>NW_012109408.1:1095424-1107939 GCF_000951045.1 Mandrillus leucophaeus | reverse complement strand
TCCTATGCCACAGATTGACTATTTATCAACACAAGTACCAGTCAAGTTCAGTGAGTTTACTGTTGGTGTTTTACAACGTCACAAGTTTTGTTTAGAAATTAATTATATGACATCACCTCCAGGGTTCTCTACATGGAATCCAGTTCACTCCAGGGTCTGGTATATCCTCCAAATAGGGGTAAATGCTCTCCCTGGTGAAGACCCAACCATAGATTCCATCTTCTGGGGTCACAATGATATGTGCACCCTGCTCAAAACAAGTGGGGCAAAAAAGTTTCTCATGAATTCCAAATACTCTTTTATCAAACTGCAAGTCTCCTTTACAAGTATAAAAGGGTAATACCTGCTTCGCTGCCAGCTTAACTGCTTTCTCCAAAACATCTATGTTCTTGTTCATCGGGAGCAAACCTTCTTCTTTTGAAACAGGTGTTTCTGTTCTGTTTGGTAATATCACTGTATGCTCATATACTGCAGCACTAAAAGTGTCCAGCACACCAACACTCAGGGCAAGGAGGGCAACAACTGCCACTCATTTTGGAAAATATGATCTAATCATAACTAAAATTTAGTGATCTTTGAAAAACAAACTCAGATTCTTAAACGTTTTGTTTCACTGGAAAAACTTTACATTAAATCCCTTCCGACATTGGCTGTTTATATTTTCTTACACATACATTACACAACACAGCATTGAGAAAGGATGCCGTGCAAGAAAAATGAGAGCCAGGACATAATCGGATTGACCCAAGTGTACAGTGCAGTTGTTGATGTTGTTCAGAGTGAACTGAACACTAAAAGAGTGAGCCAACCAGATGAATTCACCCCAGTCCAAAACACACTGGCAGTTGAAGTCTTTTTGTTTTTTTGTTTTTTTTTAATAAAAAAAGGTTTTCCTGGTAAGCCAATATTTCTATTAAAAGGGCCAATATTGGACTGTTCCAGAAGGTAGTCATCATAGCAACAATTTGTTGAGCACTCTACTTATATATTTATATGGCCATTTCCATTTGAAAGGCCCTTGTTCTCCATCTGTCTAAGTTCCAACTCCCCCTAGAGTACTCCCAAATCCACCCCAGTCCTAAGTGATATTTCTGAACTCCTATAGCATTTTTTTTCTGTGCTGCTGAATGTCTCTCACTCCTTGCTGTTGTCTTCACCTTTAATTTAAATATTATACCAATACTTAATATTGTATATGCATGTTTTGTCTTCTTAAAGAGATTAAAAAGAAACTTGATGTTTTCTTTCAGAACATCCATGTCCAATAAACATCTAGATAGAGATGGTGTATCCTGGGATGTGGCCCCTGGAGGGTAAGGGAAGTGTCCTGCTCACTGTTGAACCTCATCACCCCGGCACATGTGTGACAGATGGTGAAAGCTCAATATGTGAATGAATGTTGAATGAAGGAATCTACTACCTGATGGACCAGTCTATTCCACCTTTGAACATTGCCAATTTTAAGAACTTTCTTTCTTGTTATTGAGATGCAATTTACTTCACCTGTGTTCTACAGTTTAAACTTGCTTCCATTTGAAGACTAATCAATAATTCAAAACGTGTTAAGTTCTCTCTCAATTCTTTTATTTTTTAAACATATCATCCTTATAAGTCCCTTAAGGGCAAGGTCACATTATAATTCTCTGCTGCTCTATAGAATTTTATACAGTGCTAAGCTCTGTAAATGTTTTTTGATTAGTTAAATTCAATTCCCTCACCTAATTTTGGATTGAATCCCCTTGTTTGAATATGAGTTAGTTTAAAATGTAGAAATTTTTTTTAAGGTTTAAATCTCTGATTCTAGAGCAATTAACACTGCTTCTCCCTCTTGAAATTCTTTCTAAGATCTAAGGAAACTTGTAAGTTATGGAGATTTGTGTCTATTGGGTTTGGTTTGGTTCTATAATTCAAAGTTCCTTGGTTTCAATAAACTTTTCCATTATCCAAATATTTCTGCTCCCAGGTACCCCATGGTGTTTCCTGATACCATTTCAGGACATAAGGACATATGAACATAAATTCAGCCCTAAATTCTGAATTTATGTCTGACATAAATTATTTTCATCAGACATCAGACATAAATTCTTCTCAAAATAAATTTCTGAGGAGAAGAGGGAAACCATGTAAGACAGATGGATTGATCTGGTATGAGAAGAAAACAATTTTCATATTTCGAGTTGAAATTCTAACTCTTTTATTGGTTCACCTGAGTTTCTGAATAGAATCAAAAGGAAACAAATAGGAATTCCCCTTCATTCTCCCAGTCCCTAGTTCCAGGAAATGTACCAGCTTTTTATTATGTTGAAATCAATAGAAACTTGAGTTATATATTTTATTACCCAATGTTATCAGTAACGCCTTTGTTTCATAGGTGTATCAGGCTTGCAGATACAAATTATTTGAAACACTGTATTGGTACATAATCCTTACGAAAGTCTGGCATTATTGTAGGATTAAGAAGTTTAGAGTCAGAAGTTTTGTATTACAGTAAATATAATTCTTCTTCTTTTTTTTTTTTTTTTTTTTTTTGAGACGGAGTCTCGCTCTGTCGCCCAGGCTGGAGTGCAGTGGCCGGATCTCAGCTCACTGCAAGCTCCGCCTCCCGGGTTCACGCCATTCTCCGGCCTCAGCCTCCCGAGTAGCTGGGACTACAGGCGCCCGCCACCTCGCCCGGCTAGTTTTTTGTATTTCTTAATAGAGACGGGGTTTCACCGTGTTAGCCAGGATGGTCTCGATCTCCTGACCTCGTGATCCGCCCGTCTCGGCCTCCCAAAGTGCTGGGATTACAGGCTTGAGCCACCGCGCCCGGCCTTTTTAAATATGTAAGGGACACATTTTAAAGGAGAGAAGAGGTGCTGAAAGAACATCTCTAAGAGTGTATTGGCTTTCCCCAAATCTTTATTTCTAACACTCATTGTAAAAACTCCTCTCCATTCTCCTTATCAAGATCCTGACCCCATGAACAAGAATTCCTCTTTCAGGCTCTCCATCAGCCTCTCTGATCCCACTCCTCCCACCCTAGCCCTCAATACTGTAATCCATTAGCGTTCCCTTGACCATTGCTATCATTAATTAAGATACTTCCCATGTATATGTTGAATCAAAGCAGAGAGTAAGAGCTTTCTTTCTCTTGGTTCCATTTTATATTTTGTGTTCTTAGCTAAAAGTACTCTTCTTATAACATGATCACTGCTGCTCTGATCTTGGAATGATTCTGACCAAATCCTGCCATTCAAGCTCAAATCCATTGCCTCCCCAGTCTTGTTGCTATTCCCTTCTCTAAACTCTGAATGCACTTATGGCCAGTAGCCACATTGTTGTTCACTGTTTTTCAATCCCTTACTCTACCTTCTCACCTGGCCCCAGGTTTTTTTCTACTTCATAACTTCAACTATCTTCTAACGAAAGGATAATGACTGTGTCTCTATCTTTTGCTCAAACTTCTGTTCTGAACTTCAGGCCTATTTATTCAACTCAGAAGAGCTCCCTTCCACAGGCTCCCACCAGGTATCGACCCACCTGCCAGCCATCTGGACCTGTAAATACTGCCTCTCCCCATCCTTATTATAAATGACTGCTCTTGACCCTATTTAAGTCTAGCCCCTATCCTTGAGTACTGGATCCCAAGGACATTGCTCTAGAAGTTAGGCCCTCTTACTTTTTTGTTTGTTTTGGAGACAGGATCTCACTCTGTCACCCAGACTCTAGAGTAATGGTGCAGTCTTGGCTCACTGCAACCTCCACCTCCCAGGTTCAAAAGATTCTCCTGCCTCAGTCTCCCAAGTAGCTGGGATTACAGGCACCCGTCCCCACACCTGGCTAATTTTTGTATTTTTAGCAGAGACAGAGTTTTACCATGTTGGCCAGGGTGGTCTCAAACTCCTGATCTCAAGTGATCTGCTCACCTTGGCCTCTCGAAGTGCTGGGATTATACGCATGAACCACCATGCTCGGCTTTCTTTTCTTTCTTTTTTTTTTGGAGATGGAAACTTGCTCCATCACCCAGGCTGGAGTGCAGTGGCGCAATCTTGGCTCACTGCAACCTCCGCCTCCCAGGTTCAAGCAATTCTCCTCCCCCAGTCTCCCGAGTAGCTGGACTTACAGGTGCACATCACCATGCCTGGCTGATTTTTGTATTTTCAGTAGAGACAGGGTTTCGCCATATTAGCTAGGCTATTCTCGAACGCCTGACCTCAAGTGATCCACCCACCTTGGCCTCCCAAAGTGCTGGGATTAGAGGCATGAGCCACTGTGCCCAGCCCCATTACTGTTTATCACCAATTTTTCTTTCTCTATTGGATACAATAAAGAAAACACAAGTATCCTATTATATATTCTATAACTATCTGGTAATATTTTCTATCTAAAAAAAAAAAAAAAAAAAAAACCTTCTCGATCTGACATCCCCTTCCAGGTCCTGCTCCATTTCTCAGCTTTATTTTACAACAAAACTCCTTTCCACCATGGCGTGTACTCCTTGCCTCAATTCCTGTCCTCCCAACAGGATTTTACCCCCATGATTTCATTGCCTTGTCCTGTTGCCATTAATCTCCCTATTACTAAGTTCGATGGTCAGTTCTCAGCCTCATCTCACTTGGCGTCTTGGTAGTATTTGACACAGCTGCCATTATCCCATTCTTAATGTACTCTCTTCTTCACACTCTTTTGGTTTTCCTCTTTCTTTCTTCTTGGCTTTTGTATTTGTTTACTTTGTTTTGTTTCTTTGGACTTTTTTTTTTTCTGGTTTCTACTCATGATCCCTGACTTGGCAATATTGGTGCACCCTGGAGCCCCAACCTTTGGAAGTCTTCTGTTCCAATCTACACTCACTTCCTAGGTGATTACATCCATTTCATCTGTTTAAATACCATCTATATATTTAACATTAGTGACTCACAGATTTATATATCTATCTCAAACCTCCCTTGAGAACTCTAGACTCTTATGTCTAGTAACAGTCTACTCAAAATCTCCACTTGGATGTATGAAGGCTTATCTGATCAACATGAACAAAACTGAGCTCCTGACTTTCTCCTCCTGATGCTCTTTGACCAGTAGTCTTTCAGATCTCAATCAATGGCTTCTCTCATCTCCCTTTTGTTCAGGTCAAAACCCTTGGAGTCATCCTTACTTCTTTCTATCTCTCTCAGTCTACACACGTTTAAGCAAGTAGTCTTTTACTACAGCAACTGTGGTCCAAGCCATCATTATCACTAGTCTGGATTATTCCCAAATCCTCGCACCTGGTTTTTGTACCACTACTTCTACTTTTGCACAACAACAATCAGAGCCATTCTATTAAAATGTAAGACTAATCATGTCATTCCTCTGCTCAAAACCTATCAATGGCCTGGGCGCAGTGACTCACACCTGTAATCCCAGCACTTTGGGAAGCCAAGGCAGGCGGATCGCCTGAGGTCAGGAGTTCGAGACCAGCCTGACCAAAATGGAGAAACCCGTCTCTACTAAAAATACAAAATTAGCTGAGTATAGTGGCATGCACCTATAATCCCAGCTACGCGGGAGGCTGAGGTAGGAGAATCACTTGAACCCAGGAGTCAGAGGTTGCAGTGAGCCGAGATCGCGCCATTGCACTCCAGCCTGGGCAACAAGAGTGAAACTCTGTCTCAAAAAAAAAAAAAAAAAAATTATCAATGGCATTCAACTTTACTCAGAGTAAAAGGCCAAGTTCTTACAATGCCTAAAAGAACCACTATAAGCTGTCACTTCTAACAATTCCTACTACTTTTCCCATGTTCACTCGGCTCCAGTTGCATTGACTTCTTTGTTGTTCCTCAAGCATGTGCCCGTACGGACTCCACTACCCTTAGGGGACTGCTGCAGTTGGCTCCTTCCTGGCTACTTTGCCTTTAGAACTTTCTCCTCCACTCCATCCTTCAAACTACCATCAAATTTATCTAGTTTTTAAACTGTTTAGTCCCTCATGGCTACTTGACTCTAAAACTCTTCAATGTGTCTTTCTCTCAGCTTCTAGATAAAGTCTAGACTTCATTTGTGTTTCAATAATCTGGCTCTGGACTATCTCTCCAGTCTTATTTTTTACATCGTCTGTCCTTATCCTTCCTCCTTGCATCCCCTTCCTCCCTAATACATTAAACACTGCCTGAAGCATACTTCCATGTCTTTGCATGCATGACTAACCCTATCTTAGATGCCCTGATTATCTTATTCTGTTTGTCTGTGACATTTTTCTGGTCTTCCAAGGTAGAATTGATCCATTTCTGGCCCTTGTATTGATCACAGCACTATCATATTCTATGACTTTTATTATATGTATTAAATGAGATCCGTGAAAATGCTTAGCACAGTGTGAGACATATTCTAAATGCTCATTATTTAATTGCTATGCTAATGAGTGGTAATGATGATGATGATGGTAGTGATGCTCTCTCTCTTCTTCTAGACTGAGATCTTTCAGAAATAGAATGTTTGTTTTATTTATCACCATTCAGCACAGAGCTTGCCTGACCTAAAGTAGGCATCCAAAAATTCATTTGACATTTTAAGATGCACAAGAAGACATGTACCAGGATGTTCAGAGAAGTTTTAGTTATAATAGAAAATAATACTAGTAATAATTGTAATAAACAAACAACTAAAAAAGTAGAAAACTTAAGTATGTGTTAAACTTGACCATGCAACAAAAGTCCAGGTACAAAGTTCTTCAAAATGATGATGCAGAGTTGGCTAACATTGCTTCATGGTTCTGTGTTCAGCTTATTACTGAGAAATCACATAAGCACCACAAAGTACATTATATATTTGAGATAAAGGACATATACTGACACCAAACCTGCATTTTCACAGAGACGTATCCAAAGATCATGGCTTCAGTAACTTTCTTACAGTGAAGAAGATGCCAGGTCAAAGAAAGTCCATGTCAGTTCACATCACTACACGTCACCACTGCATGTTAGAGAAAGCCCAAAATAGGCATGCTACCTGCCTACTGATGGCTGGTTGAGGGGCCATGATCACATGCCTGGGTCCACCACTGCATCACGGCTGAATGCAACCACATTTTGTATGTTAGCACATCATCTGGTTTACCCACAATTTCCATGCAGCAGGCCTGGCAATACTCACCATATTCATCAACGGCAGAATGGACAAATGAATAATGCTTTATCTGTTGAACCAGGCAAGATGCAACCAGAAAACAGAAACCATCCCAATTATTTTAAGAAAATTTAATATAAAGATCTGACCCAACAGGTATTTGATGAATGAAGGGCAAATAATGAACACTGGGGTAACTCTGAGATGGTAACTACGGGAAGCAGCTACCAGTCCTAGTGTGTGAACAGACGGAAGAAGAGAGTGTTAGAAGCTGGAAGGTGGCTGGAGGAGCCTGTGGAGCTGAGGCTCAGGAGTGGGAGAAGAGGGAGCTCTCCAGCTGGTGCTGATGAATCAGATCCTCATAGGGCCCCCATGGAGCTGGACCTCAGTACTGGCTGGTGCTGGTATTTTTGAAGAATGGCAATAATGCTGATTCTCAGAGTGTGGGGGAAAAAACCTAGAAACAACAGCTGCTAGAACAAACTGCTGCTGCCAGGTACAATACCGTGGTTGGGAAGACACCGATATGTCAGCTAACAGGACAAGTCCCTTTCCTCTTCCAATGTAAGTGTCCCTCTGGTGTCTCCTACTAGCAAAACTTAGCAGGGAGCAGCCAACGAAAGAGAAGTATTTGCTTAGTCACAGAATCACAAAAAAAAGAATATGGAAGGGTGGGTTTGGAGCTGAGAGATAATAACTTAGTAATCTGTATATCCGTATAACTGTGCACCATGAAGCAGTGAAAACAGTGCACCATAAAGCTGTGAAAGTGGATGAAATAGACCAATGCTCTTTTACATGGGCTAAGCTCAGGATGTTGAGTATAAAAATAAGAAACATGCAAAATGTGAATAATTTACCATATATAGAATACACATTTGAAAAAGATGCAGAATTGTACTAAGTAGGATTGTGTACGTATATAGAAGTCATGGGAATAATCTGTCAGTATCTTAGGAGAGGGAGTTCCTCAGGGGTAAGGGGATGGGAACAAGAAGAGACATGCTGGGGCTAGGACACAGAGGCTTCTGCTCTATCCATATTGTCTTATTGCATAAGCTGGGCTGTGGGTCCGTGGGTGATTGTTATGCAAAACGATCTGTGTGTCAGAAACATCTGCAGAAATAAAATGTTTAAATAACTTGGAATATGCATTTTTTCTTTTTTTGAGAAAGAGTGTCACTCTGTTGCCCAACCTGGAGTGTAGTGGCAGGATCTAAGCTCATTGCGACCTCTGCCTCCCGGGTTCAAGAGATCCACCCACCTCAGCCTCGCAAGCAGTTGGGACTACAGGTTCCCACCACCACACCCAGCTCATTTTTGTACTTTTAATAGAGATAGGGTTTCACCATGTTGGCCAGGCTGGTCTTGAACTCCTGACCTCAAGTAATCCACCCGTCTCAGCCTCCCAAACTGCTGGGATTACAGGTGTGAGCCACCACGCCCGGCTGAGTTTTATTTTATATGATTGTTAGTTGCATAAATATCTTCTTTCAAGAAGTGTCTGTTCATGCCCTTTGCCCACTTTTTAATGGGGTTGTTCGTTTTTTTTTTCTTGTGGAATAAAATGTTCCTTGTAGATTCCGGATATTGGACATTTGTCAGACAGATAGATTGCAAAAAAAATTTTTTTTTTTTTTGAGATGGAGTCTAGCTTTGTTGCCAGGCTGGAGTACAGTGACACAATCTCAGCTCACTGCCACCTCCGCCTGCTGGGTTCAAACTATTCTCCTGCTTCAGCCTCTCGAGTAACTGGGATTACAGGTGTGCGCCACCACACCCAGCTAATTTTTTTTTTTTTTGTAGAAACAGGGTTTCACTATGTTACCCAGGATGGTCTCGATATCCTGACCTCGTGATCCGCCTGCCTCAGCCTCCCCAGGTGCTGGGATTACAGGCATGAGCCACCCCACCCAGTCTGATTGCAAAATTTTTGTTTAAGTTCCTTGTAGATTCTGGATATTGAACATTTGTCAGAAGGATAGATTGCAAAAATTTTCTTCCATTCCATGGCTTGTCTGTTCACTCTGATGATAGCTTCTTTGCTGTGAAGAAGCTCTTCAGTTTAATTAGATTCTATTTGTCAATTTTTGCTTTTGTTGCAATTGCTTTTGGTGTTTTTGTCATGAAATCTTTGTTCGTGCCTATGTTCTGAATGGTACTGTCTAGATTTTCTTCTAGGGTTTTTATAGTTTTGGGTTTTACATCTAAGTTGTCAATCCATCTTCAGTTAATTTTTGTATAAGGTATAAGGAAGGGGTCCAGTTTCCATTGTCTGTATGTGGCTAGCCAGTTTTCCCAGAACCATTTATTAAATAGGGAATCCTTTCCCCATTACTTCTTTTTGTCCAGTTTGTCGAAGATCAGATGGTTGTAGATGTGCAGTATTTTTTTAATTCACTTCTGAAATGCAAAATGCAAAGTAACAAGGAAGCAAAGGTTTATAACATAACTGATCAAAGCTTTTAGCAGGGTTGTTCAATCCATATTGAAACAAAATAAGATGTCACAGAATTCTTGAAGACAGGTAAAATTGAAATTAGTCAGTTCACTCTCGTTATTTTTCTCCTTTGACTTAGCTTCACGTGGTCTAGAAATTCTCAAAGAAATTGTTGATTTTTTTTTTTTTTTTTTTTTTTTGACACAAGATCTTGCTGTTTTGTCCGGGCTGGAGTGCAGTGGCGCGATCACAGCTCACTGCAGTTTTGACCTCAGAGGCTCAAGTGATCCTCCCACCTCAGCCTCCCAAGTAGCTGAGAACACAGCCACACACCACCACACCTGGATGGCTTTTTGTATTTTTGGTACAGACAGGGTTTTACCATGTTGCTCAGGCTGGTCTTGAACTCCTGAGCTCAAGCAATCCTCCTGCCTCAGTTTCCCAAAGTATCAGGATTACAGGCATGTTTTCTTTCCCATTCCAAGTACTTTGTCTTATTTGCATGCTCAAGAAATCCTCTTCACAGTTGTCCCTGTTTCTTTATCCAAATGTCTTCTCAGGAATGCCTTCATTGGAAGTAACTGTGTGTGGCTTAGTGTAAGTGTGTGAGTGTGGGTGTGGGTGTAATAACCATATTGACCTAAGCAGGCATCCAGTCTCAGATGTCTTTTAGAACATTATCACCTATGGACTCTCTTGGAATGATAGTCAGAATGGAGTTAGAAATGTAAAAAGAATTTAGGAAAGAGGCCAAAACAGAAAGAATGCTGCCAGAAATCACCTGTACAGAGCAATGAGCTGACACTATGAAGATAGGTCAAAATGCAAAGAAAGTAGGAAGTAGGAGCAGTGCAATTGCAAAGCAGGTTGTGAGCATATCACAAAAATTATGGAAATAGATCATATCAAAGGGGGCAATGTCACAGAGTGGCAAAGGGAACAAAGAGAATGCATTGACCACTGTCTCAGTACTTAGTGCTTGGGATGTAGTAGGTGATCAATGCTTCCTGAATGAATGAAAGAAGGCTAAGTAGTGAGCCCTGAGAGAAGGCGGCTGCTGAGCCTGTGACTTTGTAATACAGGGGGCTGTAACCAGGAAGTTGTAAGAGAACATTTCAGGAAAAAAATCTAATGAAAGAAAATAGCAGAAAATAAGAGCTTTGTTTATTATCTGCAGAACCACAAGGGACTCAAGAACTAACATGAAATTTTAAAATGGGATGAAAGATAGTTATCAAAGAAGTATTAAGGCTAAATGAAACTATGCTTGGGTTGTCTGATAAAATAAAATGTATGTGAGAAACGACTGCGGAGATGGGCTAAAATGTGTAATTTTGCAGTAGAGCATTAAGTGCTCTTTAATTTCCTTGGCACTTAGTGCTTTCGTTTTTTGTTTTTGTTTTTGTTTTTAACAAACTGAGGTACAGCTGACAGCTTCAAGCTTGGATCAGAACTGCCCCTTTCTGTGAAAGGAGCTCCTTGCTTGTATCTTACTCAAACCAGTTGGTTTAAGGTCAACTGTTGATTTTCAATCAACATCTAAACTTCTACAAGTGAAACATCATTGCCCAAGAGCCAAAATACATGCTGCAAAACCACTGCACAACATCTATCTTCCTCAAGCAAAACTTGGCAAATCTTAAATGTCCCATACTTCATGAAAAGAAAAAAAAGCCAGGAGTGGTGGCTCACGCCTGTCATCCCAGCACATCGGGAGGCCAAGGTGGGTGGATCACCTGAGGTCAGAAGATCGAGACCAGCCTAGCCAACATGACAAAACCCCATCTCTACTAAAAATACAAAAATTAGCTAGGCATGGTGATGGGTGCCTGTAATTCCAGCTACTTGGGAGGCTGAGGCAGGAGAATCACCTGAACCCAGGAGGCGGAGGTCGCAGTGAGCTGAACCCCCGCCATTGCACTCCAGCCTGGGTGACAGAGTGAGATTCTGTCTCAAAAAGAAAAGAAAAGAAAAGAAAAGAAAAGAAAAGAAAAGAAAAGAAAAGAAAAGAAAAGAGAACATAAAACTTTTATGATTATACGATTTGGGCTATATACACAAATGCACATTCATTACAGCTTTAAAACTACCATCTTTGATGTCCCAGTGCTGAACATAGGGAATATGTATGCTCTTCTCAAAATTAAATACAAAATGTGGCTTAACTTGCCTCTCCCTTCTCTTAATAGTAACCACTAGATTATAAAAGGAATCTTATTTTCTAGTGTATTTTAGTAGAATATTAAAATCAAATCCATATGTGGGTTTATGACAATATGTAAAAACAAAAGATAAATGCTTCAATTGTGATCTTTTAATGTAAAAGTATTGAACTTAAAAATACTTTGGGACATAAAAATCAGAAAATAAATCTGAAAATTCAAAATCATTTATTTAATTTTAAGAGTATCTGAATTAAATGACCAATAACAAATATACTATTATACTTCAAGTAGCATGGAATATATGTATTTTGTAAAAAGTCAACCGAATGCTGAAAATAGTGTAACTTTTAACTGTCACGGTCTTTGTGTTATGAGATTTCTGCCTGCTAAATTATGCCATAGCCTTAAGGGAGGACAGTTGGGGCTATGAGTGCCCTGGGTCAGGTCTCCTTTGATATGAACTTGGAATAGCCGTCAATTCTTCTAGCACTCAAAGCTACATTTACTGTAGAAATAAATGTCAACATTGCCTCTTGATTGGAAAGTAAACATTAGCACAGAAAACTAGGTGAATTCAAATTGTCTTTAATGTCAAACAGAATTCAGTCATAAACCTCTAAATTCCCATCATTACTATTCTCTTTAAGGCCATGTTTGCCATGGCCCTGAAACTCCTCACTCTGCACCCTCCTATACATACAAACCCACACAAAGTCTCAAGCAAACGAGGCTAGAACTGCGGTCTGATCTTCATTTATCTGACCCAAACACCCAGGCTCTTTCCATTGTTCCACACTGCAACATTTCAGAGTAGCCAAAAAAATGGACAA
>NW_012109408.1:1076572-1095374 GCF_000951045.1 Mandrillus leucophaeus | reverse complement strand
GTTTTTTGTTTTTGTTTTTGTTTTTAACAAACTGAGGTACAGCTGACAGCTTCAAGCTTGGATCAGAACTGCCCCTTTCTGTGAAAGGAGCTCCTTGCTTGTATCTTACTCAAACCAGTTGGTTTAAGGTCAACTGTTGATTTTCAATCAACATCTAAACTTCTACAAGTGAAACATCATTGCCCAAGAGCCAAAATACATGCTGCAAAACCACTGCACAACATCTATCTTCCTCAAGCAAAACTTGGCAAATCTTAAATGTCCCATACTTCATGAAAAGAAAAAAAAGCCAGGAGTGGTGGCTCACGCCTGTCATCCCAGCACATCGGGAGGCCAAGGTGGGTGGATCACCTGAGGTCAGAAGATCGAGACCAGCCTAGCCAACATGACAAAACCCCATCTCTACTAAAAATACAAAAATTAGCTAGGCATGGTGATGGGTGCCTGTAATTCCAGCTACTTGGGAGGCTGAGGCAGGAGAATCACCTGAACCCAGGAGGCGGAGGTCGCAGTGAGCTGAACCCCCGCCATTGCACTCCAGCCTGGGTGACAGAGTGAGATTCTGTCTCAAAAAGAAAAGAAAAGAAAAGAAAAGAAAAGAAAAGAAAAGAAAAGAAAAGAAAAGAAAAGAGAACATAAAACTTTTATGATTATACGATTTGGGCTATATACACAAATGCACATTCATTACAGCTTTAAAACTACCATCTTTGATGTCCCAGTGCTGAACATAGGGAATATGTATGCTCTTCTCAAAATTAAATACAAAATGTGGCTTAACTTGCCTCTCCCTTCTCTTAATAGTAACCACTAGATTATAAAAGGAATCTTATTTTCTAGTGTATTTTAGTAGAATATTAAAATCAAATCCATATGTGGGTTTATGACAATATGTAAAAACAAAAGATAAATGCTTCAATTGTGATCTTTTAATGTAAAAGTATTGAACTTAAAAATACTTTGGGACATAAAAATCAGAAAATAAATCTGAAAATTCAAAATCATTTATTTAATTTTAAGAGTATCTGAATTAAATGACCAATAACAAATATACTATTATACTTCAAGTAGCATGGAATATATGTATTTTGTAAAAAGTCAACCGAATGCTGAAAATAGTGTAACTTTTAACTGTCACGGTCTTTGTGTTATGAGATTTCTGCCTGCTAAATTATGCCATAGCCTTAAGGGAGGACAGTTGGGGCTATGAGTGCCCTGGGTCAGGTCTCCTTTGATATGAACTTGGAATAGCCGTCAATTCTTCTAGCACTCAAAGCTACATTTACTGTAGAAATAAATGTCAACATTGCCTCTTGATTGGAAAGTAAACATTAGCACAGAAAACTAGGTGAATTCAAATTGTCTTTAATGTCAAACAGAATTCAGTCATAAACCTCTAAATTCCCATCATTACTATTCTCTTTAAGGCCATGTTTGCCATGGCCCTGAAACTCCTCACTCTGCACCCTCCTATACATACAAACCCACACAAAGTCTCAAGCAAACGAGGCTAGAACTGCGGTCTGATCTTCATTTATCTGACCCAAACACCCAGGCTCTTTCCATTGTTCCACACTGCAACATTTCAGAGTAGCCAAAAAAATGGACAACATTATCATAAAACTTAAAAAACAATTATTGATGAGAAAAAATATTTAGAACTCACTGGTCTATACTACTGAAATAGCACTTCAAAATTTCTTAGTAAACTTGGGAAGCTGATAAGCACATTTAGCCAAGTATATGATGCAGAAACTGAATGATAGACATGCCCTATACCAATACAATATTTTGCAAAGCTATGATCATTAGTAATATGAATATTAGCAGGTAAGTTATTGCTGAATTGCTGGTCCCACTTGAGCTGTAAAATGAGTCCTTTGTGTACCACCTCCCAAAGAGGGATACTGTTAGTATAGGCCCAGATGATCCATTCTTGTTTACCAAACGCCCATCTTTCAGCACCTAAAGAAAAGGTGGGAAAAGTACAGTCAGCTTTCTTAACATACAAGTTAAAAGCAAAGTAATCATTTTGAAACCATCCTAGATATAATATATAGTCAAGTCATTCCTGATTGAGGAGGATGCGGCAAGTAAACCAGGCAGGGGACAGCCACTTACTATATAATGAAGACTAGAGCAATTCGAGAGGGCCCAAGATTTTAGTTTCAACAATCAAATGTAACCATTAATGGAAAGTCAAAATCAGCAGCAGCAATTCATTGAGTTCAATTATGTGCAAGACAATCAGGAACCAGAGAGGTATACATCACATCCTTCCCTCAAGAAGTTTAAGAGCTAATGGTGAAATGGAGTGGAGTCTAAACATAAAGAGAGAAATCAGTTTATCAGTTTATCAGAGAAGAAAACAGGTAAGTGCTTAGGAGGTCTGAGAAGGAAAAACTGAACTGGTCTATTTCACAGAGTGGGACATAAGCTACCAGAAACCCAAGCTGTTAGGAATCTCTTTCTAGGGCTGTATGGTGAAGACATTGTGGGGAGTGGACATTGAATCAGCAAAGGCTCATTCTGAGACAGAAGTGTGTGTGACAGGTCAAGGCAATGTGAGTTCTCATTCTAGGTTGATTAGAACCGGTGGTGTGCTAGAGCTAGTGGTGCACAGGCTCATGAGAACAGATTGTTAAAGTTCCAAGAAATTTGACAGCTGGCTTTTAAACACAGCTACTTTCCCCCCCTCCCCCGCTTTTTTGAGATGGAGTCTTGCTCTGTCACCCAGGCTGGAGTGCAGCGGCACGATCTTGGCTCACTGCAAGCTCCACCTCCTGAGTTCAAGTGATTCTCCTGCCTCAGCCTCCCCGGTAGCTGGGATTACAGGGGCGTGCCACCAAGTCCAGCTAATTTTTGTATTTTTAGTAGAGACAGGTCTTCACCATGTTAACCAGGTTGGTCTCCAACTCCTGGCCTCAGATGATCCTCCCAACTCGGCCTCCCAAAGTGCTGGGATTACAGGCGTGAGTTATCAAGCTCTGCCAACAGATCCATTCTTGAAGCTGATCATGGTGGGAATATAGACACAATGAAAATTGGCAAATTCCATAAATCAGGGCTTTTTGTTTTCTACCTCAGGGAAGGAATTGTTAAAACTTACATCACACCACTGGCTACAGCTGAAGATTAGTGAAGAAGAGAAGAAGGAATATGGTCAGAGGAAGGTGGAGATCAGACTGTGAAAGGCATGAATGACTAGATCTAGCCTGAAGCCACAGTGGAGTCTTCGTAAGAGAATAATGTGTACAAAGCAATTGAACAAGAGTAGAAGGAAACATGAATAGACAGTCAATAAACAGAAAAGAATAAAAGAAAATGAACCTGTTAGTTGCGGAAATGGAGTTGGAATGGAGAAGAAATTGAAAATTGGGAAATTGTTTGGAGTGGAGAAGAAATTGAAAATTGGGAAAATAGATGCTTTATAACTGGAAGAAGAAAATGACTAAATATCCTAGAAGATAACTATTGTGCTTTACTGTTCACAAAGTGCCGTCACATGCATTATCATATTTGATCCTCACCAAACCAGTCAGGAAAATATTCTCTTCTATGAGTAGGAAATTCAGGGGTTAAATGACTTTCCCAAGGTTATCTAACTAGTTAGTTACAGAGAACAGACTCTGCCAGTGCTTCTGATAATACACCAGGGTTGCTTAAGGTGCTAAAGCAAGATGTTTCCACATTTGTGGGCATGGTTAGTAACACCACCCTTTTTACATAAAACTAAAATGGTGGTGGGGGTTGAGGATATGCAATAAGTGTGTTGAAATCTCTGCCATAGTGATCCTCTAAGATAATGTGTAAATATTTACGGACAGAGTGTGCATCCATCAACAGAACTGAGAAACTACTCAAGAAGCCATAGTGAGCATAACTGATGTAAAACACTTGCCATCTTCAATATTATGACTGCTCTCTCTAGAAACAACATATTCACAGAAGGGCCATGCCCTTCAAGGTCTCTAGAGAAAAGAAGCACTAAAAAACCCAAGAATGGGTTATTGGACTTTCTGGCTCTTTTTGAGAAAAGTAGGCACCTTAATCCTACATGGTCTTTAGATCACCAACCCTAAAGAGGAGAAACACATTGCCTCAGGCTTCCGTGGCTTCTTGGAAATCTTTTCCAAAAATGCCCAACTCCTTTTGTTTTAATTCTGCACTCACAAAACAAATGGATCTATCATTTGTACTTTCGAGGGTATTTGCCAACGAAGAGTCTCCTTGACATACAGTTCATTGTTCCCAGCTAAGGGAACCTATTTTTTTAAATAACAAGTTGGTGTTCTCGCTTATCTATCTTGCAAGTTTGATTAGTATCTGTTCCTTAGAACCTGATGAACTTCAGTGAAAGTCATGCCACAGAGAATCTACACTTGTAAAATAAAGACTTGCCTCACCCTCACCATGATGCTCCCTCCAAGGGACTGCAATTCCAAAGACCCTCCCTGCCAGCTGTCACATGCCTCTTTCATCTCTTTTTTGGTGTAATACAATCTATATCGCATTTCCTCCTTCTGCAAATGGGCTGGAGCAGGTGAGACAAGATCCAAATGATGATTATAGGTGCCCAATTTAAACGGTAGGTGCTATGCCCCCCTTCCCTCCTTTCTTCCATTCAAGAAGGAGCCAGAGATGGGATACAGCATGACAAGTTCACAGAATCATTAAAAGTTGAGACCTACTGATACCACACTTACCCTGATGTAATTATTACACATTGCATGTCTGTATCAAAATATCTCCTGTAACACATAAATATATACACCTACTATGTACCCAAAAAATTAAAAACAAGGCTGGGCATGCCTGTAATTCCAGAACTTTGGGAGGTTGAGGTGGCAGATCACTCGAGGTAAGGAGTTTGAGACCAGCCTGGCCAATGCGGTGAAACCCCATCTCCACTAAAAATACAAAAATTAGCTGGGCGTGGTGGCATGCACCTGTAGTCCCAGCTACTTATGAGACTGAGGCAGGAGAATCACTTGAACTCGGGAGGCAGAGGCTGCAGCGAGCCGAGAATGCACCACTGCACTCCAGCCTGGGTGACACAGCGAGACTCCATCTCAAATAATAATAATAATAATTAAAAATAATAAAATTACATTTTTTAAGAGTTGAGATATACAAATACTATGGAGTTAAGCACTTAAATGTGCATTCTCTTGTATCATTCTCTAACTCTTCTTAACTTCCTGAAGCCATTTGGGATGAAATTTTTAAAAGAAAAAAAGGAAGTAGCTATGGAATACATTATTTACGTTCTCCAACTCCTCATGCACTATCACCATCCACCTTCAAACATTTATGTGGTTCAGAGTAAGAGTGAAATCATATTTCTGGCTTTGGATCTTTAAAACCTAGTTTGGAAAACTCTAGCATTTTCTGTCCTTCTCCCATGGATGAAGTAGTTTCATCAGGTGAATGTTCAGTCCTACTTTGGGACAATTCCTCAAAGAGAAAGAGTTCTGTGAGTACAAGACGTGGAAAAAGTGTCAAAGTATTACCAGCAAATTAGATTGTGTGCTCAGTTTACATGTTCAGGCTTACAGGATATAATGCATCAATATGGCTAGACCCTATGTCCTCCTAAGTTTACCTTGGTGACCCTGATTTCCCTCTCTCATTTCCTTGAAGTGACCTCAGGTAGACGTTTATGTCAGTCCATCCACCTTTTAGCTACTGGATTTTAGCCCGAGACTCCTTGCTGTAGATCTAATCATGGTTTTCTGTAGTTGGTACTTTAGCTTTTATTCCAGCCTCAATTTCCTCATGAGATTCTACCTAAACAGGTTCTATGGCAGCAAAGGATTCCTGGTCTTTGGATTTTACAGCCTTAAGGCTATACCATATGTTAAATTGTTGGTTTCACAGAATTAAGTATTTTTGTAAGTATGATATATTCCACCCTGATAACACAGCAGATACAGATACATGACCATAAGCAATCTGCAATTTTAAAGACTTCGTTACTTGATGCCTTGATGGAATTAACTTGGACCCTATTTTACAGACCATGCAATGATTTCACCCTAGTTACTGAAACCCAGCCACTGTTTACCACAATTCAGAGAAAACATTAATATTTGAACCACTGGAGTTTGTGTATATATGCATGTATGTGAGTGTGTGCAAGTGTTGTACATTAACAGATATAAGCCTGCAGAGTCATAACTCTTATTTGAAGCCAGCTTAATTTGTGAATTAATTAGCTACAGTCATTATAATTTGTGAACAAATGCTGGATGCAGTGGTGCATGCCTTTAAGTCTTAGCTACTCAGGAGGCTGAGGCAGGAGGACTGCTTGAGCCCAGGAGTTTGAGGCTTCAGTGAGCTATGATCATGCCACTGCAGTCTAACCTGAGTGACAGAGGAAGACCCTGTTTCAAAATAAAAATGTGAAATAAATATTTGATTTTCTGTTTGTCTTCACATGTAACAAAAGGAAATTAAAAATCTATAAATAAACATTCTTCAGTGAATGGTATCTCAAACTCACAGTTCTAGGTATGTTCTTTATTATGTTCTTCCAATGAAGTGTCATCATTTTATAATTAGTTGTTATAAATTGAAAAAAATGATCACAATATTTTCCCCTCCTTGACCCATGTCCTTTCGCCACGTGATTTTATAGCTCTTCCCATTGAGAGGTCTGAGTCCTTTATTTCCCTACCGCTGGAATCAACTTTGCTCATGTAACTTCCTGCGTTGATGCAACATTTGCAAACACGGTGCAAGCAGAGACTTGCAAAGAACTTGCCCATTGTGTTTTTTTTCTCTTGATGCTTCTGGACTCATTAAGCTAACATGTGAACAAGCTCAGGTTTGCTGAAAGATGAGAGACCACAGGGAGAGATGGCCTTAATAATCCCAGCTGTCCAAGACAAGGCAATCACAAACTGATCAGTGCTAGTCAACCCACTAGCCCACTAGCCAATGACAGACATAACGAGCCCAGCCAGCATCAACTGAGCCTATCTCAGACCAGAAAAACAGCCTAGCTACACTAAGTTCAAATTGCCAACCCACAGAATCAGGGCTAAAGAAATGGTTTTGAGGAAATTTGTTACACAGCAGAAGTTAAGCAGCAGAGTGGCTATAGCTTGTTTTACTTGACTTCAGAGAACATATAAAATGAAAATACTCTTATAAAAGTCCTCTTACTTCAAATTTTCCAGGTGACAGATGAATTTCGGTAAGTAGCACTTCAGGAAAAACATACTTTGTTCCAAATGTGCCACTGAGGGAGAACATTTCAAATCTTGTAGAAGCAGTTTCTACTGGCCGTCCACAAGTTGTCAAATTAGTAGTTTTGCACTTCAGCATTGTGCAAACCTATGTGGAACAAACGCAGATAAAACACAATGCCTTACATTGAAGTTACTTGCACCAGAAATGTTGCCTTAGTTTTTAACCACGCGAAGCAAACATTATCTTTCTCTGAAAAGGGATTTCGATCATGTTTCTTATAATTAACTACTTTATTAAAAATGGCAAGTGATTTGAGAATCAACCTACTTCCTAGATAACAAGTGGATTAAGAGAAAGAAGTCAGTTTAGAATTAGAGTTAAACTATTAATTTGGTATGTCAGATGATGGCACTGAGCTCAATGAAGTGGAGGTCTTTGGGCAACAATAGTACTGAAGCTGAAAGGATATTAAATTTTTTCCACCCCTGAATCTCACCTCTCTTTTTAATCCTTTTCTTTAGAAGAAGGCAGTGGGCACGGAATATAATAGGACAATACAAATTCAGAGCCAACATTCTATAAAATGTTTTCATCTTTAAAATTTGTCATTTGAAAGCAATACAAAGCCAGATGTGGTGGTTCACACATGTTATCCCAGCACTTTGGGAGGCCAAAGCAGTCAGATCACCAGAGGTGAGGAGTTCGAGACCAGCCTGGCCAACATGGTGAAACTCCGTCTCTACTAAAAATAGATCCAGGTATGGTGGCATATGCCTATAGTCCCAGCTACTCAGGAGGCTGAGGCAAGAGAATCGCTTGAACCTGGAAGGCAGAGGTTGCAGTAAGCCGAGATCATGCTACTACACTCCAGCGTGGTGACAGAGTGAGACTCTGTCTCAAAAAAAAAAAAAAAAAAAAAGCTGTACAAAAACTAGGATATCTGATTAGAAGAGAAACTAAGATAAAAGTAGTATCCCTATTTACTGTTAGTTTTGCAAGTGAAAATAAAACTGTTCATAATTTAGATATGTTGGCAAGTCCAGTTAAGGAAGTCTTCCTGATGTTCACCACAATAGGCTGGTTTATTTGTCAAATAGAAAGTCATCAAGGTTTGGTTAATAATTTTTTAAATATGCTAAAAGCAAGCAATAAGATCATACTTAATTCCCATTGTTAATATTTTATCCTAGTATATGTATGTGTATAAATGCACCTGTGTGTGTGTGTGTGTGTGTGTGTGTGTGTGTGTGTGTGTTGTCATCAATACATGGAGTCAAGCCAAGGAAAAGCACCTGGTTTTCTGGAACAAATATAAAAAGTTGACCTGGAATTTACCTTTCACTTGAACTCCCTTTCATTTGAACTGAGATTACCTGCCAGTACTCTCTTTTCCTTCGGCCATGCAATCCTGTGAAAGCTCCTAGAACGTACACTTCATTCTCTTCTTTTTGTAACATTCTGTAGCTTAAATGACAGCAAAGCTCCTTTTGACAGACTGTAAGATTTCCTGCATTTTCAAAAAGTTCTGTGAAGTTGAACTCGTCCCGGGAAATAAATCCCCTAAAAGTGCTTTTCTGTACTGGAAATGGTTTGATGGTGGTGGCATAGGCACTCCAATTCACAGCTGTTGGGTGGGCAAGCGAGGATAGGGGGTGTGAATCCACCTCCGAAAGGAGGAGTTTTCCCGACTCTGTCTTCATGTCATAATGATACACTTTGGAACCGTTTGGTGTGTAAATACCACTTCCTGTGAATGAAAGACGGGTCTTCTAAAAACAACACACACAAAAAAACCAACACTGCCAATTTCCCCATCAGAACTGAGCATGTGGTCACGCCGCCATATTAGTCACAATGAGAGAGCGTGCGTACTTCTAATCACACTGAACACCTAACTACTTCTATTCTCTATTGGAAGAGATTAAAACAAACATTCCTTGGTCTCATCTCAATTAAACCTTAAATATAATCGCATTATTTATTAGCATTATGGAAAATTAAACCAACTACAAAAATCTTTGTAGTCAGGAGTTCCTGAAAGGTGGGGAAAGGGAATAAAAATTCTCCCCTGTTCCTCATTGTGGTGGTTTTCAAATATATCCAAAAATTCCTTAACATTCTTCTTTCCGGTGGGAGGATCTAATTCCTTTCCCCTTGAATGTGGGCTGGACTTAGTGACCCACTTCCATTGAACAGAACATGGCAGAAGTGATGGTGGGTAACTAGTCATAAACAGCAATGTGGCTTCCTCCCTTTTCTCTCTTGTCCCCTCTCTTTAATTGCTCTAGGGGAAGACAGCAGCCATGTCATGAGGATATGCCATGCAGCCCCATGAGGAGGCAAAGGGAAAGATGCAGAGGCTTCCATGGCCACTGAGGAAAGTAGAAGCTGGGTAGCGTTTGGCAAATTACTTGCACTCTCTGTATCTCAATTTTCTCATCTGCAAAATTGGGATGACACTAACTATCTCATGTAATTATTATAATAATTAAATGAATAATACACATAAAGGTCTTAGTATAACCGTAGGTTATAATCAACTGCTAGCTTTTTTTTTCTATTGTGAAACGATGACAAACACAGTAAGGAGTTCAGACAAAGAAGCAAAAAATTAATACAGGTCATATCTGAGGCATTCATTTCTCTGCACTTAAAAATAGAAGATGAAACCTAACCTGGTCATGAATTACCTGTCATATTTAGGCTGACACGATGTATATTGGCCGCAAGAAGATTAACTCCCATTCCCATTGCCCAAGCTGAATGGAATTCAATAGCTGTCAAAAGGGGTAAAACATTCATCCAGGCTGTGGGAAACAGTATGGTGTCCACATGGAAATCTTTCACCAGGGTAACAGCGGGATCATAGAAGAGTATATCAAAGCACGTGAAAATGCCAAACCTTCCAAATGTGGTGTTGAAAGTCACCAACTCCGGCTTTTCAGGGACATCAAACTGAGGCTCAGAGTACAGGTGGTACTACAACAAATGGATAGGAGAAAACTAGTAAATCCTTGTTTATTGAAGAGATGACTCATAAAAACCCTCCAAGTTGGTAATAAATTTGGCTATGGTCAACTGCAAGGAATCTCCTAGGAAGTGGATAAATCTGGCAATTGGAAGGAAATTTCTAAGGGAAATGTGGAGGAATATGTAACATATGTCTATAGCATCTCTCTCATCTCCTCTCTCTCCTTTCTCTCTCTGTCCGTCTCTCTCAGTTAAGAGCAAAATACCGTCCTATATACCCCAAAGTATATAAGCTTCTTTTTATTTTATTTTATTTTGTTTTACTTTTCTGAGACGGAGTTTCACTCTATCACCCAGGAGGGAGTACTGTGGCATGATTTCAGATCACTGCAACCTCCATCTCCTGGGTTCAAACAATTCTCCTGCATCAGCCTCCCGAGTAGCTAGGGTTACAGGCACATGCCACCATGCCCGGCTAATTTTTTTGTATTTTTAGTGGAGACGGGGTTTCACCGTGTCAGCCAGGATGATCTTGATCTCCTGACCTGATGATCTGCCCGCCTCGGCCTCCTAAAGTGCTGGGATTACAGGCATGAGCCACCACGCAGGCCCTATAACCTTCTTAAAAGTTAAAAAACATGCATTATTCTTCTGTGAATCCTTGGTACCTAGAAATGTAATATTAATAGATGCATAATAAATATGAGTCAGGTTAAAGATGCCATCTCTCTCTTTAGTGTCCCATCCAAACTAATCTCAGTGACTCTTACCCATCTTTCAAAATTACCATAGAAAAGAAATGTATTTAATTCCCCTGATTCCTTCCAGGTAAACTAAAAAAAAATTTAGTCTAATGTAATAATTGGGGTCAACAGTTAATAAAATGGTCTGCAATCTAGGAAATGCTGAGGGTTCAGAAAGAGACTATTAAAACCTCTCTAAATTTATTTTATATCTAAAAAATAGAAAAGAAATTGAACTTTACTATTATTTTAAGAATTGACAGGCCAGGCGAGGTGGCTCATGCCTGTAATCCCAGCACTTTGGGAGGCCAAAGCAGGCAGATCACTTGAGACCAGGAGCTCAAGATCAGCCTGGCCAACATAGTGAAACCCCGTCTCTACTGAAAACACAGAAAGTAGCCGGACGTGGTGGTGTGCACCTGTAATCCCAGCTGCTCAGGAGGCTGAGGCAGGAGAATTGGTTGAATCTGGGAGTCAGAGGCTGCAGTGAGCTGAGATCGTCCCCGGCACTCCAGCCCGAGTGACAGAGCCGGACTCTGCCTCAAAAAAAAAAAAAAAAAAAAAAAGAATTGATTGAAAAAGATATTCTCATTAGATTCACATATGTCAGAGGTCATAGGTTACAAACGGTCCCTGAGATACCCTCATGGAAGAGTGAGAGCCTCTCAACTTAGACAGGTGACTGCAGGTTCCTTGCTAATTTGTCCACATTCAGTGCACTGTGCCCCTGCACGTTACAGAATGGAAGAACAGCTTCAAATGATTACTGCAAAGAAACTGCATTGAAAGATAATACAAACAATGCAAACAATCTCCCAAGCAAGAAAATGGAAGTAGTGACATTTCTATTTTTACTATGAGACACATTTTAAGAAGAAAGTGAAGTGCAGTGATATATATGAAAAGAAGTTGTCAAAATCCACAAAATGATGAAGAAAGCATTTTGAAGTTGTTGTGCTTTATAAATACACACACAAGAATACATATATTGAGGACTTACGTTAACAATTTTTTCCAATGGGGGTCCATGATCAAAATAATTTGAAAACCATTGGTTTAACATCGCTCCTCTTAATTAATATTTATATTTTAACTGAGACTGCCAGGAGATAATTTCTCCACTCCAAAGATTCTGAGGCTACAATTTAAGATGCTTAGAAAACATCTGGGAGTGGAGAAGGGACATTCACACTGCCTGTACATCACACATATCCATTCAAAAGGCAGCCTTCTCTCCCTACCTAGTTTAGTATCAAATTATGACTTAAAGGTTATTTGGTTCTTTTTTTCCATTCAGAGTTTAAAGTAAACATATATGGTTTGAGCTTAAATCTATTAAATGGTAATGAAATTAGCTGGTGTAGAAAATACGGTATTTTATGATTTGATAGCAAATTAACTTATATGAAGTTGAGTCATACAATTTTGAAACATCTTTATACCATTTCAATATTAAATAGTATTTAGATTATGGTTGTGCTCGGTGGTTTATGCCTCTAATCTCAGCATTTTGGGAGGCCAAGGTGGCAGGACTGCATGAGGTGAGGAGTTCAAGGACAGCCTGGGCAATGTCTTTATCTCAGCACATGCCTTTAATCTCAGCTACTTGGGAGACTGAGGCAGGAGGATCGCTAGAGCCCAGGAGTTTGAGGTTAACAGTGAGCCGTGATGGCTCCACTGCACTCCAGCCTGGGCAACAGTGAGACCCTGTCTCTTAAAAAAAAAATAAAATTATTGAAATAGTGCCCAGATTATAGTCACCTTAGTATTTGTTTTATATTAAAATTATTTGTTTTATATGGGCAAAAAGTTTATCTCAATCCTGGACCATTATGACACTTTTTTTTTTTTTAAACAGCTCTCTGTCTACATGATTTTCCAGAGTAGTTTTTTCCAAACTGTCATTTTCTTTTTTCTTTTTTTTTTTTTTCCCTTTTTTTTTTTTTGAAAGTCTCCCTCTGTCACCCAGGCTGGAGTACAGTGATACAATCTCGGCTCACTGCATCCTCTGCCTCCTGGGTTCAAGCAAGTTTCCTGCTTTAGCCTCCCACATAACTGGGACTATAGGCATGTGCCATCATGCCCAGCTAATTTTTGTATTTTTTAGTAGAGACGGGGTTTCACTATGTTGACCAGGCTGGTCTCAAATTCCTGGCCTCAAGAGATCCATCTACCTCAAGCCTCCCAAAGTGCTGGGCTTACAGGCATAAGCCACCACGCCTGGCCCAAAGTGTAATTTGCTTTATTGCCCACTTTCTAAAACAAAACAAACAAAACAAAAACCCTTTAGCAATATTGTATCATACAGGGAATGAAAGTCAAACTCCTAAACCCAGCATTGACCATTCACGACACGCTCCGTTTCACACATCCGCCCCTCTCTCTTACCTTATGGTAACGTGCCACGAGTTTTCCTTCTGGATTATACACCACATTGGTATTGTATTGAAAGTAGCCATTGGGAGGACATGCGGAGTGACGGGAATTACATGGCTTTTTGTCCCCCAAATTTGCCAAGACATAGATAGAGTTGTTCTTGGCCAAGCAGCTGAGTCTTGCTTGCACTGGTGTGTGACCAAATCTAAATCAAATTATAATTAAGACATTTCAATTTTTAAAAAATATTTTAGTCACTTCATACAGAGACAATAGCAACTGTAACCACTTAAGTGGAACTTAAGTCAATACAAAAACTACGCATAAAAATATCCTACTTTAAAAGCCACAGATGATGACTTACACTTGATGAATACTTCCCACACCGTATCTGTCGCTCCAGAAATTCATTACTCAGTCTCCTGCCTCATCAAGGGTCTCCTCACTACTGAAACATCCCATCAGCTTGAAATATCCTCTAGTACCTCCCATCTTTAAAAAATAAAATTAAAACCTCTTTTGACCATTCCAAACATGCCCTTCCAAATATTGCTTTAATCCTCAGCTCTCCCTTAAAGCAAAACTCCTCAAAAGATCAGTCCCTCCTGCCGTTGCCAGTTCCTCCTCTCCCATTCTCTTTTAGAGCACTCCAACTTTTATCTCTATCACCCAAACTGTTACTAATGCCAGCAGTGACCCCCACATTTTACCTGATCTCATCTTGACTTTTCAACAGCAGTTGGCACAGTTAATTACACCTCCTCGCAGAAACACCTCACTTTATTGGACCCACCCTCTCATTTTCCTATTTATTGGTTGCCCTTCTTCGACTCTTCTGCTGGTTCCTCCTTTTCTCCTGAATCTAAACACTGGAATTTCCTAAGGCTCAAGCCTCATACCTATACTCTTCGCTAACTCACTTCCACAGGGGAACTCATCACGGTGTTTGAAACCATCTATATGCTGACGTCTGATCTTCTATCTCCAGATATAATTTTGTCTTTTCATGCCAGACTTGTCTGTGCAACTGCCAGGTTGACATCTCCAGGATGACAGTAGGACTTAGATTTTTAATATATATTAGAAGGTTTCTAGATAACCGTTTCCCAGGAAAATTAGCTTTGTGAGCCTAGGAAAACACAGTTTCAAAGCATAAGATCTTATGATTCACTTGAAAATACATGGTGAAATCTTTCTGCCTAGGAAGCAACTCTGGGATGGAGAGACTCTATGACACTGAAAGGGTGTCCCCTCAGCAGAGGCCTTGGAATGTATTCCTAACACAATCCACTGTCTACTTCAGAAATTAAGTTGCTACTTGTATCTATGAGATCCTCTTCCCTTAGTTTTTCTTGCAGTAATACCCTATTTACATATTTTCTCAAAATTTAATAAAGATTTTTAATCACAAACGATTGTTAAATAGTATCTAAGTATAAGTTTTTAAAATCTGACAAATATTGAGATAAATATAACCATAACATATACCACATATAGGATAATTCAAGAGCAATCATTTTGCTTTGTGAACATGCACGTTTTAGAGAGTTACTTTTGCACAAAAGACTAAGATAGTTAAAATACCTGTGGGAGTCTTGACAAGGAATCCAGTTCACCTGAGGGTCTGGGATATCCTCCAGATAAGGGAAAACAGTTTCCCTGGTAAATTCCCATCCATAAAGTGCATCTTCTGGAGTCACAATGATTCGAGCACCCTGTTCACAACAAGTGAAATAAAAACGATTTTTCCATGTACAACACAGACAATTCAACCCTCTCATCTTCCACCAGTTCCCGTGCCGCTCGCATACATTATGATTAGCAGAAATAAGAGAATACCTGCTCGGCTGCCTGCTTGATCGCTCTCTCAAGAATGTCTATATTCTTGTTCATGAGATTCAAGGCATCCTCCTGAGAAACAGGTGTTTTTGTTCTATTTGGCAAAATGACAGCATGTTCATACACTGCAGCCATAAAACTGTCCTGAGTACCAACCTGCAGGGTTATTAGGGCAAAAACTGCCACAAAGGTTGGAAAAGAGGAAGTGACCATGGCCAAGGTTTAGTGATTTCTGAAAGTAAAATAACATTCACATAGTATTTATAGAGGGAAGAATGTTTGCATAACATGTGGCTGCCAGTTACTGGTCTTTTACTCTATCATCCTTTTTTTTTTTTTTTTTTGAGGCAGAGTTTGCTCTGTCACCTAGGCTGGAGTGTAGCGGAGCAATCTCAGCTCACTGTAACCTCCGCCTCCCAGGTTCAAGTGATTGTCCTTCCTCAGTCTCCCGAGCAGCTAGGACTGTAGGCGCACACCACCACACTCAGCTAATTTTTGTATTTTTAGTAGAGACGGGGCTTCACCATTTTGGCCAGGTTGGTCTCGAACTCCTGACCTCGTGGTCCATCCATCTCGGCCTCCCAAAGTGCTGGGATTATAGGCGTGAGCCACCGCACCTGGCCTAATTTATAATCTTAAAGAACACAATATGTCTGACCACTTTTAAAGAAAGAAAAATTGCAGTTCATTTAAGACAATCAGAAAGTATTACAGGGATTGAACAGCATGTACTATTAAGATTTAATATTGAATTTCCAAAAGACACTCGAATTCAAATACAGAACAATTCCAACTTTTATTAGTAGAAACTCATAACTAAATTACCTCTCATGTAAAAAAATCACATCACAACAAATATCTCATTTATTAAATTTAAAAATTGACAACAATTTTTTTGGTTCTGTTGAGTCACTAACATCATGTTTATTTTTAGATGAGGGGGAAAAAATTAAATACTTACTACTAAGAAAATGTATCACAGAACAATATTGAGAACAAAATTTACCCAAATCTATACTCTGACTTACTTATTGCTGTTAAGGACTGAAAACATGTGCTCCAGAAAAGCAGGATTTTGTGTCTGGTTTGTTCATTGCTGTATAGTTAGTGCCTATAGCACCAATACCCCCAGGCACCTAGGCCAGAGGAGGAATCTCTGCTCAGGGGCCCCAGACCTCAGGAGACTCTGCTTCTTACCTTCTTTCTCTCTTTCACCCTTCCCTCCCCCTCCTCCCCCTACTCCTCCTCCTCCTCTTCCTCCTTCTTCTTCCTCCCTCCCCACCCACTTCTTTGAAGGAAGATACCACGGAAGGGGAAGTGTCCAGGACTGATGATAAAGATCATCTGAGTTGTAATAAAGAGAAGATGTAACTTTCATTTTTGTTAGCAGCAAATAATAACAATGAGTTTAAAAACAATGCTAACAGGTCAGATGCGGTGGCTCACGCCTGTAATCCCAGCACTTTGGGAGGCCGAGGCAGGCAGATTACCTGAGGTCAAGAGTTCAAGACCAGCCTGGCCAACATAGTGAAACCCCGTCTCTACTAAAAACACAGAAAGTAACCGGACGTGGTGGTGGGTGCCTGTAATCCCAGCTACTTGGGAGGCTGAGGCAGGAGAATTGCTGGAACCCGGGAGGCAGAGGTTGTAGTGAGCTGAGATCACACCATTGCGCTCCAGAAAAAAACCTTAGCAACAAATACAGGATGTGATCTTGGATGCCTTCTTAGGACATCAGTATTCTCCCTTCCCCAGGCCCAATCCTACCAGATAAAGGGTTTGTTTTGTGTTTATCCAGTCCTTTGGTAAAAGTCACAGAAATGCTTTTAGACAGCATAGAAGAGTCGGTACAAATAAACAAAGTTTATTCTGTGCTTTACTTCATACTGAGGTAAATTCTTTGTTAAGAATGGGGCCTAGGGGCTATAAATAAGATCTGCTCATATTTTCTGCTTTGAATAGAAGTTTCTATTAAAGGAATAACTTTTCTTATCTCTATAGAGCAGAAAACTAAAAATAATTTCAGGAAAAATGGTCAAGCCCTTTTGTGGAAAATGCAAAGGAATAGATATTTTTATGAATTTTTAGCAGATTGTATAACAGACTTAGTATACAACCATACTACATAGTGTATATATAATTAGCAAATTAGCATAGGTGATTGGTATATAATAGATTATGAGTGCCATTAGAGTTTAGAAATCATGTAACCCAAATGCCCACTTATTACAGGATAGCAATCTGAGGCATAGAGAGCTAGAGTGACAGAGCAGGATGTGCCGCTTCTCATTCCTGATTCCAGAGTCTTTCCTTTATACCCAAAACAGCGCACGTGTCTATGCTCTGTTTTAATGTCTGCAACTGAGTGTCTGAACACTCGTGTCTTTGGGGTTATTTTTCGGTGTTTTTTTGTTTGTTTGTTTTGAGACAGAGTCTTGCTCTGTTGCTCAGGCTGGAGTGCAGTGGTATGATCATGATTCACTTCAGCCTCCACCTCCTGGACTCAAGTGAGTCCACCTCAGCCTTCTTAGCAGCTGGAACGCCAGGTATGCACCGACATGTCAGGCTAATTTTTGTTATTTTTTGTAGAGAGGGAGTTTTACCATGTTGCCCAGGCTTGTTTCAAACTCCTGGGCTCAAGCAATCCACCCACTTTGGCTGCCGAAAGTGGTGAGATTATAGGTGTGAGCCACCGCAGCCAGCCACTCATGTCTTTTAAAGAACCCAATTCAAAATGATCACCTTAGGAAGACGATAGGCAAATGTGCTAAGTGCTAAAGAAATTTCTGATGCAGTTGATGCCTAACAAAAACAACAAAGCTCTTCCATCTCCGTAAGTACAATTTTGGCCATGACCTACCTTCATTGATCTAGTATCACCAATTAGTAATACTTCCTTATCTCTTTTGCTTGGAAGTAGTCAGGTAAGCTGATGGTAAGGAGTTAACAATTTTAAAATTTTGGCAGTAGAAGCGGGGACAATCATATCTGTTATTGTGTTCCCAAATCTGGATGTTTTTCTCTGTCCTTGGCTGTAAAAGATAGAAATGATGTTGATTAGAGTTTTGTTTTTTTTGTTTATTTGTTTGTTTGGCTAACAGGGAAAGGGAAAATCACTTCTGATATAAAATCAAGATGACCAAATTCCCTCCTTTGTTTTTTTATTTGCAGCATCTAAAAATTGCCTCATAGAAACTGAGAATCTGAGTAACAAAGGTAATTGCAAAAAAGAATCAGAAGTTAGTAAATTAAGGAGCAATTTAAATATAGGAAAATCCCTGAGATGTAAAGAAAACATTTGCCATAGAGGTCATTGATGTTGTTTTAAATCTTCAGAAGTAAAAAACCAAATTCAGGACATACAATTTCAAGAGTTGACTTTTCATAAAGATGATTGATCAGATAAGGCTCAACATTTTTAGTTTAACTGAGTTACAAATTAAAGTAAGGTTATTTTTGCCACAGAGAACATTGATTAATTGTAATTTACTGCTAAAAGAGCCTGCTTCATAATTTGTCATTTTGTGATTAACGAACTTAGCTAAAAGGGTAAAAAGTTAAAAGCAATTAAAAATTATTTGGTCGGCCGGGCGCGGTGGCTCAAGCCTGTAATCCCAGCACTTTGGGAGGCCGAGGTGGGCGGATCACAAGGTCAGGAGATCAAGACCATCCTGGCT
>NW_012109408.1:1067064-1076372 GCF_000951045.1 Mandrillus leucophaeus | reverse complement strand
AAAAAAAAAAAAAAAATTATTTGGTCAAAGAGTCACTATAAAAAACAGTAACTGGGTGGGCGCAGTGGCTCATGGCTGTAATCCCAGCACTTTGGGAGGCCGAGGCGGGCGAATCATTTGAGGTCAGGAGTTTCGAGTCCAGCCTGTATGACATGGTGAAACCCAGTCTCTACTAAAAATATAAAAACTAGCTGGGCATGGTGGCAGATACCTGTGATCCCAGCTACTTGGGAGGCTGAGGTGGGAGAATTGCTTGAACCCAGGAGGCAGAGGTTGCAGTGAGCCGAGATCACGCCATTGCACTCCAGCCTGGGTGACAGAGTGAACTCTGTCTCAAAAATAAAGAACAAACAAACAAATGAAAAACAGTAATAGCTCAAATATTTGTTTCTAATTGTGAATCTGATCATCTGTTAGAATAATATTCAATTGGGCTAGGTTTTAAGTCTGTAATTTTAAAAACCTCTTTTTTTTCCCACTTTCTCAAGAGTAAGTATAGAGGTGTAGTTTCCGCTTTGCACCACTTCTTTGGACCTCTATTTCTCATCTAAACATTTAGGTAATCATACCTGCTCTATCTCCTAAAGATGCATGACAGTCCTCTGTAAGACTATGATGCAGATGACAATAATTAACAAAAGTGAGTGACTATTTAGTAATATAATATCCTGACTACGTAATATTATTTCATTGTTAGACCCACAGAACTACTGTTGTTCAATTAAAATTCTAGTCTATTTGGATGACCGTGCTGAAGAACTGCTGGAATGAAATGGGGTTGACAGGGTACCTGCATCAACTCCTGATTCATGCTAAACCCAGTGTGGTAGAAGAACCGCAGTAGGGTAGCACAGGCGAAACAAGAAAACCAAGGAACTCAACCCCAGGAAGGAGAGGAGCTGCTCCAGGCTCTGACACTGGCTGCTGGACTTCCTGTTCTATCCCTTCTCCTGGATGCAAAATGACGAGTGAACTGAGAAACAAAGAGTGGGAAATAGCATGTATCATTATCAATGACATTCTCATAGGCAGCGAGGGTGACGTGTCAAAATAAGAATAAGAAGCAACAAGAGACAAAAAAGCCAGGCTCCAATGTTAAAACTGTTTCTCTTAATATTGTATACCAAAAAAGTACAATACTGTATCCAAAAAAAGTACTTAATGGCAAAGAAAAAAGTTTCTGCCCCTACACCATTAGAGTATTGCATATGGCTTTAGCGAGACTGAGTCAGCCCCTGTAAAAGGAAAAGTTGGCTTGAAGAGAACTAGCTTGCATTTTAGCCATCTTTGGGGGCCAGGTCTCATTCAGATGAGGTAATCCTCTAGCTTTAGAGTTGGGTGGGTGTTCAGTGCTTCAGATAGCTAACAAACACTGCTGAAATCAAGAGAAAATCTGAGAGGGTAATGATATATCACAGCCTTGGATTCTCTGAAAGCACTACTAGATGGAAATGCTTGTGCCACATGAAATTGCCAATCATCACTGCTTTCGACCTAGCAAAAGTAATTGCACATGGTTCAACCAGCATGTCTGTTTTCCTCTCTCAGAAACTTAGGGCTGAAGTTGCAGAAGTCCCTTTGAGTTAGTAACATCCTCCCCTACCTTCTGACAGCTCCTGCTTCCTTAAAATAAAATTTTAACAATATTAATATCATAGTTCTACCCACTATGCCAGTCTATTAACTCTGCCAAAAGTTTCTTGCATTCACCAGCAGGTCCTTTTAAAAAATCAGAAATTCTCTTGATTGAATTAAAAGCTTTTGGTAAAGTCAGGATGACTGTCACCACGGAAATACATCCACAGGAACTGGATCCAAGTCACTTGTTGATTTATGTAGGCAGTTGGAGAGACATGCGTTTGAAAGGGTATGGTACGAAAATAACATGGAAATCTCAGACATGAAAAAAATAAAAAAGATAGATTAAAAATAGAAAAGTTTATGTTTTATTGACCAATATGAGAATGTCACAGCAATTCACCAATAATGCCCCTTGTTTATTTTCAAGTGAACAAGGAAGCAAAGAAAAATAAAGTTTGCAACCCAAGATAACTACTTACAGCTTTAGTCAAGGGAGAGCCTTCCACTCCTGTGGACCTCGGCTGCTTTCCCTTCCAAGGCCCCTGCTCCTCCAGTCACCCCTAGTGACTTCCTGTTTTGGTTTCACTTTCTGGGTGGGCTGTACCCTCTGAGATGACAGAGAGGAGTCCCAGCAGTCGCTGGCTCAAGGATGCTGCATCTTCAGTCAGACGCCAGGAGGAGGAGTGTCTATTTTATTCTAGCCTGGCAATTCTGATTCCTGAGCTTTTCTTTCAAGGAGCTATATGGGCCAGAAGACACAGGCCAAGAGCATTGACACAATTTCTACTGAACCAAGCTCAGCAGAAAAACCACAGCTATAGAATCAGGAGATTCTCTAGCCTATAAAGCCTAAGTTGACTCTTATATTCATGACGTAGTCTTTCTCTTTAGCACATTATTCTTGTACTGTAACGCAGATCCCACTCTAGACTGTCCTTCAAATTAGAGAGAACTAAATTGTGTATTATCCTGTATCTAGTTATGGTGAGTTTTTTTCTCACTGAAAGTTATAAGGGTCATGGTGGCATCTGATAATAATTAACATGGACATGGACTCTGGGGCCAGAATGACTGGGATTGAGCCACTGCCTAACTATGTGAGTATGAGCAAGTTTTGTGCCCGCTCTGTGCCTCAGTTTCCCCTATCTGCAAAATGGCGATATGTGCTGAATAATTTTTGCTGTTATTACAATTGCTTCATTCCTAGAAGATGGAGGCCCAATTACAAGGGCCATGCCCAAGGCAGCTTTGATCCAGATGTGGCTGACATACCCGCCTGTCCTTGGTTACTGTCTTGTTAAAGGAATGTCAATGCATCTACTTCTTTATTTTTGCATTGTTCTGTCTGTCTCCACAAAGTCTTTCAAGTTTCCTCTCTTCCAGATCAACCTGATCTGAATGGTTTCTCCTAAAATTATGAACTTAAATTCTGTTTCTACTTGCTAATCTTGATGGCATTGCCTCCAATCATACCATAGATTATCTTTCTGATCAAAAGCTTTCACTCCACCTATTTCATGCACCATTCTATCTTTTAAAAAACACGCTAAACAACCTGCTGTGTAACTGGATTACTCACACGTTGCCGTTGGGAATGTAGGATGGTACAGCCACTCTAGAAAACAGCTTAGCAGCTCCCTGAAAAGTGAATCATGGCTCCACTCCTTTCCCGCGCTGGGTGGCAGCCAGGCAGAGAGGCAGGGCAAGATCATAGCACCTCCTTTACCCTCCTTATCCTTCCTCTGGGGATGCCTGACAGGACAGTTGGGGAAGAAATTCTTTACGAGTTGTTTCTTCAGTTTCTTGTAAGCTAAACCACTTGTAAACAGTGACTACCTGCAAAACAGAATAATGGAAGTCTGGCATTTGTCTGCATTTTTTAGACACCCCAAAATGTGAGTCTTATGCCATAGTTCTACTGAATGGAGTTTGTTTATATGGAAAGATCAATTCATGAACAATATCAAATTGGAAATTCTCACTCTTCTGAATCATCTCACCAGTTTTCAGTGCTGTGTTACAAGAAATTCCTACAGCTATATGAATGAAGAAGCTGTGGGCGGATCTTAAGATAATTTAAGATATTAAAGATAAATTTAATAAATTTATTATTAAGATAAATTCTTAATTCTCACAGTTATATGAATGAAGAAGCTGTGGGCAGATCCTTCTTTCCCATGCAGTTCTTTCCAATTAATAGTGTTGCTTTACTACAATAATACTGTTTTTTCAGAAGATGCAGTAGCAAGCATACAATTCAATGCCATAGCTCTCTTACTGCATATGATTGCCTACTTCCTAATTCACATCCCTGTCTCCCTCACTACACCGTGTTCCAGAACTACAGGCTGGACCTACTTCACTAACAACCAAGACACGAACAACCAAGCCATTCGCATTTTTATCAGATAAGTAAAACAAAAGAGACAAAAGCCAACCAATAAATATGATGATAAAACAGAAAACAATAGAAGAAATAAGCATAGCTAAAAGTTCTGAAAATATACGGAGAAGAAAAGGTATTAGTACTGTTCTCAAACGAAAGATTTATCTACACTGTTTTAATTCTCTTAAAAGAAAATAAAGAAACCTACCTGTATTTATGCAACAACTGATTTCATGGCTGTCATTTTTTAAATTTACAATAATGTTACTTGAGTGGTTTGGTATTCAATTTTTGTCTTGACTGATAAAAACTTACAAATGATATAATATACTGCTTTTTGTGTCTGGCATGCTATTGTTGACCTTTGTCAACATGAAATACACTCTGAATTGTTTTAGTACTGATGATAAAATTGCACTGAACTACAAGTCAAAATTTGTTATGACATCATGTTTTCCTAGATGGTCCCTTGTAATACTCAACTATAAGTAAGCTGGGATTAGAAGTCCGGCTGTAGGTTTTCTGAAAGAAACTAGTGCAAATATTTAGGAGTTGCAAGCTGCTCTTAACGAAGACTGGCTGTGCGGACTTTAGTTTCCTTTGTTAATACTTTAAATAACATTTTAGCTTCTCCATGTAAATATGTTGTGTCTGAGCCTCCCCCTCCTGTGGGTTTGTTTCATAAAACAGGGTCATGTGACAGCGATACCAAAGAAAAGGTGAGTATCATGGGACTACCCTGTGGATAATTTCCTTCTGATATGAATGTGTACAGATATTTCTCAATTATTAATTGCACTTAATGAAAATTAATTGGCTATGTAAGAATTTATCACCCACGTCTTTTCCAGCTAGGTTAGAGAGGGTATCTGTGACATATTTAAATCTTGATCATTAAAAAATAAGTAAATAGGTTTTTTTTTTTTTTTTTTTTTTGAGACAGAGTCTTGCTCTGTCGCCCAGGCTGGAGTGTAGTGGCATGATCTCCGGCTCACTGGAACCTCCTTCTCCCAGGTTCAAGTGATTCTCTAGCCTCAGCCTCCTGAGTAGCTGGGATTACAGGTGTGCGCCACCATGCCAGGCTAATTTTTGTATTTTTTGTAGAGACGGAGTTTCACCATGTTTGCCAGGCTGTTCCTGAACTCCTGACCTCGGGTGATCCGCCCACCTCGGCCTCCCAAAGTGCTGGGATTACAGGCATGAGCCACCATGCCCAGTCAGATATTTAACTAATGTATGATATTTAATATTTATTGTCAAAATCAAGTTTCTTGTCTAAAATAAATTAGTTGAAAACAAACAAACTAATCATGCAGTTATCATGCAACCCAGTAGTTGTATTGCTGGGCATTTATTCCAGGGAAATGAAGTCTTTTTTTTTTTTTGAGACAGAACCTCTCACTATCGCCCAGGCTGGAGTGCAGTGGCGCGATCTCGGCTCACTGTAACCTCCGCCTCCCGGCTTCACGCCATGCTCCTGCCTCAGCCTCCCAAGTAGCTGGGACTACAAGTAGCCTCTACCACGCCTGGCTAATGTTTGCATTTTTAGTAGAGACAGGGTTTCGTCGTGGTAGCCAGGATGGTCTCGATCTCCTGACCTCATGATCTGCCCACCTCAGCCTCCCAAATTCCATTCCAAATTGCTGGGATTAGAGGCGTGAGCCACTGCTCCCAGCCCACTTATCTTAATACTTGCAAAATTTCAAAATGAGAAAGGGGTACATTTGGTTTTGTATATAGCATCTTTAAATACAATGCTATCCAAAGGAAGTATTGAGAGCGGTGTATTGGGAATGGGAATGAAGGAAGTTCTCTCCCCAGAGAGCCGGTGCAGGGGGCCAGAGTCACATTCTGTCCTGGCACTGCTCTGGGAAAGGAACTGCAGGCCATTTGTCCTCCTCACATTGGATCACACTCTGTAGGTTCAAGAGTGAAAGGCTTGAGGGGACAGGGAAATGAAGAGATCACAAGACAGATGTACATCCAGTCTTGACACTCAATGCCAGGCAGTCTTCCAAAGCCATCCTCTCCAACCCTTGGTATTGTCCTCCTTTTCCATATTTTTGGTTTTGGTGGTGTGCAATGACAAACCATGGCGGCTTGAACTTTTGCCACTTCAGGATCCATTTTGCTCCTCTTCTTCCCCGATTCACTAAGAGTCACCACCATCCACCCACACAAGCCAAAACCTAGGAGTCCTCCTAGATTCCTCTCTCCTCCCTCCACATCAGCACATTCTGTTGGTTCCACTCCCAGATAGAGCCTTTTCTCTCCATCACCAACTCCCTGGTCCAAACCATTATTCTCTCTCAAATCTTCCGAGGTTCCCCCTCCATTCCCATTTACCATCCCTATCCCCACCCACTGTCCACATGCAGACAGAATCAGATTCTGGCATCACCTCCAGTTTACTAGACTCCAGCCAGCAGACCAAGCCTCATCTTTGACCATGTCAAGCCCTTGTGCACATACTACGGACTGTCCTCTGTCAGAATGAATGAATGGTGGCTACATTCTCCTCCTTCAGATCTCAACTCAAAGGTTGCACTTCCATGGACTTTTTCAAATTAGGCACCCACATCTAAACAACCCTAGCCAACCACTCTATCACATCACCATGTTGTTTTTTTTTTTTCCTTCCTAGCATTTCTGTAAGATAACTGGAGAGTCTGATATTTACTTGTTGTTTGTCTCTTCCACCAGTATAAGGTACATAAAAGCAGAAATTGTGTTTATCTTGATCACAGCCAAATCCCTAGCATCTGGCACAGTGTCAGCCCAGAGAAGACATTGAAAAGATATTTTTGAATGAATACATAAAACCATTTCTTCTTTTAAAACATTACTGTAAATGTGGCTACTACACCATGAAAATAGGTCAAGAAGCATGAGAGTTACACAATACATTTATTCACTTTAACAACATCGTGGATTTCTCACGAAGTTAGAGGAAGCCCTTCCCTAACAAAACAAGCATTTGCATTAGGGGAAGGAGGCTGACCTGCTCTAGGGATGAAATACATCTACCAAGAATATGGATAAAAACAAAAACAAAACAGATGGCAGAACCAAAAAACAGAGACATTAAAGGAAATGAACAACGTTATACCAAGTAATGTTTATAAATCCAGATCTTAAGTGAACGTAAGTTACAAAAATGGAAGTTGTAAGTATGGTTATTCTTGTACTTTTCACACAAACAGACTTTTTAGAAACGTTTAAAGCCAGGGAGTGCTAAGAGTTTCTGTATGGCAGGCAAGAATTCTTCCTTTTGAACAAGACCGAAAAACCTCAGGACAAAGAGAAAGTATATCTTTTAAAAACTGATTTCATAGTAATGTTTCTATATATTTTGAAGCACCTGTATACATTTAGAGCATATCAAATTAGTTCATTTATTTCCCTGTTCATAAAAAAGTACATTCACAGAATTAGTGTACTCAGAATAAAAAATAAACAGAGGAAATGAGAACTAACTCAAGTTAATAACAACATCTTCAAGGACAAGTTTGGTCACTTAAAAACTAAGTTTTGTTTTGTTTTGTTTTGTTTTGCTTGTTTTTAATTACCCCTTTCATACTTAATATTTCAAATATAGCTAATTCAGCAGGACTGCTTTTCAGTATCACAGTAAGTACAACCCAATACAAGATCATCCAAAAGCACGTTGACACTTCCAAGACACTGGCATGGGGTCCACGGAGTTTTGTGCGTAAAATTTTAGAAACCCTTCCTACAGTGATGTTTAAGGCCAGAAGCATTCATTTCTCAACTTTGTATCAATCCAGGATCCATCAGACTAGGTTTCATTAGGCAAGAGAGTAGTTCGTTCCTCCTCCGTGCTGAGGATGTTTTGAGATTTAGACCTACATTGAAGGAAAGAGATGAATATCAATATTTCTCATCTTAAAAACAAACAAACAAACAAACAAACATAAAACCAGTACCTGTATCTCCATCCAACTATCTTTTTAAAAAAGTATCTACTGCCTGGGCGCAGTGGCTCACGCCTGTAATCCTAGCATTTTGGGAGGCCAAGGTGGGCAGATCACTTGAGGTCAGGAGTTTGAGACCAGCCTGGCCAACATGGTGAAATCCTGTCTCTACTAAAAATACAAAAATTAACAGGGCATAGTGGCCCACGCCTGTAATCTCAGCTACCTGGGAGGCTGAGGCAGGAGAATCGCTTGAACCCAGGAGGCAGAGGTTGCAGTGAGCTGAGATTGTGCCACTGCATACCAGTCTGGGTGACAGAGCAAGTCACCATCTCAAAAAATAAAAATTAAAAGAGTATCTACACAACTGATGAGCCTCAGAGTGCCTAGAAATCCACAGACTGGAAGAATAAATGTAAAATGTTATTTATTTTCCACTTGCACTGGCTAACTTTTAAAGAGAGAAAAAAGCCCCCAGATTGACCATACCTTCTTCTCCTTGAATACTCCAGTAGATAAAACAAGCCCATGGCTAATCCCTTAAACACAATTAAAAGTACTGATTAATGTGAATTTTCCAAGTCAAGTGTTTCCACAAATATAAGGAAAATGAAAATAAAAGACTGATTACTCACACTTATCAGAGCCCATAGACCTTGTATAGCTGCTGCCCATTCAAAACCAATTTTCTCATACAGAAATCCACCTAGCGTTGGTCCTAAAAAAGCACTAACAACAGAAAGAAGAAAAAGTATTCAATAGTGCAAAAAATAAATAATTACTTCATAAAAAGCTACATGATCCTTCAGTTGTAAGTATTCATAAAATTGGAAGATAAGTACCAAAGAAAGAACTAATTCCTGGACACAGCATTCAGTAAAAGAAAATAATTCTACCTGATAATGACATTCAAAATTTTTTTAACAGTTGTGGAATTATTACTGCTTCTGAAAAGTAGATGGCTTACATAAAAATAAAAAAGATGAAACAGGTTTAAAAAATTCTTTATATTATTCTATTCTCAGTATTTGCAACTAATATAACTCAATTCAAAACAATATATTACATTGGTTAGCATAGTTACCCTTCTGGTAGAAGGTAAAAATAAACAAATGAATGAATAAATGAATAAACTGTAAAAATCAGAGACATGTTTCTATTAAAGGAACTCATAAATATCACTTAAATAAGATAAAGTATATGAAACCATTTTGACTAAGTATTAAACTGTTGGTATAGGCATTGATTGTCGAGTGAGAGGGTATGGATTAGAACTCTGGCTTTCCCCTAGAGGAACTGTTTGTCTTTGAGAAACTCATCTGATCTCTCAGTGTTTCAATTTCTTCATCAACTAAAATAGGGATAGTATTAATATTTTCCATCTTGCAAGTATGAATGAAATTAAA
>NW_012109408.1:1053063-1066259 GCF_000951045.1 Mandrillus leucophaeus | reverse complement strand
CATAGTACTTAGTGTTCTTCATCATCACACCTATTAAACAAAAGAATGATGACCAGGTGACACATGCTGGTCACTCTAGGCTCTCTCATGGACCTCCTCCATGAAAGAGGAACAATGCTGAGACCTATCTGTTTTGCTTTAGCTTTTCAAAATTACATACATACTGAGGCATACATCAAGCCAGATAACTGTCCACAACCCATTTTAGCTATTAATGTACTATTATCATTTCTATTAGTGTATTATTACTATTTATATCATGATATCATATGCTACAGAATCATGAAGATTTGACATTGGGGCAAAAATATCCAACATGCTGCAAAATTGAGAAATTCAAGAAAGCCTGTGATACTCACTACTTATTCACAATACAGCTCTTCAAGCAATGGAAGTAACTTACTGTGCACAACTGAGAATTTCCGGGAAAGTTGGAATTATACTCATTCCGGCAGAGATGCCATTTACAACTAGTATCAGCACCAGCAGCCAAAGCTGACTGCAAAAGGGTTTTGGAGAAAACAAATACAAAAAGAAAAACATTAGCATTTTAAGAAACACAAAGCTTAATGCTAAGGAAGTGAGGATCCCAGATACGTTATTTTCACTGATTATGTGCCTAGTCTCATTTCCATTCCCATCTAACCCATTTCATTCAGTTGGAGTGCCTTTTAGCTCCTCACAGTATTTGTTGGGGCTGGGGGAAATTCATCCTGATATCTCCATCTTTTTGGTCCTTTGGTTATATATATCACATGTCTGGAGCCAACCTGGCTTCTTCTCACCAGACAAAATCCCTTCAAAATTAGTGAAAATGTCAGTACTAATACTGTTCTTTCAATCACTTGGCTTTGAACTTCAATTAATTTAAAAATGGCATAGAAGGAAAGAGGTAAAAGAAGAGTCAGGAAACACATTTGTTCCATATGAGGAGACTATGCCAGTTACTTAATATATGTTACCAGATTTAATCCTTGTGATGTAAGTACTATTATCAGCTCCTTTTTGTAGATGAGAAAACTGAGGCTCTTGGAAGTTAAGTGGTTTGCTTACTAGTACATGGCAAAGCCAAAACCTAAACTCAAGTCTGAAGGACTCTGAAACCCCTTCCTTTCCATATTACTATGTTTTATCCCAGAAGTACCTGAAAAGGTCTAAGAAGTTCAGTTTATTTTAGCAACTAAATTACCTTAAGCAATTTAGTTGTAATTACATTAAGCAAGGTTTAATAGGCAGCTACTACATGCTAAGGATGATACAGAAACAAAAACAGATTTGGTCCCTGCCTCAAGGAAAAAGAATAGAAAAAAACAAAAATATATTCTAAGAACTATCAAGTGAAGGTAAGTAGCAACAAATTCTATTTTAAAAATAAAGTATAAACAAGTAGGTACAATTGAAATACAGGAGAATATGCATTTTTGTCATTTGAGACAGATTTTATGCATTTTTTTTCTGCTTCTCCCACTGCTAGCTTCTAGTAGGGTAAAATATTGTCAGCCTAACAATTCAATAGAGTACTACAGTTAATTATTTAAATATTAATGTTCCAAATACTAACCTATACCAGTGTTAAAACAAAATTTTTTGAAATAATTCCTAATGTTATTTAGCCAAACATACAGAAGAAAAAAAACTACCTTTTAATATGCAAGACTGGGACAGGCCCTAAGAGTATGTAGCACCCAGCCGTGATTAAGTTGCCAAACACCAGAAGCCATTTCCTTAGAGGCTGGTAAGGAGAAAGAGAGTCAAAATGAGTCTTAGAGGCAAAGACCCTCCATAATCAAACAATATAAAACAATAGTAAAAAACACAAATCATGATATTCAAAAACCCAAATACAATGAAGAAAACAAAACTTTACATTTATTTATTATTTATTTTTAAATTTTTTAATTTCATTTTTTATGTTTTTGAGACAGAGTCTTGCTTTGTCGCCCAGGCTGGAGTGCAGTGGCAGTGCGATCTCGGCTCATTGCAAGCTCTGCCTCCCGGGTACACGACATTCTCCTGCCTCAGCCTCCCAAGTAGCTGGGACTACAGGTACCCGCTACCACACCGGGCTAATTTCTTTTGTATTTTTTTAGTAGAGACGGGGTTTTACCATGTTAGCCCGGATGGTCTTGATCTCCTGACCTTGTGATCTGCCTGCCTTGGCCTCCCAAAGTGCTGGGATTACAGAAATGAGAAAATAAAGAGAAACTCGCAAGCAAGGACAATATATAACAAGACAGAAAGTGAACAAAGGACAAAGATTTCTTAGCAGGGGAGTGTATTGCAGATCAGATTTTGCACATGATGAACTATTACAAATATAACAACAAAAAAACTAACTATAAAATGCAATGACCAGCCAGGCGTGGTGGCTCACACCTATAATCCCAACAGTCTGGGAGGCCGATGTCGGAAGATTGCTTGAGCTCACAAGTTTGAGACCAGCCTAGCCAACATGGTAAAACCCAGTCTCTACTAAAAAAGCACAAAAATTAGCCAGGTGTGGTGGTAGACATCTGTAATCCCAGCTACTCAGGAGGCTGAGGCAGGAGAATTGCTTGAACCTGGGAGGCGGAGGTTGCAGTGAGCCAAGATCATACCACTGTACTCCATCCTGGGCAACAGAGCAAGATTCTGTCTAAAAAAAAAAAAAACAAAAAAACCAGTGACTACAAAAAAACCCCTACTAGGTATTAATAGTTACAATACCTAGAAAAATCACATCATTAAAAAATTACCTGCTAGAGACTGAATGCTTATATCCCCCCAAAATTTATACATTAAATCTTAACACCCAATGTGCTGGTATCTGGAGGTGAGCCTTTGGGAGGTGATTAGGTAATGAAGGTGCAGCCGTCATGAAGAGGATTAGTATCCCTATACAAGAGGCCACAGAGAGCTCCCTTGCCTGTTCCATCGTGGTGAGGTTACAGTGAAAGAAGACAATCTGTGCGCCAGGCAACAGGCCCTCATCAGACATCAGATCTACCAGTGCCTTAATCTTGGACATTTTGGTCTCCACAATTGTGAGAAACAAATTTCTATTGTTTATAAATCCTCTCAGTTTATGGTATTTTGTTACAGTATCCTGAATGGACTAAGATCGTATCCACTAAAATTATCCCTTATAAACTACTTGAATCAGGACAAAAATTACAGGGGTGCCATATCCGCTCAGTTAAGTAAGATTATGTCTGAAAACCAAGCTCCGAACACTGTTTAAGATACTTGCTTTTGGACATCTGGGTTACTAAGTATTCCACAAGTAAATCAGTTCTTGATAAATAAATATGCAAATGAAATGAAGGGAAATGCAAAATATAAGCCCTAAAACCACAGAAGTTTAAGATTTGACTAGCAGTACTAATTCTGTGCTCTCATCATCTGTACCGAATGGTTTAAACCTGGTTGAAAGAGAACAGAAGGGTATTTTTTTTTTTTTAAACAGAAAGGCTGTGAGATAACCAGTGCATATTTATGTGGTCAATTTTTTCACTCACACAGAAAATCTAAATTATCTCCTCCTAAAGAAGAAATCTCTCAATTTGATCAAGTCTGTAATAGCCTCTAAGACTTTGCCCTATTTATTAAGATCAATCCATTTTTTTTTTACATCAAGAGAGTTTTTTCCTTTAGAGAGTCTAATCCAGGAGCCGGATGTGGTGGCACATGCATATAATCCCAGCTACCTAGGAGGCTGATGCAGGAGGATCACTTGAGACCAAGAGTTCAAGGCTGCAGGAAGCTATGATCGCGCCACTGCCCTCCAGTCTGGATGACAATGTTGGGGGAAGAAATTAGAAAAAGAAAGTCTAATCCAATTTTTTTTTTTTTTAAGCCTAAGACTCTTCCTCTTTTCCCAGGTGAAGCAATTTAAAGTGAATTGGTTTAGTGTGATAGCTGACCCTTAGGGTGATAGAAGATACTGCAACCTCTCCCTAGTCCAATTGAATATATCAAGTTTAACCAGTGGACCCCTAGAGTTCCAAAGGAACAATTGGAAAACCACTGCTCTAAACATGCAAAAGTGACTCAAATATAAATTAAGTGTACGTACTGGCATTTTATCACTTAGGAGACCAAATAGTGGTGAAGAGATGGCATAGGACAGTGCCAGACCCAGGAATACTAGTCCCACATATCCAGCTGGTAAATTAAACTGTAAAAGAAATCCTATATTAAAGTCACATAATTAAGTCATTTTTAAGTAAACATCCCTCTTTTCCTTCTACCATTTCTTTAGCTCTTATTATTACCATGAGTCTATTAATAATATTCTGCACTGTCCTAATTTTCATCTTACCTTTGAAAATGCACTACTTTTTCTCTATGGGAGGACAACCTAACCAGAAGTCAGAAGAGAAGATTTTTTGCTTTGTAGCCTTTGGCGTTAAACATACTTTGCTTCCATAACTCAGAGTACTTTTATATGTAAATTAATGTTTTGCAAACTTCAATGTGCATAAAAATTACCTGGAGAATTTGCTTAAAGAGATTCTTGGATTCCAACCATAGGGTTTCTGATTCAGAAAAAGAGGAAAATAAATTTCTAAAGATTTCTTAGGTTGGAGTTGGGTAATGGGATGGGCCGCAGCACTTCAACCTGAAAAGGGGGCAGCAGTGGTGAGGCACCACCAATAGCCCTGAGGGAGTCAATGTCTGATGTAAAACTGGGTGTGGTGGCGCATGCCTGTAATCCCAGCATTTAGGGAGATGGAGGCAGGTGGATCACTTCAGGTCAGGAGTTTGAGACAAGCCTGGCCAACATGATGAAACCCCATCTCTACTGAAAAATACAAAAATTAGCCTGCTGTGGTGGCGCATGCCTGTAATCCCAGCTACTCAGGAGGCTGAGGCAGGAGAATCGCTTGAACTTGGGAGGCAGAGGCTACGGTGAGCCGAGATCATGCCACTATACTCCAGCTTGGGTGACACAGCGAGACTCTGTCTCAAAAGCGAAAAAAAGTTCTGATATAGTCCATCATCAGCCAGAAACAAGAAGGGCCTATACTACCTCCCATACCACAAATGGGTCGATTATAGTTATCTTCGAGGAAACCTCCTGTCTTCCTCATCTTTTTAAAATAAATTACATTTTCTTGAGAAACAACAACAAAAAAGATTTCTTATAAGATATACACAAACAACTTGGATTTCCCAGAGATTAGTTATAGATTTTTTTTCATTGTTTAGACACAACTTCTTAAAAGCACAGAAAAACAGCTGAAAAATACAGGTTGTTGACGATCTAAATGGACTGTGTCAGTATAATCACAAAACATTTTTCTTATGGGCGTCACACGTATCCGTGTGAAGAGACCACCAAACAGGCTTTGTGTCAGCAATAAAGCTTTTTAATCACCTGGGTGCAGACAGACGAGTCTGAAAAAGGAGTCAGCAAAGTGAGATGGGGTGGGGCGGTTTGATAGGATTTGGGTAGCTAGTAGAAAATTACAGTTAAAAGTGGTTATCTCTTACGGGCAGGGGCGGAGGTCACAAGGTGCAGGGTGGGGAGATCATAAAACTCATTGCCCAGGGGAGGAATGTCACAAGGTCGATTGACCAGTTGGGGAGGGGCAGGAACAAATCACAATGGTAAAATGTCATCTTTTGTGGTTCTTCAGTTGCTCCAGGTCATCTGGATGTATACGTGCAGGTCACAGGGGTTATGATGGCTTAGCTTGGGCTCAGAGGCCTGACATTGGGTAACTTACGGTACTCACTGGCTAAAGGCAATATTATATTACTGTCTATATCTTGGACCAGGCACTAAAATAACAGTCTCCAAGTTTACCTGTGAAGTTCCCCAAACTGTCTTCAGTGATTTCAAGGGGTAGTGTAAAATTATAAGAAAAATTAATTTTAATCTTTACATTCTATGATCAGTAAATGTTCAGAAAGCATTTGAAATGACCATATTAGCAACTTTATTGATATTAGAAAGTATATTGAAACTTAAGTTTCTGTGCTATTTTAAATCTAGTACCTCAAAGTCATTATGGGCCGAAGTTAGTCATTTTTGCCTTTTATCAACACATATTAATTGTTCAGTGTAATTAACTACCACACCTTGTAATGGACTTCACTGTGTCAGTAATAATATTTTTTCAAAAATATCTAAGAACAAATTTCGATGACTTCAAACTTTTAGAATTCAACATTTTATTTTTTAGTTCTAGGGATACTTGGTTCCTTTCTCAAATCCCAGAATAATAGAGTCCATAGTCATCTGATTATATGAAGTAGCCTAAAAAGTCAGTAGACCCAGGGGGGATCTGTTACAGAAGAAGCACATCTTACATCAAATGAGCTACTGTGTACCCCTAATGTCTCACTGCAATTCAAACAAACAGAGGAAAAGTATCCTTGTTAAGCAGCATGGATGATGCCCAAGCTAGACCTACAATGACATGAGCAAGGTCTTAGAAAGAAGGAAACTAATGTTTTGGCCACTTAGTGAAAGGCTTCTTTCATTTTTACTGAATCAGATCCCTAGTTCACAGGCACAGCAGAGACGGACAGGCTACCTCGGTGTGTAGTGCCCATTCTGCCTCCTTCTCCCAGCCACGCAAGGGTCTTTCCACAGAGCAGGGCCCAAGAACAAGCAGTTACATCCACCTGCTACAACGCAGCACTCTTCAGCAATCAGGCAACTTACCTTCTCCAAAACAAAGAGAGACAGAGTAGGATCAAGGAAGCCAAAACATGAGCTGAGTGAGTTGATGACGAAGGCTATAAGGCCAACTTTGGGTAAAGCAATCAGTTTCCAGAATGAGTGTTCACCTGGATCAGACTCTTTGGGGAAAAAAGAAAAAAGAAAAAAAAAAATCAAAGCAATTAAAATCTCTTAATTTTAACTCATTTGGAAAACTGGTAAGACCATCTTTATCTGGTAATCAACACAACTCAACCTCTGAGTTTGCCTAAAATTGTATACAATCTACACTTGCATATAAATTATTCAAACCTAGAGGCCACATTCAATTTATCAAAAACAATTTCCCAAATTAGAAAGAATCAACTGGAATGAGAGTGTGAGGGAAAGAAGGAGTCTTAGGTTACAGGTTGTAACTATTATACTCATCCTGGCCAGAGATAATATCAGGTTTAGACATTGTATTAATCTGTTCTCACACTGCTAATAAAGACATACCTGAGACTGGGTAATTTATAAAGGAAAGAGGTTTAAGAAACTCAAAGTTCCACATGGCTGGGGAAGCCTCACAATCATGGTGGAAGACGAAGGAAGAGTAAAGGGACACCTTACATGGCTGCAGGCAAGAGAGCTTGTGCAGGGGAACTCCCATCTATAAAAATATCAGATCTTGTGAGACTTATTCACCACCATGAGAACAATATGAGGGAAACCACCCCCATGATTTAATTACCTCCACCTGGCCCCACCTTTGACATGTGGGGATTATTACAATTCAAGGCGAGATTCGGGTGGGGATATAGCAAACTCATATTAGACATGAAAGCTTTTTTTTTTTTTAAGAGATGGAGTGTATTGCTCTGTCACTCAGGCTGGAGTGCAATGGTGTTATTATAGTTCACTGCAGCCTCCAACTCCTGCACTCAAGTGATCCTCCTGCCTCAGCTTCCCAAGTAGCTGGGACTACAGATGTGCACTACCTCACCCAGCTAATTTAAAAATTTTTTAGAGATGGGGTCTCCCTACGTTGCCCAGACTGGTCGCAAATTTTTGGCCTAAAGTGATCCTCCCACCTCAGCCTCCCACTTATGGATGTGGAAACCCTTTGACGGCCATGACAGCCTTCATTTATCCCCATTTCTCCCACAATATCCTGCACAGTTCATTAGTCTATAAATACTTGTTGAATCACGATCAAATATGGAGCAAAGTGCAAAAACATCATGAAGTGTGGTTCAACTATTTTAAGTGTTATCCTTAGATTTTTTCAGGACATAAGAGATAAAGTGAAACCTTGGTGTTAGTTTTTGTTTGTTTGTTTTTGTTTTTTGTTTTTTTGTTTATGTGTGTGTGTGTGTGTGTTTTTTTTTTTTTGAGACAGAGTCTCACTCTGTCACCCAGGCTGGAGCGCAGTGACGCGATCTCGGCTCACTGCAACCTCCGCCTCCTGAATTCAAGCAATTCTCCTGAGCCTCAGCCTCCTGAGTAGCTGGGATTACAGGAGCACGCAACATGCCTGGCTAATTTTTGTATTTTTAGTAGAGACGGGGTTTCACCATGTTGGTCAGGCTGGTCTCGAACTCCTGACCTCCGGACCCATCCACTTTGGCCTTCCAAAGTGCTGAGATTACAGGCATGAGCCACCGTGCCTGGCTGGTGTTAGTTTCTTAATTATGAACCAAGTATTCAATGGTGAAATAAATCTGAGCACATCCTTGATGCTCAACTACAGAAACTACAGGATGTAGTTGGACTTAGAAAGAGGAGAAACACCACCGTGTGGCTCAGTGAGGTATTGCAGGCAGGGAGACAAGTTGGTGTGATTTTTGAATTGTATATACTAAGGATATTTAGTCACTTTTAAACTAAAAATGATAAAAGATTCCAATTTTAATTGGTTACATTTATTGTGAAAGTAAGAAGTATTATGTATTTATGGTAAAAAATAAATCATTATTGCATAATAGTCCCTGTTCCTAAAATCCAGGGTGAGAAAAGGAGTTGTCATAGTGAGAATATATTAAAACATCCATGAAAATGAAACATAATTAGTATAATTAAGCTGTTGAAGACCAAGTAATGAAAACTTGGGGTACTTGCTTGAAGGGACATGACTCCCTGGCTGACAAAACCTGCCACAGGAAGTTACTGTTAGAGATGGGGAATAGGGTTGTCCTCAAGTGTGAGGGGGCAGGAAAAATGCTGAGCACTATGGCACTACCTACACCAGATCTAGTCCAGTGATCGAGAAGATTTAGAAAAACTCCCCAGAAAAGGGCTGGGCACAGTGGTTCACGCCTGTAATCCCAGCACTTCGGGGGGCCGAAGTGGGTATATCATGAGGTCAAGAGTTCGAGACCAGCCTGGCCAACATGGTGAAACCCTGTCTCTACTAAAAATATAAAAATTAGCCAGGTGTGGTGGCACAGGCCTGTAATCCCAGCTACTCTGGAAGCTGAGGCAGGAGAATTGCTTGAACCTGGGAAGCAAAGGTTGCAATGAGCCAAGATTGCGCCACTGTATTCCAGCCTGAGCAACAGAGCAAGACTGTCTCACAAAAAAAAAACAAAAAAAACAAAAAAAACAAACCCCTCCGCCCCCCAAAAAGGTAATAAAATCAAGTTTTGCAGGATAAGTAAGAGTTAGGTAGAGTGGAAGAAAGATATTCCAGATCACATGGCTCTTCTACTTAAATCTAACAATAGGCCAGGCACAGTGGCTTACACCTATAATCCCAGCACTTTGAGAAACCAAGATGGGAGGATCACTTGAAGTCAGGAGATCGAGACTAGACTGGCCAACATGGTGAAACTCCGTCTCTACTAAAAATACAAAAATTACCCTGGTGTGGTGGCATGTACCTGTACTCCCAGCTACTTGAGAGGCTGAAGCATGAGATTTGCTTGATCACAGGAGGCAGAGCTTGAAGTGAGCCAAGATTACACCACTACACTCCAGCCGGGGTGACAGACTCCGTTTCAAAAAAAAAAAAAATCTAACAATAGCTCCCAATGGCTTTCAGGATAAAGTTCACATTTCATGGATTTAAGGATTTTTTATTTTAAAAAATAAGTAAAAATTGTCTCTATTTATGGTATAAAACATTATATTTTGATATATGTATACATTGTGGAATAACTAAATGAAGCTAATTAATATGCTTTGCCTCACATACTTTTTTTCAATGGTAAGAACACTTAAAATCTACTATTGACAACTTTCAAGTGTACAATATGTTGTTATTAACTATAGTCGCCATGATGTACAATAGATCTCTTAAACTTACTAGACCTTAAAGATTTTCATAAGATAATTGACACGTCCATGACTCTATTTTAGAAGTATTTTTTTTTTTTACAGCAGTATAGGATAGGGGACCTGGTGAGCAGAAATAATGAATGATTCTTAGCCACCCAATGCTAAAGCCACATTGTCTATGGGTCTAAAAGGTGGTAAAGAAATGGGCAGAACTTATAAAATAAAAAATTCTGCCAATATCAGTAATTTTTAAAATTTATTTGATTTTCTAGCATCATCTATCTATAAACTCTTCTAAAACAATAACTTTTTTTTTTTTTTTTTTTTTTTTTTGAGACAGAGTCTCACTCTCCTGCCCAGGCTGGAGTGCAGTGCCGTGATCTTGGCTCACTGCAACTTCCGCCTCCTGGGTTCAAGCAATTCTCCTGTCTCAGCCTCCTGAGTAGCTGGGATTACAGGCATGCACCACCATGCCTGGCTAATTTTTGTATTTTTAGTAGAGACGGGGTTTCACCAGGTTGGCCAGGCTGGTCTCGAACTCCTGACCTCAGGTGACCTACCCGCCTCAGCCTCCCAAAGTGCTGGGATTACAGGCATGAGCCACTGTACCTGACCAAATAATAACAATCTTTAAAAGTAGTATTAATTGGGAATACTTAAATCTACATTTACAGCCTTAATATTATCAATCCTAGAGATTTTTTTTAAATACCAGTTTATAATTTTTTCGGGGGGGCGGACACAGCTCGCTCTGTCACCCAGGCTGGAATGCAATGGCACAATCTTGGCTCACTGCAACCTCCACCTCCTGGGTTCAAGCGATTCTCATGCCTTAGCCTCCCAAGTAGCTTGGACTACAGGTGTGCACCACCACACCCAGCTAATTTTTGTACTTGTAGTAGACACAGGGTTTCACCATGTTGGCCAGGCTGGTCTCGAACTCCTCTCCTGGCCTCAAGTGATCTACCAGCCTTGGCATCCCAAAGCGCTGTGATTACAGGCATGAGCCACTGTGTCCAGCCCAGTTTATAATTTTTTAAAAACACTATTAAAAGAAAACACCTGAATCTACATCCTTGTATCTGAGCTACTCTGTGAAGACAGCTGCAAGGACCACTGGGAAAGAAGGATGGGCATTATTCTCTTAGCTTATAGCCTTCTAGGAACACTGGGCTATGTGTGGCCCACAGAAACTTCTGGCTTTGATATTTAGTTTAGTCCAAGAAAATCTCTCATAGACACAGCATATGGTAATGGTTTATGATCAGAAGTTAAATATTTGCTAGCTCTAAAGGTTGGAAAGAATTTTTAATTTACAGAAATTCATATAAACTAATTGCCTGCATTACTGAAAAAATAATCAGTTATTTTTAAAAGCTACTTTTGATTATATAAAATAAAACAGTATCTGGTAAACTGGTCTCTTACAAAGGTATAAACATATATTTAAGGTTCTTAAAATGAGTCATAAGTGTGGACTTACCGTAATTGGGTAAAATATACATATTCAGTGGTACCATCAGCAAAACGATGCATCCCAGAACAATAAAGGGCACTTCATAGCCAAAGGACTGATATAAAAAGCCACCTACAGGAGGACCTAGTATTAGCCCCAGTCCAGAAAACGTCTCAAGACTTCCCTTAAAATGAGAAAAAGAAAAAATCAGTTTAAATATTTCATTTGAAGAATTAACAAGGTACTATCTAAAAAAACGAAATTCTGTCTTCTTCATAATTTACATACACACACTCCCAAGATGGACTCAAAATTTAAATGCACATATTGAAATCATAAAACTATTAGAAAAATAAAATACGGGAGTATTTAAAAAATTGTTATCATAGGGAAGGTATTGTAATTGTGACATAAAACACCAGAAGATAAAAAAGATTGACAAATCTGATTACGTGAAAATATGAAAACTATGCATAAAAAAATCAAAAGATAAATGAAGAACAGAAAAAAATGGCAAAGAACTAATTCCCCAAATACATCATGAGAGCTACAATGAGGAAAAGAAAAATGGGCAAATGCTATAAATAAACTGTTGACACATAGAGTGGAATACAAAGATATTTTGGAAGTTCACCCTCACTTTTTAAAAGAAATGAAATGAGCAAATTTAAACCACAAGATACCAATTTTCACCTATTTCCTATCGAATGCTCTACGCTAGCAAGTGAACACCAGTAGGCAATTTGGCAATTTGGCAAATTAAGGCACATATCTCATGACGCAGAATTCCACTTGTAAGAAACTAACTTACAAGTGTAGACATGCAGATGTGACATGGTATGTATATAAGCTTATGCACTATAGCAGAGTTTTGCAATAGCAAAAGATGAAAATAATCTAAATATTGATCAACGATGTAAGTAAACCAGGTTATATCCACACAGTGAAATACTATACAGCCAGTAAGAAAAGTAAAGAGTAAGAAAGTTCCTTATATGTAGGTACAGGAAGATCTCCAAGATGATTTCATTGTTGGTGTAACCAGTGAGGTGCTGAATGGTACATATGGTATGCTACCATTTGCATAAAGAAAAAAAAGGGATAATGCAATAGTCCTGTCCAAGTAAAAAAATAAAAAGAAAAAAGGGGGAGGGAAATCATGCTCTCTCGCTTGCGCTCTCTCTCTCTTTCTCAGTGTGTGTGTGTGTGTGTGTGTCAGTGTGTACATACATATATGTGGAATTTCTCTGGAAGAAATCTACAATATCTGTTGCCTTCCCTAAGGGGATGGAGGGCTGGGCACCTGCACAACTGGTGTGTATACAAAGGCTGAGCAACAGTTATATGTAGAATATATTTACTATATTCTATGTTCCCTTCTGTAACTTTTGAATTTTGTACAATATAAAATTATTTTGTTTAAAGTTAAACAAAACAATGCTATGGAAAAAAAGGGTTTACCACTATAGATATTGCAACATTTTAAATCAATCTAGTTTTTAGGGACCTTAAACAGAGATCTGTGGCTTGCAACCTTATATCTTCAGACCTTACAGAGTACACAAAAGTATTCTATTAATAACTTTCAACACTTCAAAAAGAAACTGAAATTCTTTAACCACAACAAGGCCATCCAGATCAATTACCATGTTAGTGTGTTAGCTGTTGGCTGCAATTTTATACAGAAACTTGGTATAGCAACACTGGTGTCTCTTGCTGATCAGAAGATCCAATGGACTATTATCATTATCGTAGGAATTTATTAGGTAGCGCTTTCCAGAGTGTTCCACAGAATACCAGCTCTTTAAGAGATCAACAAGTCTTGTTTGT
>NW_012109408.1:1047494-1052593 GCF_000951045.1 Mandrillus leucophaeus | reverse complement strand
GTTGTAGAACATCTAATAAAGTAATCCTACTCCAGGATTTTCAAGGTCTGAAGACATTAATGTGAACTAGGCATCTCTAAGTTAGAGGCAGCAGACAGCACTCTCCAAACAAACCTGCTTAGCCATAAACCCTTATCTTATAGGGCATATCAACAGACTCGTGTTCTTCTGAGCCCTTTCTCAGAAAAACATATTTTTTTCCTCCCTTTCCAGAGAAATATATTTTCTGGAAATGTAAATTGTATACCTGCCAAATGGCAACAGAATCTAACATAAACCTATCCAGCTATATACATAAATGCTTAACAAAAAGTGGGAATAAGTATTTACACAGCAAAGCGTTTACCTGATAGTAAAAATTTTCAAACTACAGTATTAAATGAGTAAATAAGGGAGTCCTTGTTACTAAGCTGATTAGATTCTGAAGTCTAAGAGAACAATTAAACGCTATAAGGGCGCCATACAGACTCTGATATGAGTCTTTCAGAAGCACATGGGCCCAGAGAGAGAGAGCTATAATAGAAAAGACTTCTTGGGGGTCAGAGAGGCAGCTGCCTATGGATGGGATGGGAATCTGATATGTCACTAATACCAGTTCTATAAGCATCTAAGCAGTATACAAAAACACATGTCAATATGATGCCACCAGGATTTGGATTTTTACGTCAAAATGCAAAAGCATCCTCAGACACACAGTGCAGAAGCACTTAAGGACTCTGAGAAGATTTCTAAGATCCCGTGCATAAATCTGGGGAAAGCGGAGGAAGGACTTTAGTATGAATTGATTATTTTGCCACTAGGGATAACTCTTTTTCTAAGGCAGAGGAATGCTTCAGGCAGCTCAACCACAATCTAGGCTACAGGTAGACAGCAAAAAAAACTACCAAGGAAATTTTTTTTTTAAGTGGTAAAAAGAATGACTGATTTGGACCACATTTACCTGTCAAACTGCCCATTTAGGGAATTCTAAAACCAGGAAGAGCACCTAAGTAACACCAGTGTTACATTTATTGACAGGCTTGCTGCTAGTCGAACTCGGGGTGAAAGGCAACAATAATACAGAGAGTACAGAAATGCAACTATAGAAGAATGGATCCCAGCTTTAACTTGGAAGGGCAAATATTTTGGCCTACGCTCAAAGGAAAGTGGGAAATACTTATAAAATACATACCAATACTGTAGCCACGTTATTTGGAAAAGCCTTTGCCAGGATAGAAGAAGATGCAGTCACTGCTGCAGCAAAGCTAACTGCATCCATTACTCTCACTAGAAAACACATAGCAATAAATACTGGTCCATCTGGAACTCGGTCCAATACACTAAAAAGGAATAAGACAATTCTCAAATGTCAAGCTAGTTTTCATTTTTTTCCTTTTTAACTGTACTCACTAAAAAGAGTAGTACCTCACCCATAGTTATTAGAATAAATCACTTTAGAATATAATTTTTTAAAAAAGAGTTGCTTTGCTGTCTTTTCAGTAGGAGAAATTACCCTTTTTCTTTTTTTGGTAACAATTTGAGTCATAACAACAGCTTAGTTGCCCTGTTCTGCGATATAACTGGTCCCCCAGATGATAGTACCAAATAAACCTTTCCAGAATATGTAGAATCGGTGTGGTGACTTATGCCTGTAATTCCAGCACTTTGGGTGGCCGAGGCAGGCATATGCCCCGAGGTCAGGAGCTAGAGACCAGCCTGGACAACATGGCGAAATCCCATCTCTACTAAAAAATACAAAAATTAACTGGGCATGGTGGCAAGCACCTGTAATCCCAGCTTCTTGGAGGGTTGAGGCAGGAGAGTCGTTTGAACCTGGGAGGCGGAGGTTGCAGTGAGCTGAGATCGCACTACTGCACTCCAGCCTGGGAAACAGGGCAAGACACCGTCTCAAAAAAAAAAAAAAAAGAAAAAGAAGAATAACATGTAGAATCACTCTGACAAGACCCATATAGAAGAAAGAACTCAGTTTCAGATCTCTCCCATGGTAGGACTCAAACCAAAAAAAAAAAAAAGGAATAAAGAAAGAAAAAAAAAGACCCTTCCAAAAATTTTTTAACCCCATTTCATTTAACAGTTTTCTTGAGTTTACTTCATTATAATCTTACTATACTGTTATTCCTCTGTGTTCCCATGTACTTATATAAGCTCTTCCATATTCTTTGGCATTACGCTGCTGGTTTAAGAACTCTAAGCTTAAGAACTTTCACATCTGTTTTGTCACTGGCACTCATTTTTCCTTTTTCGGGAAGTAGCAATGGGGGAAACCATTCTATTCTATGCTCTGAACTGAGCATGTGACCTGGCCTGGTCAAGCAGAACATTCTTTCCCCCTGGCTACAGCCATCAGTAAAGGGTCAGGTCAGTGGGGCTTCATTCTGTGACTCTTATAGGAACTACTAGGCAACTGGCACTTTCTACTGAAACTGCTAGGGGTCACCTTGCCACCTAAAGGGGAGAGCTTGTTCAAATCACAAGAGGAAAAATGTCTCATGACATCGTTTCAAATCTGTATTCTGATATTTTTTGAGTTGACACTTTATTAAAGAAATTCACTTTTTTACTAAAGCTAGCACGTTTCCGTAACTCAGAAAAGTGAGTTAAGTTTCTGTCACTCACAATCACAGGAGTCCTAATGAATAGGTTCAGTAGCAAGCATCAAGGAGATCCCCCAGAGGCCTGTTTCCTTAAAATCAATGCCATTTATCCCTGTTCTGTACTTACTCAACTTCTGCCATTAGTCACATGCTATGCATTTGACAGACAATAATGGAACCATTGACTTAAAGAACCTTTAACAATTTAAACAGAAGATAGATTACGAAATCTGTTCAAGCTCCCAAATATAATCAGAAAATGACTTACCCAAAGAGAATTGTAACTCCTCCTGAGACAAACATTCCTGCTACAAACATAAATTTTGCTCCAATATGTACAAGCTATAATAGATGTCAAAGAAGAGTGGTAAATTTATGACTTCTGAAAGTCTATACTGATAGAAACAAATCCACTGTATTGGAAAATATAGGATGGGGGAAGACATGTACAGTTAATATATTATAATTCTTTAATATAGTGACAGTACTCATTGCTTAAAAACATGGAAAGAGTTAAAAATCAATCAAATCTGAGGAGGGAACTGTCAACAGTGGCACAATTTATAAAATTATAACCATGGTTATTTCAGTATCGATGCAAATTCTAGACTAGTAAACTAAAATAATTCATCATATAATTTTTAAAAATTAAGATGTGTATATGAACTTTATACTTACATAGTTTCCAAATACCAAGCATGCCAGCAACTCGAACAAAGCAAAACATCCAAAGATCATACCGATAATCATATTGCTGGTTCCCTTCTTTTCAGCCTTTAGGTAATAGAAGTGGAAACAAAGTTTCAAAGAAAAATTAGCATCAATATGGAAAAATGGGAATAATAGATCAGAGCATCATCTTCTTGTGAACTTTATCTGCATATCAGTTTCAAAAAGATTATTCTTTTAAAATAAATGGGGTGGGGAAGGAAGGGAAACTAGTAATAGTTTAGATAGTAAACCATAGTCTCTTACATGAAAATAATTCACTCACCATGCCTATAAAGAATTGTTAGCTTTAGCTGGCAAAAGTCAGAATTAGAGTGTATAAACAAACACAAAAAATGCCTTGGATAAGGAAATTTGGGCTCTATTGCATAGTCACAGGACCGAGGAAACAGCTGATTTAGACACACTTCCTTTTGGGTATCACATTTAATTTTAGGAAACAAACAAAAAACACTGGCCAATGTTCAAACTCAAGAATAGGAAGTTCCATGAGTTGGCACATGGGTCAGACCAAGGCCCAATCAGTCTAGGTCTCTGTTTCTGACAGTAATACCAATTACCTGACAGTTTGGAGAAGACAGTTTTCCTTCCTGTCATCAACAACACAGGTGAGAGATGCTCCCCTGACATTCTACGTTCTCCTGAAACAGCCAAGGTAGTTTATCATCCATCAATTACAGTTACTAATGTTTATAGCCTATTCTATCAGTGAGCTCCTAAGATTTGCTACAGGTAATATTTATCCTAAATCTACTTCTTTTGAACTTAAAATGCTATCACTGTGATACACAACTACATTCACATATAAAAATAGAAAGTTTAAAAAACTTTGTCAAGTCCTGGAACTACGGCAGATCCTTAAATCAGATTCTAGCTATAGAAATTTAAGGAATCAAAATACGAGTTTAATTTCTTTAAGATAGGACTGGCCACTTAGCATACTACAAAGGGAAAGCCTGAACTGTCATATATTGACCATCTTGTATATATAAGGCATTGTACCAGCAGTGAATATTTATGGTCAGAAGAGTCCAGTTTAGATCCATCCTTTAGGCAGAGCTTTGGATTTTCGCAAATAACTTCATAATTAATATAGAAATGCACACATGCACACACACTTTTGCACTCTTCAACATCCATTCTCTACAACCATGATTGCCTTTCTTTACCTTTTCTCTCTAAGTACAATTTACGATAAAAATTTTCTCCATCCCTTCCCATGTAAAGATACTATCATCATTCAATCTTTGTCTTTTTCAAGGATGTTTTTTCCCATGTCAGACTGTGCCTCTTTAAATAAACCATACATTTCTCATAGCATCATACCACAGGAAGCCAGAGAAGTGAACTCTGTTGTTCTAAGCTAAATTTTAGGAAGGGCCTCCCTCTTACTCTAGGAAAAGTCCTCAGAAATGTCCCTAAGCACTTGGTGGTGCGTGAAGGCAGAGAGGATGGGCCCACAGCTCCACAGTAATGGCTTGGGAAAGATTTAAGCCCCTAATTCTTGGGCTTCATAACTAGCCATTCCCTTTCCATGTACTAATAACCACAGGAAATAACGGTGTGGATACGAGAGAGTTCATTAAAATACCTTTAATGGCACTGTAACAAATGGTTATGCTGTACATCGACTGGAACATGAGGTCTACATTTCAACTACACATGGGTCAGGATCCTCAAAAAGAAAATGTTGTGAAAGGAGTCAATTAAGGCATAAGAAAAATATTCATGCTGGGCACAGTGGCTCACACCTGTAATCCCAGCACTTTGGGAGGC
>NW_012109408.1:1043332-1046922 GCF_000951045.1 Mandrillus leucophaeus | reverse complement strand
TGCCATTTTACATGGTATCTAACAACAATTAAATAAGGGATGTATTTTTAGCTGGCCTCATTTATAGATGAGGAGAGGGACTTGCAAAGGTTACAAGGTCGTAAGCCATTACAGTTTCCATCGTGTGCATGTTCCCATATTCACTGTGGAAATGGAATGCTGACACAGGATGTGCTAGAACCACATGCTACGGCAGCAGCCAAATGCCATTTTTGGAACACGGATCCTGCTTCACATTAGGAAAGCAAAAACAGCTGTTAAAAGCAATTTCTAGGCCGGGCACAGGGGCTCATGCCTGTAATTCCAGCACTTTAGGAGGCCAAGGCAGGCCGATCACCTGAGGTCAGGAGTTCAAGACCAGCCTGGCCAATATGATGAAACCCCATCTCTACTAAAAAATACAAAACAATTAGCTGGGTGTGGTGACATGCACCTGTAATCCCAGCTACTTGGGAGACTGAGGTGGGAAAATCACTTGAACCCAGGAGGCAGAGGTTGCAGTGAGCCGAGATCATGCCACTGCACTCCAGCCTGGGCATGACGGAGCGAGGCTGTCTCAATAAATAAATAATTAATAAATAAGCAATTTCTGGTTCTCTGACCGAGGATGAGGGTGGCAAGAAAAATGATGAACAGAAGTAGGAATCCCACACCAGAATTTAAGAAAGGCACTGTTTTTCCTTTGCCCAGTGAGTTTAGCTAATAAGAAAGATGGCAGAACATGCAGGAGGAAGGGTGAGGCTTCACCAATGCATTTGTTGACCGTAAGATTTTAATCAGAAATGAAAAGTCAAAGCCTGCTCTTCATATTTACAGCTTTTAAAATTAGAATGTTCTCTGTCCTGCCTCTGTCTCCTTTCTTTCTGCCTTCCCTCTGCAAGGCAAGACAAAGTAGCAAATGTAAGAAGTCACATTTTGCTCACTTCTGCTTGCCAGCACAATGTCACAAAACCCCTGACTCTGTGACAACATGCAGCTCTTGGGAGGGATGAGTTGAAGACAGAGCAGGATAGAGCACATGGCCCCCCACATCTCTTGCCTGAGCTTTTACATTCCTTAAATGATAAATGCCCCAGCCTTGCCTTTTCATACATATAAGATAACATCTAACAGGGTTGTGATTATGCTTTTATAAACTATTACCAAAGGTACATTCGTAATCTATAACCAGATATACTCTTACACCTAAACTTTGATGTGACCTTGCGCGTACTGAATCTCCACCACCTGTATCACCTGTATATGAAGTGGGAACTGAAATACTCAGCCTGTAGTCCTCAGTAAGACTCCTGAATAAAATGAACTTTAATTCTTTAAAAGCTTGACTTTTTTCTTTAGTCAACATTTTCTATAAGCAAAACACTCAGTCAAAAGCTTAAAGAGCACACACCATTAGCCTGGTTTTCCTTTGTCCCTATTCACTTAGAGGAAACTAACGTTAGTTGCACTCACTGAGTTCCAGCTGAGCTAGGAAATGCCCTTCCCACTGGTTGATTCACTCACTCCAATTCTTCTCCATCTCAATTCCACAGGCTCTTATTATTTAAAAAAAAATTTTTTTTTGAGACAGAGCCACACTCTGTCACCAGGCTGGAGTGCAGTGGCGCGATCTCGGCTCACTGCAACCTCGGCCTCTTGGGTTCAAGCGATTCTCCTGCCTCAGTCTCCTGAGTAGCTGGAACTACAGGCACGTGCCACCACGCCTGGCTAATTTTTGTATTTTTAGTACAGACAGGGTTTCATCATGTTGGCCAGGCTGGTCTCGAACTCCTGACCTCAGGTGATCCTCCCGTCAGCCTCCCAAAGTGCTGGGATTACAGGTGGGAGCCACTGTGCCTAGCATTATTATTATTATTTACAAATCCCAAGTCTGGCCAGACTGCTTTGTCTTGCTCAAACACCTCTGATGACCGCCCACTGACTAAGTCCTTGACAAGTGCCCTTTTTTCTATCTCCGGCCTGCCTCCTCAGATCCACTGTCTCCTATTAGACCTCACTTCACCCCAGGCTCAAGCCACATCAAGAAGCTGTCTGCTGTTCCCCAGAAACATGCCATTCACTCCGCAATTCCTGTGACTATACCTAGAACACCTCCATCTCTGTTCACTATAAGAATTAACATTTCTTAGGACCCACCTTAGACCAGGTGCAGTGGCTCATACCTGTAATCCCAGCATTTTGAGAGGCCGTGGTGGGCAGATCGCTTGAGCTCAGGAGTTCAAGGTCAGCCTGGGCAACATGGTGAAACCCCAACTCTACTAAAAATAGAAAAAAAATAGCTAGGCGTGGTGGCACTGCCTGTGCCCCAGCTCCTCAGGGGGCTGAGGCAAAAGGATCTCTTGAGCCTGGAAGGTTGAGGCAGCAGTGAACCCTGATCATGCCACTGCACTTCCAGCCTCAGTGACAGAGTGAAACCCTGCCTCAAAAAAAAAAAAAAAAAAAAAGCCCATCTTAAATTTATCCTGAGAGTTCCTTCAGTACCGCCCTTTCTTCTCCTATCCCCACTCCATGTATGACACAATTAACCATTCTTCTTTCGAGGGTCTTATAACATTCGTATGGATAGAGGGAAGCCAGAAGAAAATGATAATAACATTCGTATGGATAGAGGGAAGCCAGAAGAAAATGATAATGTAAAAACAGAAAAAAAAAAAAAACAAAAAAAAAACAGTCTTACAACATTCTGGAAATCCTTTTCTTAAGGGATATCCAAATCATTGGAACCTTTTCTTTCCCCCATATTTTTTCACTCCCAATGGGTGGACAAGAGAGAACCATTTCCCTGATTTTTTTATTCTACCCTAACACATCCCATGCTTTGACTGCTCTAGAGAAGGAACTCATTAAACCTCTACTTAATAGAATTGAGTTGGGCAAGTCACAACTTCTGAGACTGTTTCTTCATTTGCAACATGCTGAGATTCTCAAGATTCTGTATGCAATTGTTGCAGGGATCAAATGGATAAATGAGGGGTAATGTGTACTAAAAGCCAGAGAGCACTGTATGGGTACATGGCAATATTGTTCCTTTAGCAGAGAAGCCACTTTATCTTCTTTTGTATCACACAGAAGGAAGGACTACATGTTTTAAAGGCAGCTGGAGGACTATGAAGCCGCCACTGCACTGTGAACCAAGGATCTGGCAAAAAGAACAAAATAAAACACACGGATATGTTGTCTACACTCCACGCCAGTCATATTCATTTCATACTATATCCTATTGACATCTAGAATCCAGTTGGACTTTCTAGGGATTATAATCTTTGAATCTGTGTCAATAAATCCTAACGCCATATAAAAGGCTATGCCTAGAAGGAACAAGCCCTATTAATCAGAATTCCTCCCTTGCGTAAACATTGCTGCTAGAGTCCATAAGAAATTCAAGTTAAAAGAGGGAATATGGAGTGGGGCAGGGGCTGGGCATGGTGCCTCACACCTGTTACCCCAGCACTTTGGGAGGCCAAGGTGAGCAGATCACCTGAGGTCAGGAGATCGAGGCCAGCCTGCCCAACATGGCGAAACCCCACCTCTACTAAAACTACAAAAATTACCCAGACGTGGTGGTAGGCGCCGTTAATTCCAACCACTTG
>NW_012109408.1:1038234-1040392 GCF_000951045.1 Mandrillus leucophaeus | reverse complement strand
AAAAAAAAAAAACAAAAAAAAAACAGTCTTACAACATTCTGGAAATCCTTTTCTTAAGGGATATCCAAATCATTGGAACCTTTTCTTTCCCCCATATTTTTTCACTCCCAATGGGTGGACAAGAGAGAACCATTTCCCTGATTTTTTTATTCTACCCTAACACATCCCATGCTTTGACTGCTCTAGAGAAGGAACTCATTAAACCTCTACTTAATAGAATTGAGTTGGGCAAGTCACAACTTCTGAGACTGTTTCTTCATTTGCAACATGCTGAGATTCTCAAGATTCTGTATGCAATTGTTGCAGGGATCAAATGGATAAATGAGGGGTAATGTGTACTAAAAGCCAGAGAGCACTGTATGGGTACATGGCAATATTGTTCCTTTAGCAGAGAAGCCACTTTATCTTCTTTTGTATCACACAGAAGGAAGGACTACATGTTTTAAAGGCAGCTGGAGGACTATGAAGCCGCCACTGCACTGTGAACCAAGGATCTGGCAAAAAGAACAAAATAAAACACACGGATATGTTGTCTACACTCCACGCCAGTCATATTCATTTCATACTATATCCTATTGACATCTAGAATCCAGTTGGACTTTCTAGGGATTATAATCTTTGAATCTGTGTCAATAAATCCTAACGCCATATAAAAGGCTATGCCTAGAAGGAACAAGCCCTATTAATCAGAATTCCTCCCTTGCGTAAACATTGCTGCTAGAGTCCATAAGAAATTCAAGTTAAAAGAGGGAATATGGAGTGGGGCAGGGGCTGGGCATGGTGCCTCACACCTGTTACCCCAGCACTTTGGGAGGCCAAGGTGAGCAGATCACCTGAGGTCAGGAGATCGAGGCCAGCCTGCCCAACATGGCGAAACCCCACCTCTACTAAAACTACAAAAATTACCCAGACGTGGTGGTAGGCGCCGGTAATTCCAACCACTTGGGAGGCTGAGGCAGAAGAATCACTTGAACCAGGGAGGCAGAGGTTGCAGTGAGCTGAGATCGCAACATTGCACTCCAGCCTGGGCAACAAGAGCGAAACTGTCTCAAAAGAAAAAAAAAAAAAGGAAGCGGGGACAGGAATCAAAACGTCCTAATTCTAAAATGTGGATAAAACCTCAAGAAAATAGTTACTGTCTTAACACAGACCTATTGCAGTGATATTTGAATCTCAGTTATTCAGTGCACTCCTTTTTTCTCAGTTGCAGAAACCAAATAAAGATTAATCAGACTACAGGGTAAGCAAAGTAATTTTCAGAAGATCAACTACTTTTAGGTGAATTGCCTCCCAAGAAGATGTTCTTTCTGACTGGATTTTTTTTTCCTGGTATCAAGCATTCTATAAGAAGTATTCTGTTGGCTGGAGTTCTATACACCATCTGTCCTATATGTAGATTTTTCATTTTATATACTATAAAATAAAATAATTCAAACGGCTTAAAAAAAAAAAAAAAGAAAAAAGAAAAACAGAGCTCCTAAGTGAAGGGGTGGCCTGTCCCTCCACACCTGAGGGCATTTCTCATTAGGTGGAATGAGAGACTTGAGAAAAGAAATGAGACACAGAGACAAAGTATAGAGAAAGAAGAAGTGGGCCCAGGGGACCGGCGCTCAGCATACAGAGGACCCGCGCCGGCACCGGTCTCTGAGTTCCCTCAGTATTTATAGATAATTATCTTTACCATCTTAGAAAAAGAGAAGTGGCAGGATGATAGGATCATCATAGGGAGAAGGTCAGCAGTAAGACATATGAATAAAGATCTCTGTGACATGAATAAGTTTAAGGAAAAGTGCTGTGCCTTGATATGCATATGCAAACATCTCCATAAACCTTTTTAGTGCATAAAGAGCAGCATTGCCGCTAGCATGTCCCACCTTCAGCCCTAAGGCGATTTTCTCCTTTCTCAGTAAACAGAACATACAATCGGGTTTTACACCGAGATGTTCCATTGCCCAGGGACAGGCAGGAGACAGATGCTTTTCTCTATCTCAACTGCCAAGAGACCTTCTTTCCCCTTATACTAGTCCTCCTCAGCACAGACCCTTCACGGGTGTCAGGCTGGGGGACAATCAGGTCTTTTCCTTCCCACGAGGCCATATTTCAGACTATCACATGGGGAGAAACCTTGGACAATACCTAGCTTTCCTAGGCAGAGGTC
>NW_012109408.1:1027791-1036207 GCF_000951045.1 Mandrillus leucophaeus | reverse complement strand
CCGGGAGGCCGAGCTTGCAGTGGGCGGAGATCGCGCTACTGCACTCCAGCCTGGGCGACAGAGGGAGACTCTGTATCAACAAACAAACAAACAAACAAACAAACAAAAAACCCACAAAGATTTCTAAGGCAATATTGAAGTCAAATGAAGTGTAAGTAGGAGAAAACAAGCGAAATCATTCAGCTGGTCAATTAATATTTACAATGGTATGCTTCTGGATAGACAAGTCCCAAAATTCACAAATCAATACTTTTCTTACCCTAATTACTAGTCTTTTGCATCAGTTAATTTAACACTTATTTCCAGGGCTAAATTGTCATTTAAAAACACTAAATCAATTACTCAGAGTTCCAAATATCCAAGCAAATCCATCAGCCATTTATAAATTAAACTGTTTTTAGGAAAAACTTAAGAAAAATATATTTGCTTTGCTCTATTTGTCAGAGGTTGCCATTGCAGTCCAGAAGGAAAAAAAAAAAAAATCTGTGCAATATGAGGAAGTCTTATGAATCTTTGTAAATCGTTTGTAGTAGATGAGAAAGGGAAATGAAAGTTAAAAACAAAGGCAACAACACTGGGTACTTGAAAGGTAACGTTTTACATTTGCCTAATGGCATACTTATTTGAATGCATTAAACACACAGTACTTAAAAGCAGAGGCATAGGTTAGAAAGTCATTAGATACCGTGACACACATCCAGTCCTGGAACTTTGCCCCGTCCAGAGAGAAAAGAAACGCTGGCCCGAACCCCACGATCAGGCCCCCGCCTTTTCCAAGCTCTCGGAAAAGAATCAAGCTAAAAGCAATTCAGTCGTTGCTAAAGAGACAGGCCCGAAGCCGCCGCTGGGCTCCGGGCTCCCGACCACGCAATTCATGGTCACCTCCTGGTGCGCGTGGGCCCTCCAGGTCACCCGGCGCGTCCATCCCCGGTGCGTGGACTCCTGCGCCCCACCTCTCGGGTTCAAGCCACGTCCTTGGACTCGACCTCCAAGGAGCCACTGGCACTCTGGCGGGCGACTGCTGCTCAGCTGGAACCTGGCATTCCCGACTCCCTGTGGGCAGCGATCCGCCCAGCCCGGAGCTCCGCAAAGCCTTCCAGGACTCTGAGTCCCCGGGAGGCGGCCGGGGGCGGGGCAGGGGTGGAGCAAGGCTCCTTTTTTTTTTTTTGCCCCCCCCCATTATCTTAATACACCACCTCAGCTGCTATATCATGGTGTCCTTTTTCATTCTGTGAGAGAGAGAGAGTGAAAAAAGATGAGTCTATATTCCATACAGTTGTACCCCCTTCTATCTTAAAATAAGTTCAATTTATTCCTACGAAACGAAAGAAAGGAAGCTTATGTAGAAATAGAAAATGTAGGGAGTACGTCAACTGAAAGACACAAAAGTGAATTAGAAAATTAGGTTTATACAGGACCTTTGAAAGAGTGAATTATTTTTCACAGTGGGCAAATGCGGTAGTGTTCGTAATTATTGAAGCCAGACACTATTGAACTGGAAATGAATTAACCAATATGAAGCACCTGTAGTCGAAAAATATTTGCAAGAATACTAATGAATATTTACGAAGCATGGTGAAGTGGCTAGGAGTGCGACCTCTGGAGGCAGGTGCCAGGATTTCAAGTCAGAGCACTTGCTGTGTGTAATTTTGGATGACAAGGTCAGTTTCTCTATCTGCACAACTGAGATTATAATGTTTATCTTGTAGGGTGGCTGTGAGCATTGGCGATAAAGTGTGTTAGTAGCTAGCACATGAACATGATGGCTACTACCTTACTCTCACACTCACAGTTTTCTTGCACAAAAAATAGGTTTCACTTATTTTCACCTTTTTTACTATTTGGGAAGTGTTAAATCTTGAGGACTAGGACTAGCTGGGCGTAGTGGCTCTTGCCTGTAATCCCAGCACTTTGGGAGGCCGAGGTGGGCAGATCACCTGAGGTCAGGAGTTCTAGACCAACCTGGTCAACATGGTGAAACTCCATCTGTACTAAAACTACAAAAAAACCCAATAGCTGGGCGTGGTGGTGGGCACCTGTAATCCCAGCTACTCTGGAGGATAAGGCAGGAGAATCGTTTGAGGCAGAGGTTACAGTGAGGCAAGATCCCAAAGAATTGTGTGAGGTGGCTTTATCGACTGAGAATCTGCCTCAGATCCACTGTACAAGGTTGATTCCAATACATGGGATGGTGGATAGTAAATTTGTAATTACTACGCCACTTCACTCCAGCCTGGGTGAAAAAGTGAAACTCCTTCTGAAATAAATAAATAAATAAAAGTTTAAGGACTGGGAAATTCTTGATATGAAGCCAAACCAAAACAAAAGACTGAATTAGCACTTTGTGCCAGGCATTATCAATTTAAAGATGAATGAGCCCCATCCAGACTCTGCCCTCAAGTAGCACACCTTCTAGCAGATGAAATTCACATTAATAATCTACTATAATGCAATCAGTTGTATACAAACATATTGCAAGAACCATTTACTTTGGCAAATGGGTCCTGGATGACTTTCTGAGGAAGTGATGTTACCTTGGTTCTTGAAAGTTATGTAAAAATTCCCCAGTGGGCGAGTTGCGAAGGAGAACCTGGAGAACCACTCTGAACAGAAAGTTCCACTCTAGGCTGGGCGCGGTGACTCATACCTGTAATCCCAGCACTTTGGGAGGCCCAGGTGGGCGGATCACGAGGTCAGGAGATCGAGACCATCCTGGCCAACATGGTGAAACTCCATCTCCACTAAAATACAAAAAATTAGCCAGCGTGGTGGTCCACGCCTGTAGTCGCAGGTACTCAGGAGGCTGAGGCAGTGGAATCACTTGAACCCAGGAGGTGGAGGGTGCAGTGAGCCGAGATCGCACCACTGCACTCCAGCCTGGCAACAGAGCAAGACCCTGTCTAAAAGAAAAGGAAAGGAAAGGAAAGGAAAGAAAAGAAAAGAAAAGAAAAGAAAAGAAAAGAAAAGAAAAGAAAAAAGAAAAGTTTCACTCTAGCAAAGGTTCCCTAAAGTAGCCTTATGTAATCTTTATGATCTAACCCCTGACAGCTTCTCCAATCTCATTTAACTCTACGCTTTCTCTTCAATCTAACATCTGTAGACGAAAATTTTCTTGAACGATTTATTTGATGATTACATTTTCTCTTTTATTTTCTTTCTGGACTGTGCTTTATGTGGATGTTGGGTCACCCAAACTGGTCCTCTTACTTACTTGTCTTTTTCTTCTGTCTTTTTTTTTTTTTTTTTTTTAGACAGGGTCTCACTCTGTTGCCCAAGCTACCACTACCATGACACTATCATGGCTCACTGCAGCCTCAACCTCCCGGGCTCAACTGATCCTCCCACCTCAGCCTCCTGAGTAGGTGGGACTATAGGCATATGCCGCCACGCCTGGCTAGTTATTATTTTTTTCTTTTTTTCCCCTCCATCTTATAGGAAGCATCCCTAACTGTACCTTGCCATCTGAATTTTTGCCAACCGAATCTTGCCAAATGTATCTTGCCAACTGAATGTTTCATTTCTGTTGCCATCTATTTCCTTGTATCGCCATTCTCATTCCTCTCCCCATTTGCAATCATTCTTGCATGTTTATTGCAAATCTTGTTCTTTATGTTCTCAAAAAAAATCTGTGTTCTTGTGTGTCCATCTATTTTTAATTTACATCAAGGCTATTCATATCCCTATGCTCCCCTCTTCGTCTAATCTCTACCTGTCATTCTCCCTTCAGATCATCAGTTTTATAATCAAATATTATTACTGTGTTTGTTTTCTGGGGCTGCTGTACAAATCACCACAAATTTGGTAGGTTAGAACAAGGTCCTGGAAGCCAGAAGTTCAACATGAGTTTCACTGAGCCAAAATCAGGTGTCAGCAGGATCATGTTCCCTCTAGAGGCTCTAGGGAAGAGTCTGTTTCTTGCCCCTTGAAGCTTCTAGTTACTATTGGCATTTTGTGCCGCATCACCCTAATCTCTGTCTCTGGGATCACTGTGGCTCTTCTCTTCCGTGTGTAATCTTCGTTTGCCAGTCTCTTGTAAGGATATTTTGAATGAATTTAGGGCCCACCTGGATAATCCAGGATGATCTCTTCATCTCAAGTTCTCCAATTTAATCACATCTGCACAGACCCTTTTTTTCCTATAAGGTAACATTTACAGGCTCCAGGGATTAGGATGTGGATGTATCTTTGGAATCCATTATCAGCCTACCACAATTATCTATTCATAGACATATATACACATATAGAGTATTTTTTTTCTTTACAAACTAAAATGGAGTAATATAGTCTTTGTTTAAATGCCACCTCCTCAGAGAAATTCACTCTTTATTATTTATTTATTTAATAATAGAGATGAGGTTTCACCATGTTGCCCAGGTTGGTGTCAAACTCCTGGACTCAGGCAATCCATCTGCCCTGGTTCCCCAAAGTGCTGTGATTTCTGATTACTGCCGTGAGCCACCACACCTGACCAAGACATTCATTCTTTTTTTTTTTTTCTTTGAGATGGAGTTTCACTCTTGTTGCCCAGGCTGGAGCGCAATGGTGCCATCTTGGCTCACGGCAACCTCCGCCTCCTGGGTTCAAGCAGTTCTCCTGCCTCAGCTTCCCGAGTAGCTGGGACTACAGGCATGTGCCACCATGTCCGGCTAATTTTGTATTTTTAACAGAGATGGGGTTTCTCCATGTTGGTCAGCCTGGTCTTGAACTCTCGACCTCGGGTAATCCACCTGCCTCAGCCTCCCAAAGTGCTGGGATTACAGGCGTGAGCCACGGTGCCCAGCTAAGAAATTCATTCTTATCCCCTTATCCAAATACAGCCCCAGTCATCCTTTGTCCTTTCACCTTTCTATTTTTCTTCCTAGCACTTCTATCAGTCAGGGTTCCCTGTTGCTAATTTAAAAAAGCAACGTTGGCTAATTTAAGCAGAAAATGAATTTATCATTGATTATTAGGTAACACATAGTATCATCAGGAGGATCATGCATACCACTTAGAGGCTAAGTGCCTAAAGTCACACCACCTAAGTAGTCCAGTATGCATAGCACTGCAACCCTGCTGGACGTACATCTCCAGTACATGCTGCCAATACCACTGGAGCCAGGTATAAGACATTGTAGTTAGAATATCATTCCCACTCCTCAAGAATGCTGCCACTCTCACCAGAAGAGGTTTTAGGTGGTGCTGGCTTCTTCCACTCACTTGCTTCCACTGCATATCAAGACCCGACGTGTTTGAAGTCAGGCGGTAAAAAGTGTCCAACTACGTTCTTCTTTTCAAGAGTGGTTTGAATATTTTGGTACTTTGAATTTCTAGAGAAATGTCACAATTAGCTCTCATATTCTCCAAACAACCTGGTGGAATTCTTACTGGTATTTGTTTGACTCCATGTATCAATTTGGGGAGAACTGATATTGAATCACTATTAAGCTTTTAATCCATGAACACGGTATATCTCTCCAATTATAAAGATATTTCTTTCATAACATTTTCACATTTTTCACGGTGTAGGTATTATATGCCTCATGTTAAATTTATTCCAAAATACCTTAGTTTTAGAAGCTAGTAAAAATGGTATTTTTACATTTAAATTTCCAACAATTTGCTGATTATATATAAAAGTAAATGAACTTTTGTATGAATATGGTATCCTGCAATCTTGCTAAATTCCCTCATTAGTTCTAGTCATTGTTGTATAGATTCTATTAGATTTTCTACATAAACAATTATGCCATCTGTGAATAGAGTTTTACTTCTTCCTTTTTGAAATGTACGCTTTTGTTTCTTATTCTATTGCACTGACTAGGATGCCCAGTAAAATGGTGAATAAATGTGGTGGGAATGAGTGCCTCACTTTGTTCCCAATCTCACAGGAAAAACACTTGGTCTTCCACTATAAAGTACGAAGTTAGCTGTAGATTTTTCACATGTGCCTTTCAGAAAATTAAGGATGCTACCTTCTATTCCTAATGTGTTGAGAAATTTTAAAATGAATTTGTGTTAAATTTTATCCAATAGTACTTCTGCGTCTATTGTACATGGTTTTTCTTCTTTATTCTGTTAATATAATAAATTATATCGATCAATTGTCTAATGTTAACTGTCTAATGTTAACCTTGCATTCTTGAGATAAAACTTGCTTGGTCAAGATGTATTCTCTTTTTTATATATTGCTGGATAAATTTGCTAATATTTTGTTAAAGATTTTTTTGTATATGCTTATGAGTAATGTTGATCTGTAATTTCTTTTTATTTTCTTTTGTCAGGCTTTGGTAGTAAGTAATTCTGCACTCATAAAACAAGTCAAAAACTTCCCCTCCTCCAGTATTAACATGTATTAATTTGAGAAGGTAGTCTACTTACATATAAGGTAAGTATTGATGGGATTGGGTTTACATCTACCATTTTACTATTTGTCTTATATCTTCCCATCTGTTTTTTATTCATTTGTTTCTTTTTTTTTTTAACCTTATTTTGGCTTATTTGGGAAAAAAATATTTTGAAATTCCATTGCAATTTATATGTTATCATTTTAGCTATATTTCAACTATTTTTAGTTGTTGCTTAGGGATTACAATACACACATTCTTAACTCTCCTGGTCCACTTAGAGCTAATATTGTAGCACTTCATGTAAAATGTAAGAACCTTGCAGATTGTTAGACTCATAGAGACGGCCTTACCCAGCAGCCACCTCTTCTCCCTTCATCCTTCATTCTTAGTTGTCATACGGATTATATCTATGAAGACACAAAGTTCATCATGCAATATTGTAATTTTTACTTTAGCCATATGTACTGTTTAATCAAAAAGAAAAATATTCTGAAATTTACTCACATATTGACCATTTTCAGTGATCTTCATTCCTTCTGGAACATCTAAATTTTCCATCTGATATCATTTTTCTTCAACATGAGTAACTTTCTGTAACATTTCTTCAAGTATGAATCTTCTGGTGATTAGTTCTGTTAGTTTTTGTTTAGCTCTGAATGTCATCATTTTGTCTTCGTTCTGGAAGGGCCTTTCATTGAATATAGAAATATGGGTAAAAAGTTGTCTTTCAGTCCTTTCGAGATGTGATTCTGTTATCATTTGGCTCCTATCTTTTGAGAGAAATTAGTGGAATTTTGTATTATTGGTTTCCTGTATGTAATACATCTTTTTTTCCCCCTAAAACTACTGTAATTTTATCTTTGAGTTTTAATATCTCACTTATGATATGCCTAGGCGTGTATACGTGTGTGTATTTATTCTTCTTGGGGTTCACTGAACTTCTTGAACCTGAATTTATGTGTTTCACCAAATTTGGGAAGGTTTTGAATATTGTTTTCTTTCTCTCTCTTTTTTTTTCTTTGAGATGGAGTTTCGCTCTTGTTGCCCAGGCTGGAGTGCAGTGGCGTGACCTCAGTTCACTGCAACCTCCGCCTTCCAGGTTTTAAGCACTTCTCCTGTCTCAGCCTCCTGAGTAGCTGAGATTACAAGAATGCTCCACCATGCCCAACTAATATTGTATTTTTAGTAGAGACGGAGTTTAACCAAGTTAGTCAGGAGTTCAACTTGGTTAACCAAGTTTAATCAAGTTGAACTCCTGACCTTATGATCCACCTGCCTCAGCTTCCCAAAGTGCTGGGATTACAGGCATAAGCCACCGTGCTACCCTATGTATGTGTAGTTCAGGGTTCAGCCAGAGATTGAGGCAGAGTATACATGGAAAATTTTGGTTTTCCCCTCTCTGGCTCTCTCCTTTCTAGGATTTCCCTACTTTCTTCAATTTCCAGTGCCATGGTTATTCTAAACTCTTGTGATGGTTAATACTGGGTGTCAACTTGATGGGACTGAAAGATACAAAGTATTGATCCTGGGTGTGTCTGTGAGGGTGTTGCCAAAGGAGATTAACATTTGAGTCAGTGGGCCGGGAAAGGCAGACCCACCATTAATCTGGGTGGGCACAATCTAATCAGCTGCCAGTCTGGCTAGAATATAAGCAGGTAGAAAATGTGAAAAGAGAAACTGGCCTAGCCTCTCGGCCTATATCTTTCTTCCATGCTGGATGCTTCCTGCCCTTGAACATCCTGCCCTTGAAAATCTGAGTTTTGGAACTCAGATTGGTTCTCCTTGCTCCTCAACCTGCAGATGGCCTATTGTGGGACATTGTGACTGTGTGAGTTAATACTTAATAAATTCCCCTTATATATATGGTTCGGGTGCAGTGGCTCACACCTGTAATCCCAGCACTTTGGGAAGCTGAGGTGGGTGGATCACCTGAGGTCAGAAGTTTGAGAGCAGCCTGGCCAACATGGTGAAACCCCATCTCTACTAAAAATATAAAAATTAGCCAGGCATGGTGGTGCATGCCTGTAATCGCAGCTACTCAGGACGCTGAAGCAGGAGAATCGCTTGAACCCAGGAGGCAGAAGTTG
>NW_012109408.1:1017687-1027586 GCF_000951045.1 Mandrillus leucophaeus | reverse complement strand
ATGTTATTTTTTTATATATGTACAAATATATATATTCCATTAGTTCTGTCCTTCTAGAGAACCCTGACTAATACAACTCTGTGCTCTGGTTTTTAAGGCATTACAACTGAGGAACTCTATTAGTTGTTCCATGTAGCACGGACTAAGGGTGTCCTCATGCTAACACTCATAAAAATGGAAAATAAGCCAGTGTCATTCCTTCCTCTCGGTGTTGGTCCCCACATCTATCCCCAAATTCTGTCACTCTCCAGTGTCTTCAGGTAGTTTTTTGTTTTGATACATTTTCAGAGTTACATTAGTTATCTGTAAGAAGGATAGTCTTGCAGAACCTCCCACTAATTAATATTTGTTGTATTTTATTAAACTAATAATCTGTGATGAATTGAGTGAAAAATCCTCAGATAGATAGTCATTTTGTAAAGCACTGCCTTAAGAGACTTTTGATGAGGTCCTATAACCAAGACCCCTGGAACTATTCCATTCCTACGATTCCCTAGACCTGACTGCTCAAACAAACCATTCTATTCTTACTATTCCCTAGACCTGGCTGCTCAAACAAACTGTTCTATTCTCTGAGCCATCCAGTACATTTCCAACAAATTCATTTTTTAAATGTTGGCCACAGCTCATTCTGCTGCTTGGAAAGAATTATCACTGATACAGTATTATTCAAATCTCCTACAATGAACATGCTTACTGGTTCTAATATTTAAAAAGCAATAGCTGTTATTTACAAATAAAGACATCATCTGTAAGACGGAGACATAGGAGGGAAGCGGGCATTAACTGCAGCTCATAGTCATGTGGATAAAGTCAAGTGAAATCAGAAAACTAATATAGCAGACAGCATAGATGTTCAACATTTACTAACAGTGAAAATTGTTTGAAAATAGTGATGTAGAATACTGAAACCGAAAAAGTGCTTAAAGGTATCTCGTATAATCGCCTACTTCATTTTGCAGATGAAGTACCTGAGATCCAGAGATTGGAAGTCTCTTGACCAAGGCTACAGAGTCAGAAAATGGTAGAGAGGAGAATCTACATCAAGGAGTCCTGGAATCACCAGTCTGCCCTTCACATTCATTTGTAGTGTTAGAACCAGTTATAAAAATAGGACTTTTTTTTTTTTAATGTAGTTTCAGTTATAAGGATAGGAGTGGTACTGACTTCATTCTAATGATTCCCTAATAAGAAGTGCAGGCATCAAATACATTTTAGAGCATCAGGACCCATTTTCAAAAGAAACGTTACACAGATAACAGCAGAGGAAGCAGCAGAGAGGGCTGGAGTCTCACCCACACAAGCCCTCTTTGTATCCTAAGGGAATCAATTTAATGTTAATTTAAGCTTTGCTCTACCCGCCACTACTCTTTATTTCATTTATAAATTACTGTGTAGCGGCCAGGTGCAGTGGCTCATGCCTGTAATCCCAGCACTTTGGGAGGCTGATTCGGGTGGATCACCTGAGGTCAGGAGTTTGAGACCAGCCTGGCCAATGTGGCGAAACCCTATCTCTACTAAAAATACAAAAATTAGCCAGACGTGGTGGCAGGTGCCTGTAATCCCAGCTACCTGGGAGTCTGACGCAGGAGAATTGCTTGAACCCGGGAGGCAGAAGTTGCAGTGAGCCGAGATCGTGCCACTACACTCCAGCCTGGACGACAAAGTGAGGCTCTATCTTAAAAAACAACAACAACAACAACAACAAAAAACTGTGTAGTTGGTTTATAATTAGTTTATTAATAAAAATCAGCCAGGTTTGGTGGCAGGCGCCTGTAATCCCAGCTACATGGGATAATACTTATGAAGTATTATCTCTAATTATATTTCATAGTATGTTTGTTTAGTTTCCATGAACTCTAAGTCAGCCCTGTAGTGTGCTGTTACAGTACCCAAGAGTTCTGGGTAACATCTGGTAGCCAAAAAAAAAAAAAAAAAAAAAAGTGGATGGTTGGGCACAGTGGAGTTCAAGATCGGTCTGTGCAACATAGCAAGATCCTGTTTCTAAAGAAAGAAAGAAAAAAAAACACCAGATAAAAACTACAAAACAAGTAGGTGAAGATATATTCTTACTAAGACTTGTGAAAACTTAGATGATAATTGCACAAAACCCTCCAAAAATATAAACTATTGGCACAGGCTTCATACTTAGCTATACAACCATCTAACCCCATTCTCCCCTACAACCTTGTTTTCACTTAATAAACATGTTAACTTTACAAGCTACTACCAACAGCCTTTATTAGTCTATTCCACTCTTGCTAATCCATCTTTCTTATTTTCTGTTTTTTTCTCTCTTTGCTACTTCTCTTTTTCCTTTAATTCTTCCTTCGATGTAATGGGATTCTATTCAAATCTTTCTTCAGCTATGACTAATTTTTCTTCATTATGTTTAAAACTACATGGTATAATAAATGAGAGTTAAGCCTATATGTTCCTGAGTTGCAGCAGTAGAGTATTTTTTAATTTCTTCTCCTATTTCTTATCACTCATCCATTGTATTTAGTTTCTACTCCCTACCCCAAAGGTAGGGACACTTGAAGTTTTCAAATTAAAAGTGATTTCCTGGGATGCTCAAAGCTTCCAACTAACTCACAACAGATGCTAATTTATTATGATAGTCCTCACCATGGCTTTCCTTTAAGTGTGACATCTACCCAAGAGGCTTTTTAAAATTTTGTTTATTTTTTTTGAGATGGAGTTTTGCTATGTGGCCCAGGCTGGAGTGCAATGGCGTGATCTCGGCTCACTGCAACCTCCGCCTCCCGGGTTCAAGCGATTCTCCTGCCTCAGCCTCCCGAGTAGCCGGGATTACAGGCGCCTGCCACCACACCCGACTAATTTTTGTATTTTTAGTAGAGACGGGGTTTCACCATGTTGGCCAGACTGGTCTCAAACTCCTGACCCCGTGACCTGCCTGCCTCAGCCTCCCAATGTGCTGGGATTACAGGTTGAGCCACAGCACCCGGCCCCAAGAAGTTTCTTTAATCTCATTTCACTCAGTGAATTCATTCAGTACACATGTGTTTAGCCTCCATTATGCAATTCACTGTACTAAGTGCTGGATGGTTTAGGACAGGAGAAAGGTAATATTTAAGAACCTTTCCATGTATTTTCATGTGAAGTTCTTTATAAGGTAAATTACTTTACAGGCATAATGGTAAACACTTTAAATGCCTATCTCATTTAATCCTCACAGAAATATTATAGCATTACCACCATTTTACTAGCTCAGAAAGAAAATAACTTGCCAAAGGTCACAAAGTAAGCTGGAATTTTAACCCTGCACAGTTGGGTCCTCCTGACCACTCCATGATATAAAATCATGATTATGTCTCAGCCCGGTTTTTCTCTCCAGCTCTGGTCTTCCAAGTAAGTTTTTTTGCAGTTCATCTCAAAAATGCTTTCTTTCATTTGATCATTCTATATCTCCTCCTTCTTTGTCATCTGTTATGAGTTGAACTGTGTTCCCTCAAAATTCACATGTTGAAATCCTGACACCTTCTACTTCAGAATAAGACCTGATTTGGAATAGGTTTGTTGGAGATGTAATCAGTTAAGACGAGGTCATACTGGAGCAGGTGGGCCCCTAATCCAATATGGCTGATATTCTTATAAAAAGGAAACATTCGGACGCAAACTCAGACATGCACACAGGAAGAACATCATGCAAAGATTGGAGTTATGCTAACACAAGTCAAGGAACACCAAGATTGCCAACAAACCTCCAGAAGCTAGGAAAGAGGCGTGAAATGGATTCTTCCTCACACCCTCAAAAGGAACCAACTCACCCAACACCTTGACTTCAGACTTCCAGCCTTCAGGACTATGAGATAATAGATTTCTGTTGGTTAAGCCACCCAGTTTGTGGTACTTTGTTATGGCAGCCCTAGTAAACGACACATCTACACTTAGATAATTCAGAAATCCAAATGCAAATTTTTCTGCCTAACAGCAATATTCCCTTCCTCCATCTATATAGTTTTTAGCACAGCGGGATAGAACCAGTTGTACTGTTGCCAAACCAGAGATGTAAAGAGTAATTCTTGAATTCTCAGCAATCTCCTTTCCACATTCTGGCAATCAATCAAATGACTGAAGGGTTAGGAGCACAGGCTTTGAAGTCCACTGAGCTTAAATACCAGCTTCCACATTTCTTAGCTGTGTGATCTTGGGCAACTACCTAAACCTTGGCTTCCTGACCTGTTAAAGTGGGCTAATACCATCACTACCAGATACAGTCTGTATAACAATAAAGGGGAAAAATGCCTGAAAAGAATTTAGCACCTCACCTGGCATATAGAAAAAGTGAAACAAGTTATCTCTATCAGTATTGTTCCTAAAACAAACTTTAGAATACATTTGGTTTTCATATGTGGGTCAGATTCGTATTTGTGCACATGATGTGTTATACTCTGCTGGTATAAGAGTGACCAGTCACTAACCTCTGTGTAGTCTCCCACCTTTACCAGTCTCAGAAATTGAGAGGAGGTAACCTTAAAAATGTGAACTAGGAGGCTGGGCGCAGTGACTCGCACCTGTAATCCAAGCACTTTGGGAGGCCAAGGTGGGTGGATCAACCAAGGTCAGGAGTTCGAGACTAGCCCGGCCAACATGATGAAACCCCCGTTTCTACTAAAAGTACAAAACTTAGCCAGGCGTAGCGGTGGGTGCCTGTAATTCCAGCTACTCGGGAGGCTGAGGCAGGAGAATCGCTTGAACCCAGGAGTCAGAGGTTGCAGTGAACCAAGATCCCGCCACTGCACTCCAGCCTGGGTGACAAGAACAAAACTCCATCTCAAAAAAAAAAAAAAAAGAAAAAGAAAAAAAAGTGAACTAGGAAAATCTATATTAAAGAATCCCTGTATCACCAGTGTGCCCTTTGACTTCATTTTGGGGGTTAGAGCTGGTTTTGTAAGTAGGACTTAAAAAAAACTGTAGCTCCAGGTCTAAGGAGGGAGGTTTGTGTGAAAGGACATTTAGTGCAGTGAGATATTAAAGCAGAGATCCACGATGTCTGAGTCAACAGAACAGATTAGCAGCTGCTAAAAGATAGAGACCAAGTCTGAGTTGGCTGGTACTGGGAACAACTGCCTTAGCTAACAAGGCACTTGATCATTTCCCCCCACATAAATATGCTGTTTGCCAGTGATTGTTTTCACATTTAGGTTTCCCAAATTCCCTGCTTCTTCCTTAAAAACTTTTTTGGGGAAGGAATCTAATATGCTTAGCATATTAACTTTACTATCTTTAGATAATAAGAAATATGCTGAAAGATTATTTGCCACATTCTCCTTAAAAAAATACAAATGTGTTAACTATAACCTCCAAAATAGGCAAGAAGGCCTTCACACCTTTGCCCCTCCACTTTCATCCATTTAGAATACCCTGTCCTCTCCTTCCACGCTCGCCGATTTGGAATCCCTTAGTTTTTGTTTTGCTGCCAGAAGCCTGAGGTCCTCTTCTTACCTTTCCACACGATCCCCCACTCCCTAACCCCCTGTCACTTTTATCTCCTCTGTGGCCCTGAGGTATTCTGATTTTTGTCTCAAATCTTATTCCCACCACAAACAAACCAGGGCAGCAGGAATGAATCCTTATCTTTATAAATTCCGCGTTTTCTTTTTTTTTAATCAAAAGCTCAATAAACATTTGCATGAGTTACTGACAGAGAAGCAGCTTGAACGCTTTAAAAATGAAACTGAAACCAGCGGAAAATCTAAAACTGAACTCTATCAGTTTATTAACATTACAGCAGGTCTCTGTTCTGATGAACTCCCTGGCGCTCTTACCGCGTTATCCAGTTTTGTTTTTTTTCGCTGCACTCACCAGTCTAACAGTATCTGTTCACAGGATTCACAGCGCTGGCACGTGCCAAGCGCCTAATAATTGCTCACTGGATTGGCGGCTGACTACTCAGGAGAGGAAATTAAACACAAAGGCAGTATTGATCATATTCAGTAGTGTTTCGTGCGTTTGCTTTGGAAGTGGGGATTGGGGAATGGTCAATCACTTCCAAATTTAAAATATTGCTTCCCGTAAGAAAATGGATTCCTCAAAGACTGGATATTTCATGTCTATAGTCCTGGCCCTGCGTCAGGCACATTGTAGGTGTTGAAAATGCACCTGAGGAATTCTGATTTGCGCGGGACTGTGTATTCCGAGCACAATCCATCCTTAAAAACCAAACAAAGCAGGACAAACTTCGTTCAGAAGCGACTCCCCCTATATTTAGAAACTAGAATTGACCCCCTGGCTGCAGGGTCCCCGTTTACCAACACGCCGCAGGGAAAGTGCTTAGAAATAGTGAAAGCAGCCGGGAGCAGTGGCTCACGCCTGTAATCCCAGCACTTTGGGAGGCCGAGGCGGGAGGATCACCTGAGGTCAGGAGTTCGAGACCAGCCTGGCCGACATGGTGAAATCCCGTCTTTACTAAAAATACAAAAAATTAGCCAGGCGTGGTGGCAGGCGCCTGTAATCCCGGCTACTCGGGAGGCTGAGGCAGGAGAATCGCTTGAAACCGGGAGCCGGAGGTTGCAGTGAGCCGAGATCGCGCCGTTGCACTCCAGCCTGGAATAGTGAAAGCGTGTTGGTTCTCGTTTCATGAAGACAAAGATGAGGATCACACCCACAACGGCACAATCATGGGGGTCTGTCAGGGTGACTTAGGAGCGAAGGAACAAAATGCGCTGCCTGGGAAGACTGGGTCTTGTGGAAGCAAGGGGAAAGTAGAACGTGGTGTGGAAAGGGTTAAAACTGGCGCTCGGCGGGATACAAGGTTCCAGGTGCCTTAACGACCACGCGGAACAACTTGTTTGTCTCCTGTCGCGCTCCGTAGAATGAGTTCCCTGGGCCTCGGCGAGCCACGCCCCCTCAAAGAAGGACAACGCGAAGCTGCCCAGGTAGTGCCTGTTGCACTCGCCAAGGACTGGCCTGCCAGACACAGAAAACTCGCAGTACGCTTGCCTCAGAACCGCCTGAATCCGGAAACAGAAAGTCCCCAGGCCCGGCACCGCGGGAGCCACCTCTTTCGAGGGTGGGCGTGCACATGCGCACAGGGGGCCTGAAAAAACCCTTAAATACCGTCATGCGGGCTGATGAGGCCTCTTTCCCTGCCGCCGCGGAGTCGCGCGGAGGCGGAGGCTTGGGGTAAGTTTAGCGAGGCGGCAGGGGTGTATTGGTTGTGATTCGTGGCTCGTTGTGTTTTTACAGGGATTGGTTACAAGTATCTGGTTCTCTAGCAGGTCAATGCTTTTGTTTTTCAGTGCGTTCAAGATTCCGCTTCACCCGTAACCCACCGCCATGGCCGAGGAAGGGTGAGTCCAGGGGCCGGGTTTGGAGTTGGGGTCGGGGTTCGGCTGAGGCGTGGGCCTGGAGCTGGCGGAGCAGGACTGGGTCGAACGGGTTGCCGTAAGCGCTTCTGTTGTACACTTAGGCCTTTTCTGAGGTCAAGGCGTTATGCGGTGTGAGGATTTTAACTGATGGTTCTGATGTGTCGTGTTTCAGCATTGCTGCTGGAGGTGTAATGGACGTTAATACTGCTTTACAAGAGGTGCTGAAGACCGCCCTCATCCACGATGGCCTAGCACGTGGAATTCGCGAAGCTGCCAAAGCCTTAGACAAGTACGTGTATCAGTCTCAATACTGTGGGTTCTTGCAACCGGAACAAAACTGCCACCCAAGGGAAGAAGGCGTGGAGTTCATGGTGTTAGCGCAAAAGTTCTGAATGGCATCCGTCCTACAGGAAACCTAGGAAAAGGTATCAGAACTTAGATCTATAAAGCCCACTTAAAATGTGTGGGTTGCTGTTGGAATGGGGATGAGCACTCAAAACTACAGTGTTTGAATGATGACTTAAATTGTCGGATACCCCTTCACTCCTTTTATGAGTGAAATGTAAGAGTCTGACAAACCTGTAGGTTGTGGGGCTAGTCAGTTTTATACTTAGGCGGAGAGATGAGATGGAGAGCCACATTACGTTTGGCAGTTTGCAAAACAAGCATTACATGAATGGAATTTCAAACTCAGGTTTCAGAAGCATTTGGTCCTAGGTGTAGGAATATCTGTGATTTATTTGAATTTGGGATATTTATTAATGTATTTTGAACGGATCGAGTTAATGTGTTTTTTATGGTGGTTGCATTGACAACCTACTCTTGAGCTGAATTTAAATGCAGTTTTAAGGTTTTACAGGACAAGTTCAGTTCGTTTTGGTGTAATCTAGCCAGTTGAATCCGATGGAAACGGCATTATTGTTTAATGTATTTAGTAGATTCTAGTATGAATCTTATGTATTATTTCTACTTCGGCAGTATTGCAAGGCATTTCATAACTGTTCCATTAATGCCACAGCTTTTTTTTTTTTCCTTTGAGACAGAGTGTCGCTCTGTTGCCCAGGCTGGAGTGCAGTGGCGCGATCTCATTGCAACCTCTACCTACCAGGTTGAAGCAATTATTGGAATTACAGGCATATGCCACCATGCCCAGCTAGTTTTTGTACTTTCAGTAGAAATGGGGTTTCGCCATGTTGGTCTCTGGCTGGTCTGGAACTCCTGACCTCAGATGATCTGCCCCCCTTGTCCTCCCAAAGTGCTGAGATTATGGGAGTGAGCCTCGGCGCCCGGCCTTTCACATGTTTCTTACGATGTATGAAGCTGGCTTACAAGAAAGCCATTATGGTTGGGATTTGACCACAAGTTTTAAAAATGCCTTTATACCAATTCAGTGTGTCAGGGAAAGAGGTTTTACTGAAGACCAGTTGTAGGTTAATTGAAGATGTATATGCTACCTAGCAGGTTCTTCAGACTCAGGCAATTTTGTACACATTTATGTGTTAAATAGATTTGCTGCTTATGTTTTGCAAGTGTTAGTGCAAAGATAACTCCTAAAATGCAAGAATGATGGATTTGGATCTGAGTTTTAGCTTCATTTTCATTGTAATTTGAATTTCAGGCGCCAAGCCCATCTTTGTGTGCTTGCATCCAACTGTGATGAGCCTATGTATGTCAAGTTGGTGGAGGCCCTTTGTGCTGAACATCAGATCAACCTAATTAAGGTAAGGCTGCTAAGGATTGTGTTGGGACTAATGTTCAGTGATGTTTGTATACCAGGGTCAATTTTGTTGAAGTCTCAAGCTCTTCATTTTGTGCAGGTGTAAACATTACGTGCACCTGATATTGTTGGCCATTTTAAAGATGATTGTAGGTAGAAGCATTTTATACCTGCAGAATTGAATGCTAATTTTGATATTGGTATACAACAAAGATTAGTAGGCTTGTAGGTGATCTTTGTGCTGTACATGATGACAACTGGCTCCCTCTACTGAACTGCCATGAGGAAACTGCCATGTCACCCTTCTGACTACAGCCACCTTTTGGGTTGAATTTATTTTTGGTAGTGTTAATGTCTATTAATATGATTTTTTTTTTTTTTTAAATTTTCTCCCAATAGGTTGATGACAACAAGAAACTAGGAGAATGGGTAGGCCTCTGTAAAATTGACAGAGAGGGGAAACCCCGTAAAGTGGTTGGTTGCAGTTGTGTAGTAGTTAAGGTAAGTCACCATTTATTTTAGGGATGAAGGTTGTGCTGGGTAATCATGTAACACCTTGTATTGAAATTAAGTTGAGGATCTTAAAAAAGGAAAAAACTGATTGAACAGGTTTAAAGCATTTTCTGCATTTCAGAAAAAAATAAAAGCTGTAATTTACAAGCCAGCCAATGAATCTGCTTACCTGATTGTGTTTGTGCAGACATACTTTAAAAACTGGCAATAGTAAAGCCATGTTACGAGCCTTAAGGACATTGAAGTCGTTAAGGTCCCTGAAAGTGGCTATAACAAATCTTAGTGATGAGAAACATATTTATAAGACATAGCTAATTGTTGAAGCTCCACTGTAG
>NW_012109408.1:1010150-1012747 GCF_000951045.1 Mandrillus leucophaeus | reverse complement strand
GAGAGAGAGGCTGTGTGTTTTTAATAGGTTAAAGTCTATGAAAGGACAATGAGTAGACATACTGGGCAGGTTAGTAGAAAGTACACAGTTGGACCAGGATCAAATCTTGCCTGTAGGACATGTCTGTGATGTGTAGGAATGCTTGTGGACATTCCTTTGACTTTTTGAGATGGAGTTTCATTCTTGGTTCCCAGGTTGGAGTGCAGTGGTGCAGTCTTGGCTCACTGCAACCTCTTGTGGGTTCAAGTGATTCTCGTGCCTCAGTCTCCCAAGCAGCTGGGATTGTAGATGCCTGGCAATTTTTTGTATTTTTTAGTAGAGATGGGGTTTCACCATGCTAGCCAGGATGGTCTCGAACCGCAGGTGATCCACCAGTTTTGGCCTCCCTAAGTGCTGGGATGACAAGTATGAGCCACCATGCCTGGCCTCTGTTTTGTGCAGTAGCGAGAGGGGCTTGAATGCATCCCAGTCCCTAGGAATCTCCACAGTGAAAGAAGCCATGGCTGGTGTTCGGTGTATTTCAAACTTGGATAAATGTACTGTTAAAAGAATGTGAGGCCCTGTACTTTCTCAATCCTGGTTTTGAAAACTACCAACGTTTTTCTTTGCATCTTATAAGTTAACAGGCTGAAGGCCTTAATTGGGAATCAGAGTAGGGTCTCCCATACTGGTTGGTTTGGTAGTTAACAGCTAAAGCTGGTTGACCTTAGCATGGTGGTGACATTGAGTGGCCTCATGGAAAGCAAGGAGCTCCGAGATACTTTCTCTGAAGTGTGTGTAACCTGGAAATGTGTTAACATCGAAATTGTCAACTTTATGTACTCTGGCTTTTCTGAGAAAAGTTCACTTTGAATTCTAGTTTCCATGTATCACCAGTCTTTGTTGACATTTTTGAGTGCCTGTTGCATATATGGGACTGTTAGGGCTGTTACATATGTTCAATTAGAATGGAAAGCAGGTGAAGTGTCTTACATGTGTGGTTTTTTTTTTGTAGAGATGGGATTTCACCACATTGTCCAGGCTCAGATTTTTTTTGTTATTGTGGTATTTCCATGTCCACTGTCACCTCAGCTGCAAAACACCAAAGTCAGAAGGAATGTTAATCCCAAGGTTTGGTTTGGTTTGGTTTTGTTTTTCTTGAAACGGAGTCTCCCTATGTCACCCAGGCTGGAGTGCAGTGGCACAATCTTGGCTCATTGCGACCTCTGCCTCCAGAGTAGCTGGGATTACAGGTGCATGCCACCATGCCCAGCTAATTTTTGTATTTTTAGTAGAGACAGGGTTTCACTATGTTGGCCAGGCTAGTCTGTAACTCCTGACCTCAGGTGTTGGATTGGCCTCTCAAAGCTGGGATTACAGGTATGAGCCACCGTACCCGGCCTAAAATCTAACCTTAACTCTGCATTTTCCCTTCTTGTTGCTCTGTGTTTGCTCCTCCAAGTCATTGAAACGTCTCCATCCTCAGACTTTTGTCTGTTTTCTGGCTGTTGTCCTCACTGGAGACTGCTCGTGTGCTTGCCAGCAGCCTCTGGTCAAATGCAGTGGCTCAATCCCAGCCTTTTCCTGACCTCCAGGATTTTGTTTTAAGTGCTGTTGGCATTTTAACCGTTACATTTCAGTTCTTTCCCTTCTGCCTGTGCTTTCAATTGTAATAGTTTCCAGAGTTCAGGTGAGCATCAGTTTGCTTCTCTGCAGCCTTCCTGGGACATTCTCCCACTCCCACAGCTTCCTCTGTTTCCCAAGTCTATTTTGTTTTTTTTTTTTGATCCACTCTCAGCTGTACCAGACAATTTCCCCAGGAACACCCACTTGCTCTTCAAATTTTGCATGCCTTGAAGTGAACTTTATCATCGCTAACATGTTTTTGTTAGAGGAAAAGAAAGCTGACCATGTGGTATGTACCAGACTGCGTTCATTATCACTTGTTACTACCTACCACCTTCCCATGCCAAAGGCCTTGGCATCCTCAACTCCTACCTGCGCTGTAAAGGTCTTACTACTGTCAGTCTCATCCAGATGATTTTCAAGACATGAGTCACTCCATTCCAGTTACTCATCCAAACTTCTGAGTTGTAGTTACTGAAAAGTGATCATGCCCATCTCTTCATAACTTTGGTTTGTTTGAAGTACCTCTACTTTTCTCCATCTGGATATCTCCTACTCATTCTTCAAAACTCAGTGCAAATGTAGTGTCAGCTTCAGAGTGTGATTTGCCTGTGTAGCTTATATGGGATCACTGGGGAGCCCATTAAAGCAAAAGTGCCAGTACAGAAGCAGATGTGTTCATTGTTTTATGTAGGAAAATAGTTTTATGAAACCAGTTGCTGTGTGTGCTCAGAATCTTGTTGAGGACATCCCTCATGAACCCAAAAGGAGAGCTGTTTGAGCCAAGCACTTGATGTTTTCTTGCACCCATGGACAATGAGACTTGTGACTCCCTGTGTACTTTGGCTGTGAGAGCCTCCAAATGAAAAACTCCATTTTCTTTCTATTCTTTATTTTTATTTTTGCTTCATTCTGATTTTATTAAAGTGTATTCTATGTATTTCTGATAAACCACTTTAAATGCTTTAAAAAATGAATGAGAGGGCTGGGCG
>NW_012109408.1:1007253-1009545 GCF_000951045.1 Mandrillus leucophaeus | reverse complement strand
GAGTCTCACTCTGTCGCCCAGGCTGGAGTGCAGTGGCTGGATCTCAGCTCACTGCAAGCTCCGCCTCCCGTGTTTTTGCCATTCTCTTGCCTCAGCCTCCCCAGTAGCTGGGACTACAGGCGCCCGCCACCATGCCCGGCTAGTTTTTTTTGTATTTTTTAGTAGAGACGGGGTTTCACCGTGTTAGCCAGGATGGTTGCGATCTCCTGACCTGGTGATCCGCCCGTCTCGGCCTCCCAAAGTTGGATTTCTTTTTTTAAATGAGTTCGTTATTTAAAGAGTTGTGCTCAAGGACTATGTTAAGCACAAGTACTCCTGAGAGCCACTGAGAAGGAAGAGACTAGTCAGGGAATAAGGTCACAGCCATCACCACTCCAGGACAAGGATGGGACAGGCCGATGGCAGAGAAGGGTACAGCATTGTCTTCCCAGCCAGGCATGTTCAAAAAGGTCAATCCACGTGCTAGAACAACTTCAGCAGTAAGTCCCAGCAAGAGTAAAAGAGATGGCGTGGTTAAGGAGGTGATCTGGGGAGAGGCCACAAGACTCACTCAGGGCACCAGTCTGACTCACTGCTGGTGGCTTGGGATATAGAAGTACTGACACAGCAGAATGTTCAGAAGGATTGGGACCAAGCCGATCCCAGGCAAAAATAAACCATGAATTCTTTTTTGAAAACATGGTTTGACACTTCAAATATAACAGTACATCTCAATTCAAATTGCTTTATCATAAATGAGATGTTTCAGCCAGCTTTTATCCCAGAGTTTACAGATCGTAATCTTAGTCTGTTGATAAATCGTATTCAAATCTGGCTTTTACTTGGGAAGGCTTACAAATCAGGGTGGAGGATGAATCTTCTAACGTTTCTTCCTCTATGTTGATGGGCAGTTTTCTAAGCTCTTCCCTACTTTGTGAAATATTCCTACAGAGTATTTTTGATCCCCTTTTCCACCCCCTCCTCTTTCTTCTTCCTTTCTTCTTCTTTTTTTTTTTTACCCCCGCTAAATGTTCAGTGACGGTTTTCATCACCACACTGTTAATTTGGCTTCCACAGTACCTTAGTTTTTGGAAGGAAATGTGCCAGAGAAGAGACAGAAGTGTCTTTCTATTGTGTTTTTCTATCTCTTTTGAGTTTGTTTCTTTTAAATATGAATTAAGCAAACTGAACGACAAAGATTGTGAAGATAGAGACCCTGGTGATCCTCCTGAGGCCCTACTAATCAGTGAGGTTCTATTTGCCTTTCACTTTTTGAAGATAAAGGGAGAGAAAAAAAATTTGTTTTTGTTTGTTTTTTGTTTTTTTGAGATGGAGTCTTGCTCTGTTGCCCAGGTTGGAGTGCAGTGGCACAATCTTGGCTCACTATAGCCTCTGCCTCCCGGGTTCAAGTGATTCTTCTGCTTCAGCTTCCCGAGTAACTGGGACTAGAGGCGCGCGCCACCCTGCCCGGCCAATTTTTGCATTTTTAGTAGAGACGGGGGTTTCACCATATTGGCCAGGCTGGTCTCAAACTCCTGACCTCGTGATCTGCCTGCCTCGGCCTCCCAAAGTGCTGGGATTACAGGTGTGAGCCACTGTGCCCGGCCAGGGAGAGAAAAAATTGTAAAGCATCAATTCAGAATGCTTTAGTTTAGAAAATATTTATTAGGCCAATTTCAAATAAAAGAATAGGCATAGCTATAAGTATATTCATCACAGAGCTACAATACTTTGTGTTGATGATGGAGGAGAATTGAATAAAATGTATGTTTACATAGTGGGATATTAGGATGCCACCAAAATGGACAGTATGGAAGAGCATTTGTTAATATACATTTTTTGAAAAGTAGTTGAACGTAAAATAAAAATTTTCTTAAAAAAAAAAAAGGAAATACTAAAATAATATAGAATATAAAGGGGCCGAGTGCAGTGGCTCACGCCTGCAATTCTAACACTTTGGGAGGCCAAGGTGGGCGCAGATCACCTGAAGTCAGGAGTTCGAGACCAACCTGGCGAACATGGTGACACCCTGTCTCTACCAAAAATGCAAAAATTAGCCAGGCATGGTGGCAGGCGCCTGTAATCACAGCTACTCGGGAGGCTGAGGTGGGAGAATCTCTTGAACCCGGGAGGCGGAGGTTGCAGTCAACCAAGATTGCATCAGTGCACTCCAGCCTGGGGCAACAGAGCGAGACTCAGTCTCAAAAAAAATAAAAAAATAAAGATAAAAGAATATGAAGGTACATGCTGGCAGAGAACACAGGTTGGAAGGATATACATCAAGGTGTTAATGTTTCTAGGAAGGTTTTCCAT
>NW_012109408.1:1005446-1007203 GCF_000951045.1 Mandrillus leucophaeus | reverse complement strand
GGTCTCGATCTCCTGACCTCGTGATCCGCCTGCCTCTGCCTCCCAAAGTGCTGGGATTACAGGCGTGAGCCACCACACCCGGCTTTAGTATAATAATCTTTTTAAAAATTTGTGTTTTGTGAATCAAGTGAATTTATACTTGTCTATACTTTCAGTTGTAAAAACAAAACTGCTTAAAATGAATGAATTCATGCCTAGCCAACAGAGGGCAGTAAGAAACTGATGCCAGCTGAGGGACAGGTCAGTGAGAAACAGGAAGACAAGGTAAGAAGCAGGGACTATAGCAGGTTCACCCTAGAAAAAGATTCTTATCCCAATCTCTGAAGATTTTGAGAATTCTATTTGTAGGAATAGAGATTATAGGATATTTTTGAGCTTAGTTTACTATTTCTGGTTGCATTTATTTGCTTTTTACAAATTGTTACCCCCATTTGGATTGAGTTTAATAAAAGCTTCCAATAACAATAATAATACCAAATTAGCCTTGCTCTTAGACCATTTGCATTTAAACTCTTTAAATACTAAAGGACATGGGCATTTTCTAACTCACATAACATTATTTCAATTAGTTGTAATTTTAAGTAGTTTAATGAAGTTTTATAAATGATATCAATTAGAATTCTATAACCACCTCAGTGGACACTGGCTGTTTTTTATCTTTCTTCCAAGGTTACTAATATTGCTCAATTGCAATATATATGTATGAAATAAAAATCAGAAATTATAAAAATTTAAACCGTTGATTTTCAATGTTTTCTCCGCCATATTGAGAATATGCCTAGAACTACCTGAAGAACAAGTTTTCAGAGAAAGCCTATTCTGGTAAATGGGCATAATTTGGAGATGATCAAGGCAAGGGGTATGCTTTGGAGATTAAATTCTCCACACCGTAGTTCCATGGGAGCATTAACTATGTTCTGAGCCTTTATCTCCCGTGCCTAGGACAGTGCGTGGTATGGCAGGCACTCAGATATTTCACTTGTCTGTTTGTGAGCTTTCTTTTCAGGCTTAAACTCCTCAGCCTTTATTCACCCTCTATTTTTTAAGGTTCCTTTTCCTCTGGCAACAAAAGTAAGTCTCTCAGGTTGGGCTGCTTTGAGTCGAGCGTGGAGCCAAGCTGTCTCAACTTCCTTTCTCTCCAGCTCCACTCTAGGGAGCAGGGCATAGAAACAAATCCTATCACAATGTGGAGTACATGGCTCTAAGAAGCTGAAAAAATAAGTTTAAAAGCCATTGTGAGACCTGGGAACAGTAAAAAGCATGTGAATTCAGGGAAACTATTTTTACATTGCAATAATTTCTTTTTGAAGCTTATTTATTGAGACATATGCCAACAGCACAGAATTATACGAGTGATGTGAATTAAACCTTATACAAATGTAGTATTTGTCTCTTTATTTTTCCTTCTCTCAACTACCCCCAACTAAAATTTACAAATGGATATAAAAATCCTGTTTGTACCTCGTTGGCTCGTTAGAGAAATACTGAGGCAAAGGTCTGTGATATTTCACAGTGCTGCCCCCAGGTGAAAAGAAGCAAAATGCACATAAAAAAATAAATAAATATGAGATGCATAAGCGGAAAATAAAATATTAGCATACAAAATGCTACAAATTAAAAAGCCCGCCTTCTCTTGTAGATTTGATACTGGATAAACTTGATGGATTCTAGGAGTCAGCAGATGTTTTGCCAAATGGGTACATGTTGTGTTTTGCAGGAGGTACTTAGCCCCACGAGGGTCATAACGTGATGCAGTT
>NW_012109408.1:1002176-1005396 GCF_000951045.1 Mandrillus leucophaeus | reverse complement strand
ATATCAATTAGAATTCTATAACCACCTCAGTGGACACTGGCTGTTTTTTATCTTTCTTCCAAGGTTACTAATATTGCTCAATTGCAATATATATGTATGAAATAAAAATCAGAAATTATAAAAATTTAAACCGTTGATTTTCAATGTTTTCTCCGCCATATTGAGAATATGCCTAGAACTACCTGAAGAACAAGTTTCCAGAGAAAGCCTATTCTGGTAAATGGGCATAATTTGGAGATGATCAAGGCAAGGGGTATGCTTTGGAGATTAAATTCTCCACACCGTAGTTCCATGGGAGCATTAACTATGTTCTGAGCCTTTATCTCCCGTGCCTAGGACAGTGCGTGGTATGGCAGGCACTCAGATATTTCACTTGTCTGTTTGTGAGCTTTCTTTTCAGGCTTAAACTCCTCAGCCTTTATTCACCCACTATTTTTTAAGGTTCCTTTTCCTCTGGCAACAAAAGTAAGTCTCTCAGGTTGGGCTGCTTTGAGTCGAGTGTGGAGCCAAGCTGTCTCAACTTCCTTTCTCTCCAGCTCCACTCTAGGGAGCAGGGCATAGAAGCAAATCCTATCACAATGTGGAGTACATGGCTCTAAGAAGCTGAAAAAATAAGTTTAAAAGCCATTGTGAGACCTGGGAACAGTAAAAAGCATGTGAATTCAGGGAAACTATTTTTACATTGCAATAATTTCTTTTTGAAGCTTATTTATTGAGACATATGCCAACAGCACAGAATTATACGAGTGATGTGAATTAAACCTTATACAAATGTAGTATTTGTCTCTTTATTTTTCCTTCTCTCAACTACCCCCAACTAAAATTTACAAATGGATATAAAAATCCTGTTTGTACCTCGTTGGCTCGTTAGAGAAATACTGAGGCAAAGGTCTGTGATATTTCACAGTGCTGCCCCCAGGTGAAAAGAAGCAAAATGCACATAAAAAAATAAATAAATATGAGATGCATAAGGGGAAAATAAAATATTAGCATACAAAATGCTACAAATTAAAAAGCCCGCCTTCTCTTGTAGATTTGATACTGGATAAACTTGATGGATTCTAGGAGTCAGCAGATGTTTTGCCAAATGGGTACATGTTGTGTTTTGCAGGAGGTACTTAGCCCCACGAGGGTCATAACGTGATGCAGTTATGCCACTCTTTCAGGAGGAAATGCACATATAATTTAAGAATAAATTAAAACCTTTTCTACATTTCCTCACAAGCTGCATTTTGAAATAAAATTATCCATTTCAAAATATTATATTCCAAATTTCTATCATGTGAAGACTCTAGAAAAGTTTACTCCAAAATAATGAAAATGATAACATAATGTGAACGATGCTGAAGTGCAAAAGCAGAATTCAGAGTTGTATGTGAAGAGGAAATGATACGCAATAAATCTGTTAGATATTTTTAGTAACATATCAGGGCATAAAAGGCGGAGTTGTCATATTACCTTTGTTGTTGTGTTGTCTTGTGAAGTGAGTCTCATCCAAAGTATTTCGGGTTGCACTGCTGCCTTCTAGAAGTGCTCAGTATAGAATACAGGACAGATGAAGTTTAACAGTCACTTTGGTTTGACACTATTGTGTTGGGTTGCAGTGAAAATAAAACAGATAAGAAGTGAACTGGTCTTCAAATAAACTTCTATATTGCAGTGAAACTGCTAAGGTGTTTCTCCTGTCGTAGCAATGGGCAACAACACGACCTTTTATGATCCAGAAACCTGCCTGGCCAATGAATCCAATACATCCCAGTACAAGACAATTTTAAAGTCCGTGTTCAAAGTTTATTTGCAGCAAATAGAGTTAATACTTTAAAAGCAGAAGTATTAGGCTGGGTGCAGTGGCTCATGCCTGTAATCCCAGCACTTTGGGAGGCTGAGGCGGCGGGCAGATCACCTGAGGTTAGGAGTTCAAGACCAGCCTGGCCAGCATGATTAAACCCTGTCTCTACTAAAAATACAAAAATTAGCCAGGCACGGGACGCATGCCTATAATCCCAGTTGCTCAGGAGGCTGAGGCAGGAGGATCACTTGAACCTGAGAGGCAGAGGTTGCACTGCAGCCTGAGAGACAGAATGAGACTCCATCTCCACAAAAAGAAAGAAAAAAAAAAAGCAGTATTTCTTGGTGGTGGTGGAGAGGAGGCTATGGGAAAAGGAGACAGAGAAAGTGAGGGAGGGATGGAGAGAGAGGGAGACAGAGGGAGAGAAAAATGTTGAGGTCACTATAAATTAGTACAGAGGATTCCTATTTTTTTTTTGCCCCATGCTGGTGATTTTCTCAAGTTAAAAAATGAAAACGAAATGCCAGCATTCACTTTTTATTTTGGAAATTCAGCTTGATGCAATTGTTAGTTGAAAATAAACGTAAATAGGCCGGGCACAATGGTTCACGCCTGTAATCCCAGCACTTTGGGAGGCCGAGGTGGGTGAATCTCGAGGTCAAGAGGTCGAGACCATCTTGGCCAACATGGTGAAACCCTGTCTTTACTAAAAATATAAAAATTAGCTGGGTCTGGTGGCAGGCGCCTGTAGTCTCAGTTACTTGGGAGGCTGAGTCAGGAGAATCACTTGAACTCGGGAGGCAGAGGTTGCAGTGAGCCGAGACTGCGCCACTGCACTCCAGCCTGGTGGCAGAGCGAGATTCTGTCTCGAAAAACAAAACAAAACAAACAAACAAAAAAACAGGAAAAAAATAAAATAAAATAAATGTAAATAAACTGAATATTATCTGACTGATTCTGCTTTCATTGCATTGGATAGAACTCAGTAGTTGTTTTCTCTGGAGATAACAGAAAGTCTCAGTTGAAATAGCATTTTATTGAAGTGAAAAGAACTTATAATTAATTGTCTGTTCACGGATTTTTACTTGTGCTGAAAGTCTTTAAGGCAGCAAATAAAATGTTCCTCTACCTGTGCACTTTATTCTCCTACTAAGATATTCAAATTTGAAAATTAACAGCTAGTTTGGATGAGATATGCAAACTTCTATTTAAGAAAAGCAATATATTTAATAATATTTATATTGCCTTATCTGAATTGGAAGACAACCAAAAAATAATATATGTGTATTATTTTATTTATTTGTTTTTTTTCTTTTGAGATAGAGTCTTGCTCTGTCACCTAGGCTGGAATGCAATGGCGTGATCTCAGCCCACTGCAGCCTCTGCCTCCCAGGTTCAAGCGATTCTCCTGCCTCAGCCTTCTGAGTAGCT
>NW_012109408.1:941275-1000641 GCF_000951045.1 Mandrillus leucophaeus | reverse complement strand
GTCTTGATCTCCTGACCTTGTGATCCACCTGCCTCAGCCTCCCAAAGTGCTGGGATTACAGGTTTGAGCCACCACGCCTGGCCCTGAAGGAATATATTTTATAAATTGGTAGGTAGCTTCCACAAGAGGCATGTAGAGATTTGGAAAAAAAAACCTGTTTATACAAAGCTAACTTTCAAATGTACAAACATAGTCTTCCATAAGTCATTCATTTGCAATACTCTGCACTTTGAGTTTTGCTGTGCAAAAACTGTGCAATATTTTCCTGATCTCTACTTATTCCATATTATCCAGACCAACAACAGTGGTTCAGCATGGTTGGTCTTTCTGAATTCTCCAGAAAGAGGGATTTACAACACTGAGTCTTATCAAGCCCTCAGTAGGGGAGCAACACAGGTGAATTAATAGGGCCAAGGAGACACCTTTAAAGAAAAGGGATGGGAAGGGGAGCTATTTGTCCAGAAAATAGTGATTTGAAGAAAACCAATCTGGAAGTGTATGATGAGGGTATATTTTATAAAAGATTACAGCTAGCTGCTTTGCCTTGCCATGAAATAAACAAATGAGAATTAATTTTTAGAAGAGATTATAATAACTTTAAATGAGGAGTGTTGCTACCTATAGTTGATTGTAAAGGGAATTGGGCTTTTAAATATAATACTGGGTTAAGTACACTTCTTCTGAGACCCTGTCAGCAGAATTCTGATGTTTGTAATTGGAAAAGAAGGATTTCTTTAACAAGTCAGCCTAAGACACAGATTCTCATCCTCAACTAGAATACTACTCCCATTCACAAAAACCTGGGGAATATGATCACATTAATGCCCAATAGATTTATAGCAAGAATAAGAGCAAAATAAAATCTATGTATTTTGAAGACATGGACTTTCCTAGTGGATATATTTTCAGATTCTAAGAGTTGGAGGTAAAAATGTTTTTTTAAAGTTTATTTTTTTAGTTAGTGTATTATTTGTATCTGCTTTGGTAAAATTTCAAAATAAGACAGTGATTTCTATTGTTTTGGTTAACTTTTGCCTTCCTCATACTCTCTGTGAGTATTCTAAATTTGAGATTGTTGGTGATAAATCCATTTCCTGAGAACATTTTAGCTAGTATTAAAACTTAATATATGCGGTTATTATTTTTAAAGTTTAAATTTTTTTATGTTTACATTTTAAAAATGAACGACTGAAATGTAGGTAACATGAGGAGAGCAATATTCTGAAAAATGAGGTGAAGTACCAATTTAATGTTTAGACAAAGACCAACATTTCTTTAGAATAACTTTTATTTAAAGACATATCAAATTTAAAACATTATTATGACACTGTCAGTTTGAATAAGATTGGTTTTTAATCTATGGCTAGAGAAAGTTTACAAAAGAACCAACAGTCTCTGGTTTGTAGTTTTATCCAATTTTACCTTTCAGTCCTTTTGAGGGTAATTTCATTACATTCTGTGCAGTAAACAGGAGATGGCAGCATTACTTCAGCCATTCAAAAAGACACTCAAATTAATCCCTTCTGAAGAGAGAAGGCTGGGAGCTGACGGAGAGTAGAGATTTAGCAGCAGGTGCTACAATGTACATAGAACAGAGGAATGTATGTTTCCTATGTAGGATACATAGGAAACAAATGTGAAATAAAACTGTTTAATGCCTCTGAATGCTGCACATTTTTACGCATATTTTCCAGTGTAACAACCCCTTCCCTTGTAAAAGTGAAATGGGTCAGATGTTGAGATTTTTATGGGATTTAGAAAGCTGTGTATACATAACAAAGAGCTTGGCTCTACAGCTGCAGGATTTTTAATCTCTATTTTTTATGGAGTAGTAATTTTCTAAGAACACTAGACACTCATCTTCCTTATTTCTTCTCGAATTTCTAAGCATACATTAATAATAATATGGAACTTGGGTCTCAGGTCAAAAAAATACATACCTGATCCAAACTGTTAGTATCTCTTACAACTGTTAATGCAGGAGATAAAATATTAGAGTGGTAAATCCATGGGCCTCCAGGCCTCAGCTCCTTTTTCACGTCTAATTTGATACCTCTCCTTGAGGACACAGCTTCTCAGGAGCACAGATCTGTAATATACAAACTGGATATATTTTGTTGAATTTTTTTATATATCTGTAAATAAATTTACTTATGTTTTGTTTGTGAAAAATTTGTAACAGTCTTTCTTAGCTTCCTTCAGGAAATCTAACCAGCTATTGGAAGAATACTTGGAAAATCAAAAATTTTATTAACTTTAAGTAAAAGAAGGAGACTTTAAGTAAAAGTCTCCATTCAAAGAATGGAGACTTGAATTCCAGCCTTTATCTTCATTTTAAAGTCTATATTCTTAGGAGCCTTGTTTAGAAGGTATTTCGCCAAACCCTATTTTTAAAATATGGATTTTTGTTGCTCATTTTAACTAACGTCTGAGCTTTAATTTCCTCATATCTGCACATAATTTGCTTTAAGCTATGATTGCTTTTTTTTTCTCTTTTGAGAAAGCAACCTTTCCATGTTGGTATAAGTTTAGCTTGTATGTACTAAGCAGAACATTTTATTAATATGCCAACCATTTCTCCATTAAAATCCAAGTCTATCACATACATAAATATAGCTTTTATGGGTTCACCAGAGATCCAAACGTGAACCTGAAATTTAGTCTACCACTTGGCAGCTTATGTCAACTGGCAGGGCTTCTATATCAGAAATAATGACTTGAGTGTGAGTTTGAATAAATGAAAACCATAGATATTTAATCATAATGCAGTCAGAGGTTTATCCTGGGCTCCATAAACAGTGGGGAGGGCATAACTGGTCTTGAAACACTTTTCACTTTTCTTTTTCAATATGTTCTGTCTTCTCATTAAGTAATTGTGAATAAGGACACTGATACTAATTTTTATCCTCTTTGACATGCTAAGGGCTTTAAAATGTGATATTTGACAGAGTCTTGGTCTATTTGGAGGGCCAACCACTGAGCATCAGATTGGAGATTCTTATGGTGTCCATACTAAGGCCTCTGAAAAGTGGTAACTCAGAGAGGTGAATGCAAGGACTTTTAAGATGTCTGTGTCTGTACCCATATCTGTCTCTCTCTTTCTCTCTCTCTCTCATTTTGTGGTTGGCAACGTACACTGCCTTTATAGTCAGGGGAGCTTGAATGTGAATCCTGCTTTGCCAGTTACTGATTGTGAGACAACAGAGAAGTCATTTCACTTATATAAACCTCATGTTTTTTTTCTCTAAAATAGGTATGTTTTTGTGAGGATGAGATTATATGTATAAAGTACTTTTGTCCAATGTCTCAAACATAAATAATGGTGGTTGTTATTATGATACAGAATTATCAGAGCAAATTTAAATGTATATAATATTTTTAAAGAATACAATTCGATTACTTTTTCTTTGCAAAACCCTACCTTATATAAAGATAGTTTTAAGATCTGTTAAAACTCGAATATTCCCTATGGAATAGGTTAAAACTTTTAGTTACACAGTGCTTGAGACAATATATTTGTGTAACCTTCTCCGAAAAGTTTTATAAATAGTTTTCATAGACCATGGACTTTATTAGGGTCCCAGTCCTAAGGGGTCTATAGAAGCCTGTCTAAAGATTATTTAGAAAGATTATAGAAAACTGTTCAGTCCAATGGGTGTTTATGTCTGTTCAGACCCTTGCCCTTGGCTTCAGCTCTCAGCTGTGGCTTTGTGCCCCTGGAGATAGTGTGCTTGTTAAGTGCATTGGTTTTAGCCACTTAGAGCAGTTGCTGCTCTGAACAGAATTGCCCAAACAGAACACTCATTTTTGCACACTATTTACTGAGTGTTTAACACAATGTTTTATTTTTTATTTATGTAGAATTTTTTTTTGTCGCCTAAGAAACAAAACGAGTTTAAATATTTCATTTAAATATTTCCAAAGTCTAGGCCTTCAGCCTTGGAAGTTCTTTGATATTGAATCCTTTGTGTTTTCTTTCAGTTACAATTCAGGTCTTTGAGCAGCGAGGTCAGATAATCTTGTTCCTTGCTCTTCGTTCTTCTCTGCCTGCCCTTTCTTATCTCTTCCAGCCCCTCGTTTGTACAGCCCAAATTAGCCTATAGATTGCATCTTTGGTTAAGAGTTTCTTGAAGGTAGGAAACACACTTCTTATGTGTTTTCCTCAATGGCTAATAAGATATTTTGTTCAAAAGTACTTAAAATGAGGACATTAAAATGATCTATGATCATATTTTCTGTGTTGGGGATGCCAAATACTATTTGCACTGCCAAATATGATTAAGCTAAAATGGGGCTCTTCATTCTGGAAACAAGATAATTGAATACGGTGACAGAGATGATGAATAGTACAGAATGAAAAAACAGTCTCCCATTACCATTTAGGTTAATCCATCGAATAATTAAATAAAACAAAAAGCTCCTTTACATACGGAATAGACAACACATTACTCTAAGAGATGATATGTGCTCAAAAGGGAAAGATTTGAATAAGTATAGAGGAAAGTTGTAGAATGAATAATCAAAGGAAGCTGCATATTTTGAGTGTATCTCTATACTTTAAGGCTAATATCAGTAACTGCCATCTTGGGATCTCTGCCAAGATTGAGCCATCCTACTGGACTTGTAGGACGCTGGATTTGATAGTAGGGCTGTTGTTATGCTTGCGGGAGTAATAGAATTGCAGTTTTAATTTTAAAATTATTTTGTCTTTGTCTCTAGCACCCTTCATCATCCTTACCTAATAAAACCCCTATCCTGGTTCATACCACACTTCTCCTCATCCATTCCTGCACTGCACAGCTGAACATTACTGCAGAAAAGCATACAACCAAACCAACTTGTTTCCTCTCAGTGTATAAGGATGTAGGTAGGAGGTTAGATATGGAGGTAGCAACTTGGGAATGTTATTTTCTGATGGTTTTTATTTTCTCTCAGTGGAATAAGGAAGTAAGTTCATTACAGAAAGAGGATGAGGGAGGAGGAGGTGGTGGAGATTTGAGATGAAAGGAGGGTGACAGAGTAAATAAACAAAGCATGTGATCCTATATTCGCTTAAGCTGTGGTCCCCATTTCTTGATTCCTATTTATAGCAAAACCCCTCAAAAGAGTTGTCTGTTCTCCCCGTTGTTAGCTCCTCTTCCAGTTGATCTTGAACTCACTTCAATAAGGTATTTGCTGTCAACATTTCTCTGAAACTTGGCTTCTCAGTGTCACTGGTTATTTCCAGGTTCCTAAATTTAATGGTTCATTCTCAGCCTTTTAACTTTCTTGACATCTCGGCGGCATTTGGCAGTTGATCACTCCTTCCTCTGTGAAAGACTTTCTTTACTTGCCTTCTAGAATCCTCTACCCTTCTGTTTTATTCCTGCTTCATTTGTTTCTCCTCAGTCACATTACCAATTCCTCCCCCTTGTCTCTGTCCTAAATATTGCAAACTCAGGTTTCCTTCCTGGATCTCCTCTTTTTTCTATCCACACTCACTCTCTTGGTGATTTTATCCTTATGTATGTGGAAGGCTTCCCAATTTACATCTCCATTCCAGACCTCTCCCCTGATCTCCAGGTGCGTGGACTTAACTGCCCACTTGACATTTCTACTTGCATGTCTAACAGGCTTCTCTAATCAAACTTCTGACCTTTCCTCAAAAAACTTACTCTATTCTTAATTCTTCCTTATTACACTAAGGACAACTCTATCTTCTATTTCTTTTCTTTCTTTCCTTTTTTTTTTTTTTTTGAGACAGAGTCCTGCTCTGTCGCTCAGGCTGGAGTGCAGTGGCGTCATCTCAGCTCACTGCAACCTCCGCCTCCTGGGTTCAAGAGATTCTCTTGCCTTAGCCTCCTGAGTAGCTGGGATTACAGGTACACACCACCATGCTCAGTTAATTTTTTTTGTATTTTTAGTAGAGACGGGGTTTTGCCATGTTGGCCAGGCTGGTCTCTAACTCCTGACCTCAGGTGATCCACCTGCCTCAGCCTCCCAAAGTGCTGGGGTTACAGGTGTGAGCCACCACGCCCGACCAACTCTACCTTCTTAATTGCTCAGGCCAAAAAATTTGGAGTCATTCTTACATCCTTTCTTTCTCTTATGCTCCATACTCATCTCTGTCAGCAAATCTCGTTGGTTTTGCTTCAACATTCAGTCAACATGTGATGATTTCTTACCACCATTACTGCTTCCATTCTGGTCGAAATCACTATCATCTCTCTCCCTTGGGTAACTGCAATAGCTTTCTAACCCCTTTTCACCTTTGACCCTGACAGTCTGTTCTCCCAAACAGCAGCCACAGGAATCTTTTGAAAACCTAAATTTATCACTTTACTCCTCTGTTCAAATCCTCTAGTAGCTCTCCATCTCACGCCGAGTAAAAGGCAGTCCTTAGAGTGGCCTACCAGGCCCTATATAATCCGACTGTCTGCTGCCTCTATAATCTTTTCCCCCACCTTCCTCCCTCCCTCACTTTACTTAGCAACACTGGCCTCCTTGGTATTCTTTGATAGTACCAACCATACTCCTGCCTCAGAACCTCAGGACTTGCTGTCTCCTTTGCACAGAATGATCTTCCCCGGTGTTTCTGCATGCCTCACTCCATCCCCCTCAGATTTCTGCTCAGATGACACTTTATGAAGGCATTCTCTTGATCATCCTGTCCTATTGAAAATAGCGGCCCCTCTTTGTACTGACTCCTTTCTGTTCTAGTAATGAACTGTAGAAATGATCCCTGAAAGACTAGTCTTAAGGCTCCTTTCTTTCTCCTCCACTTTTTTTCTTTTCTTTTTTTTTTTTTTTTTTTTTGAGACAGAGTCTTGCTCTGTTGCCCAGGCTGGAGCGCAGTTTCGCGATCACGGCTCACTGCAACCTCCACCTCCCGGGTTCAAGTGATTCCTCTGCCTTAGCATTCTGAGGAGCATGGATGACATGTGCCACAATGGCCGGCTAATTTTTGTATTTTTAGTAGAGACAGGGTTTCACCATGTTGGCCGGACTGGTCTCCAACTCCTAGCTTCGGATGTTCCACCCGTCTTGGCCTCCCAAAGTGTTGGGATTACAGGCGTGAGACACCGCGCCCGGCCTCTACTTTCTTAAGTTGTCTCTGCACCATTCATCACCATTTGACACTCTGTATTTAAATTACTTACTTGTGTGTTATATGTTTTCCTCAGTTAAAACAAAATTTTCATTTTTATAGATAGAGAGTTAAGGAAGGGCTTCCTGAAGAAGTAACTCTTTAATTGAAACATGAAAGAGGAGGAGAAATTAAATAGGCCCAGAGAGGATTCTTCCAGGCAAAGGGAAATACACATACGTAGGCTTCCTTTTGTGGGGGGAAGCAGGGTGAAGACAAAAGAATAAATAAGGCCTCACTCCTGCACATTGGACTCCTCCATGATGACTGAAATTATGGCCACCAGGAACTCTCAGGCTCAGCTTGTCACACTCATGACCAGAAAGTAACTCAGTGCTAGTCTCTCTGCTCCTATGTTCATAAACTCTAGAGAAGGACTTGGATGAGCCCTCTTGTGTTAAGAGATGAATTGGAGGAGTGGAGCAGTATGTCTGGTTGAGCTTGGGTCACTTCTTCACCTCTTAGATAGATCTCTGTGACCAGGAAGGTGGCCACATCTATAAAAAGATGGCAGCTACCCCTCAAGCTTCATGTTAAATGGTGGAAAGGTACATTTCCCCCCACAAAAACAGGGATTAAGAATCAAGAGGGAGGCCGAGGCGGGAGGATCATGAGGTCAGGAGATCGAGACCATCTTGGCTAACACAGTGAAACCCTGTCTCTACTAAAAATACAAAAAATTAGCAGGGTGTGGTGGTGGGCGCTTGTAGTCCTAGCTACTCAGGAGGCTGAGGCAGTAGAATGGTGTGAACCCGGGAGGCAGAGCTGGCAGTGAACCGAGATCGCACCACTGCACTCCAGCCTGGGTGACAGAGCAAGACTCTGTCTCAAAAAAAAAAAAAAACCAAAAACCAAAAACAAACAAACAAACAAAAACTCAACATCAGCCCAGATGCAGCGGTTCATTTCTGTAATCCCAGCGCTTTGGGAGAGTGAGGCCAGCAGATCTCTTGAGCTGAAGAGTTGGAGACCTGGTGAAACCCTGTCTCTACAAAAAATACAAAACTTAGCTGGACATGGTGATGTGGACTTGTAGTCTCAGCTACTCAGGAAGCTGAGGTGGAAGCAACTTGAGCAGTTGATTAAGGTCAAGGCTGCAGTGAGCCGTGATAGCATCACTGCATTGTAACCTGGGAGACAGAGTGAGACTCTGTCTCAAAAAAACAAAACGAGAACAAAACCAAAACAAAAAACAAACCTCAACATCATCTCAGAGGTATCTTTTTTTTTCCTTGCTTCTCTAAATCCATTCTCCAACTTTGTGGGGATTGTGACCGGAATGAACTGCACTCATGAGCATCTCTTGTGTTCTACCAGTTAGAGGCACTATCAGGGTGGGAAGTGGGTGAGGCCAGGGTATTTAGTCTTCAGGCTTCCTGCTGGTTCAACTTAGTCCTGTAGGGCTGTAGGGCAGCCCCTATACTCTCCAAGGGTAGGAATAGCTTTTTTGCTGTTGCTAGTCCTGGAATCCTGTGCCATCCTGCTGTTTCTTCAAACCCTGCTTACTCTTTTTGTAAACAATTCTTTTATTAAAATTTGTTCAATTATCCAGTTTAAATATGCCATTCATTTTCTGTTTGGACATAGATTGATATAAAAATATGGGATATTCTAAAGGAACAATTTGGGAAAGCTAAAGAAGATAAAAGAGAATATGCTTTTGTACAAATTCTATAAAACAAACTGCAGAGACAAATCAGAGGAGACTGAGGTTCTAATGCAAAGTTCCCAGGAGAGAATGAAACTAGACATCTGCAGGTAGAGAATAAAGCAGGCTGGATTTCAAATGGTCCAAATCCATGCTGATCTCTGCTGATGGTAAAGATGGAAAGATGAATTAGGATACATTTTGGGGAAGTTTATACACTGATGATGCCCTTTCTGGAAAATTCAGTTCCAGCCAATCAAAGGTTCATAGAAAGGTCATGATAATAACTCACTTTTTCTATTTCCTTGGCATGTACACCCTCCAGACCCAAAATCTCTTTCATTGTTACATTTATTTAGCAAGTGCTGTGATTATTGCATGATATTTATTTGTAAAATAGGATTAACAAATGGACCACCACTGGTTCACCCATATCAAGAAATAGCTCTAAAGAGGAAGACATCTGTGGAAGATAAATGAGAGGACACTTAGATGGCCAAAGCAACCCAAAATAAACAGAAGGAAAAAAAAATAAACCTGAGATATCGCAACATATGAGAACCAACTTGTATACCAACTCTGCAATGGTAGAGGAACTTTTGGGAGAAAAGCTGGCATTCATCTATGATGAAGAGAGCAGGCTGGTTACCTTCTGTAACCAATACAACTGAAATCAATACAGTCTTTAAACCATGGCATAGTTTTTTAAATAAGTGTGCATTAATCTTGCAAGTGTGCACAATGCTCATGGAAAGAAGAAATTATTGTAATGTTTTATCTTAGTGCTGTACCTAGCAAAGTGCTTTGCATATTGAAAATGCAAGCATTAGTTAAATGAATAAATGAAAAAAATTAATCCACTGGAAAATGAGCACTGACCATTATCATATCAGTAATTTAGCACTTTTGTTCTCAGTGTAATGTTTTGCTTATTTAACTTACTGCTGTTTTGATTGGGTTCTATTAATTGATAGTAGTATTTATTGAGCCTGTTAAAGATATATGTTTAGCATCTATTTACATTGCTGAAGTTAATTGGTGGGAATTCAAACACCTTTTGGATCTATCCCTCTAGAAATTACAGACAAATCTATTAATTTTTTAGTCATTAGTATGCAGCCATTGGACATGTATATTTACATGTAAATATACAAACCATATGTGTTGCCAAGTTATTGCTTGTTTCTAATTTGGATCCTGAGTTTTCTTGGCCACCCTAACCTGAACAAAAGTGTAGACAACAGAACAGTGAAAATCCAGTGCCTCCATAGAGTGGACAAGTACCAGAAGTAGCCCCAGAGGGGGCATCGCTGCCATCATCTTTATATATTTGTAAATCTGCATATCAGAGGGTTCCATTTTAAGTGGAATTATTAGAATTTTATCAATGTCTCTATAGTTGCCTTAAAAGCCAATTTTGTGACATTTGTGAGCATTGAGTAAGAGGAAGAGAATGGAAAAATGTATCCAAGAAATGTGATAGATATGTAAATTTGGGTGCAACTTTAGGCTTGAGATTTAAAAATAAAACTGGGCTCCTATAGAATTTTTACATACTATATAATAAAAGTCTGCAATCTGATCCTCACACATCTCCATTAACATCTAGCATTGAATTTGTTCTATTCTCATTGTTTTTCATTGATACAAGTATTGGGTGAGGAATTCAGGAACTTTCCTTCACAAATGTTTTATTTGATTTACAGCATTAGGGACTGTGATATTCCTGGTTAGAATATTTTACTGTTGAAGTCTTTAAGTAAAAAACATTAGTTGAATTCCCACAGGAGAATGTGCATCAGCCCTGTGTTAAGCTCTTTGTTCAGACTTATTATTTCAGCTTCCAAAATGTGTTTTGACTAACCTAATAGTGTGATAAATGCAAGAAGTGTGTGCACAGCTTAAAACATTTGGAAATGCTTCTACTATGTGCTGCTTTTACACTGGGCAGTTTACTTTCTCTGCAAAAGTATTTCTATTCCACACTCTACTGTCCCATGGGTTTCTGAAAGGTGAGCATGAACTTTGTGGGAATTCTATTTTTGGATTTTAAAACTGGAGTTGCATGGTAAACAGTTTTTTACTTTTACCTTGTTAGTTTTCAAACTTTCTCCCTTTTTGAGTGCATGGACATCAGTTTCACTTGTTGCCCTTTATATTTATGCACATTTCCTAAACTCACAACACATAAGCCTTCCAGTTAGGTGGCATATTCCTCCCGGATTCTCCATGCTTTTTCATTTCCCTTTTTCACCTTTCTAATAATCTCCTTTCCTTAACCACTTAGTGGTGTGAACCTTCAAGCTATAGTTCCATTATCAAGACAGCCTACATCACCAAGACAGTCTACTCCTTTACACTGTATATATGCCCTTCCCAATAAAGTAGTCAGTAGCCACATGCAATTGTTGAATACCTGCAGTGGGGCTAGTCCAAACTGAGGTGTGCTCTAAGTGTAGAATACACGCTGGATTTCCAAGACTTAGTATAAGTGAAAAGGATATAAAACAGCTGATTCATCATTTTATATTGGCTATTGTGTTGAAATAATAATATTTGGGACTTATTGGTTTAAATAACATATATTATTAAGAAATTAAAATGTGGCCAGTCATGGTGGCCCACACCTGTAATCCCAGTGCTTTGGGAGGCTGAGGTAGGCAGATTACCTGAGATCAGGAGTTCAAGACCAGCCTGGCCAACATGGTGAAACCCTGTCTCTACTAAAAAGACAAAATTAGCCAGGCATGGTAGCTCATGCCTGTAATCCTAGCTACTTGGGAGGCTGAACCAGGAGAATCACTTCAACCCAGGAAGCCGAGGTTGCAGTGAGTGGAGATCACGCCATTGCATTCCAGCTGTGGTGACAAAAAGAAATTAAAATGTATTGCTAAAAAGTTTTCTTTCCTTTATCTTTTAAAAATTAGGCTACTAGAAAATGTGGCTCACATTATGTTTCAATAAGAGAGCATGGCTCAATATCAATCTTTCTCAAATCTAGTTATCCATCAGAAGCATCTAATAAAGAAAACAATACATGGCTGAGTGCGGTTGCTCACACCTGTAGTCCCAGCACTTCGGGAGGCTGAGGCGGTGGGCAGATCACCTGAGGTCAGGAGTTCGAGACCAGCCTGGCCAACATGGTGAAACCCTGACTTTGCCAAAAATATAAGAATTAGTGCGTGTGGTGCACACCTGTATTCCTAGCTACTCAGGAGGCTAGGCAGGAGAATCGCTTGAATCCTGGAGATGGAGGTTGCAGTGAGCTGGAATCATGCCACTGCACTTCAGCCTGGGTGACAGAATGAGACTCCATCTCAAAAAAAAAAAAAAAATGAAAACAAAACAAAGCAAAAAACCCACAGTTTCCTGGTCCCTACCACAGACCTAGTGAATCAGGATGCTGGAATGAGTCCTAGGAAATCTGTATGTTTGGAAGGCTCTCCAGGTGGTTTTGAGGCACTGAGTTAGGAGAACAACATTTGAGAACTTCTACCCTATCTGCCCTCTTTTCCCACCTCACGACAACACTTTTTGGTTTGGGATCCCATATGCTGCAGGAAGTACTCTTTTATGTGACTGAATATGGTTGTGGGTAAATCACAAAACACAAGGGATTACCTGCTTCCTAAAGTAGTTTTCTTCCCTTAACCTATTTAAATTTATTTTTATACATTTTATTTTTTAATTGACAGGTAAACATTGTATATATTTATTCTATTCAATCTGGCGTTTCGATATATGTGTACATTGTAGAATGGCTAGATCAAGCTAATTCAGCTATGTATTACCTTGCATACTTTTTTTAATGGAAAGAATACTTAAAATCTACTCTGTCAGCATCAAATGTACAATAAATCCACTGTCATCACCATAATGTACAATAGGTCTTTTGAACTTTTCCCTCCCATCTATCAGAAATTTTGTGTCCTTTGACCAACATCTTCCCTATTTAAATGTAGAACTCTTTAAGAAGGAGCTTAATAAATAAAGGTATTTGCATAGTGCTGTGGAAACTCTTCTGATTCAGTTTGGAGAAGCAATGGTCACTTACCTTTTAAAACTCCATTTAAAGGAGTGGGGATGATATATTTGTATAGCAAACCTTTTATTTTAATTTAAAAGATATATACAGACATTTTATTATCAATCTTACGATGTAGGGCTAATGGTTTCTTGACATGTTGGTCTGCTGACTGCAGCCCTGCATTACCTTTCTTCCATAAGCAACATCTAAAATGCGGCCTTTACAAATTCCACTTCTAGTTTCTTTAAAATGTAGAAAGATATTTTTAATTAATTGAATAACTTATTTATTTACTGAAAAGATGGGATCTTGCTACGTTGGCTAGGTTGGTCTTGAACCCCTGGCCTCAGCTTCACAAAGTGCTAGGATTACTGGTGTGAGCCACCATACCCAGCCCAGAAAGATCTTAAAGTACTTATGAGGCAATCTGAGTATAGTGTTTTCTAGATTATTGTGACTGTTTTTCTAACTTTGTATAATTTCATCATTTAATTTGACAGAAATTCAAAGGATTTAACTTAGTTTTTCCAAAGGATTTAACTTAGTTTTCACAGAGATACTTTTTGGTTTTGCTTTTCTGTTTCATAAGTTTGCATCTTATTTATTAAATTGCAAAAGTTCAGTAAGTACAATTGTCATAACCAGGTTTGGGAATAAAGTTGACTTTTGTAGAGCATAAAACTGTCAGGAGCAATATTGTACAGCCCTTCTAAGATGTATAATAGTCTGCTATTGAGAGCACTTAGAAAGTCATGGACATCAGTCTAACATGTTTAACAGAAGGAATGGACAGCATGATGAATTAATCTGATGAATCAATTCATGGAAGGTCATTAAGAGAAGCTCTACGATAAAAAATGATAATGTAACAATACTAATTACTATTTATTGAACACTTACTATGTTGCAGACATAGACACTTTATATATAATAACTCACATTTGACTTACAAACATCCTTTGAGGCATGGTTTATAATTAGCTTAATTTTATATATAAGGAAATTAATGCTTCCAGAGATTAAGTCACTTAAGGTCACACAACTTTAAATTTAGAGATAAAATTCAAAGCCAGGCCAGTCTGATCCTAGAATTCACGATAAGCTTTTAACTTCGAAAGCCTAACCTTGAGGAGAGGGTTCATGTTGTCCTTTGCTAGAGATCTTACTTCGCCTGACATTGATCTATGGGGCTGGGTCAAGGGCACAGACTCTGCAAAGCAAGCAATCACCATAACAAATAACTTGCATGTGTGTCCTTGGTCAGTGGGCAACTCTATCAGCCTTTTTCGAATATGATGAAGCAACGTGTAATTAATATATTTAATGTCTTAAACTAATGAATTGATTGAGTGTTTTGAAACAAATTTTGCTGAGAATATTATTTGTGCTCGAGCCCAGGCTTCAAAGACATAAATACATTTTTATCCTAATTTCTGGACACTGTATCCTGGGATCCCCAAACCAGGTATTTATCACGCTGTCTCCTTTGTGGTGCTTTTCCTTGGTGTGATGAATGTGGCTTCCTGGCAGGACTGTTTTACACCAGCCTCCAGGCAGGGTCCTTTTAGCTCAAAGAAAAATAAATTGACTTCAGGAAAAAAAAAAAATCCTGCCATCAACTTTTTGATCCTTCCTTTTCCATCTTCTTTTTCCTGACTGTGGTACTATGCATACTTCGGTCTTCAGGGATCCATCGCTCATTTCTACAAGAGCATCAGGTGACCCAGATGTGCACTTTGAGTGCCTTTTATATGCTTTGTCACACCCATATTTGTATATGATAATTAATCACCCATGGATCAATCACCTAAAATAATGGCCTAGGCTACCTCTCCTTCCACCATGATTTTCCTCCCACGGGAAAGCTGTGCAGGTAGCTTTGCCTAGGTGTCATTTGGTAATAAAATATTTTTTCTAGATGTTTTCCAGTGAGTTACAAGCACTCACAGTGATTTACACTTATTTTCTTGTCTTTGCAAGTGAATAATGGCATTTACTTTCTTTGAAGTATAATTATGCCCAAAGAAGTAATTCTATTAATTTGGAGGATATGGATTTCTAAGACTTTACTTTTAAATCTTCCACATTTGAAATATTTTTTACAATGATAATTTTGATCAGAGAGTTTAAAAAATAAAGCTGTGTAGCTCCTCTTTTGCAGTGCTAAGAGCAATCAAAATTATTCTATGAAGTTTTTGGTGCATAAAGATTTCCTGCCAGGACAGGGAGCAACTTTGTTAGATCCTTAAGCTTAGATGAACTTATATTGTTTATTCTGTGTTACTTGAAATTCAAGACTTCTGGCTACCAGAAAATAAGCAGCTGCCACAAGTAAATCCAGAGGAAACAGGAATACTGAAATTTCTTTTCTGTGGAGACCTGTTCCTTGATGTCTCTGAGACAATACTAAACATGAGTTTCACTTAATTTCAAAAAAGTTAGCTTCATAGTTACAATCAGCTTTGCAGTGAGAAGAGATCTCCTATTGTTTTTCTCTGGAAGAAAATGCATTTTAGGATTGGAAATCAAATTGAATATCAAGAGTGGATAGGAACACTGACATGCTTTTACAGATGGGCAAATTCAAATTATTTTTGAAGGGCATTGGAATTTAAATAATTACTCACATGTGCCTTGTAAAATAAATATTGCTTATGAAGTGTGCCAGCAGTTCTCAAACTGTGGTCTCCACATCAGCAGCATCAGTGTAATTTTATGTGTCTCTTATCTGTGATTCTGAAACTCAAAAAGCTCTTCAAACTAAAAGGTATTTCCTAACTCATTTGGCAGCAAAATCTGACCTGACTTGAACTCATCTGGCAGCAGAACTTGACCTGAAAAAAGGTGAAGGTATTTGTAGCCTTTATTTATCTCTCTTAGTAGAAATATCCATGCACTGCATTGAAGAAGTATTAATGTTTGATCATGGAGAGCTGCCACAGACCCTGATGAGAGTATGCCATAAAGCCATTATAAATTTTTTTTAAATTGAATTCTCAAACACAACTGGTCCTAAGGGTTTTTGATATGAATGCGGACATGTTATGAAATGTCAGGGAGTGCTAAGTGCTAGGAAGAAAAATTAATCAAGGTAAGGGGATAGATAAAAATGGGAAATGCTACATAGATCCTAAGCATGAATGACTGTTACGGGTCTGTACAACATGCATCCAACTTTAGGAGCAATCACTAACATGTGGGCATGAAAAAATATAATCATTTGTAGAAAATAGAAGGACTTTGGCAAAAACACACACACAAAAAATTCTTCAAGAGGAACTTAAGTTAAAGTCTTCTAATCAGTTCCCACCAAGTAATTTCTTAAATACAAAACAAAATTTTATTGAAATTATAGCCTGATATAGTGAGATGTGAATGCTTGTAAAGTATGTAGAATTCAAGGAAATGGAGTTTAGAAGGGGAGTTATACTCTTCTATAATGGGGACATAAATATATGTTTAGATAATTGATGACTAAATGGATTAATTAGTGACATGGAGAAGAGGGTCTGGGGGCAAGGGAATCTGAGTTATCCCTGTGTATGTGCGTGTGTGTGTGTGTGTGTGTGTGTGTGTGTAGCCCAATCGAAGCACATTTATGACTTTTTCATTATGCAAAAATGGCATATGGAAATCTTCTATGAAATGTTAGTGATAGCATCAGCCCTGCCAACTTCAAATTCTGGTGCCACTATTTATGTTTAACATTTTTCTCATGTTACACTGCATGTAATAGTCTTCACCTGCTAGGAAATATGATTACTAAGCTATTATTAACATGTTTAGTAATATAAGTGGTGTCTGACTCTTCTGCTTTTTCTTATTATTTTATCTTGAGTGTATAATTTATAACAATATTTAATGTGCACTAAACTGTCATAAGCCCAGCGTAAACTTAGTGAATATTTAAGGATGACTATGTATCTTTGTCATGAGCTAAATTAAAGCTTTTAAGTGATTTCTGTTGATTTGATCTCTAAAAGTTTTAAATGAAAAGTTATGTTTGGCAAAGAATTGTGCACTGATATCTATGAAATCATAGTTTTGGGTGAAAATAATCTTATATTTATCTATTTATTTATTTGAGATGTAGTCTTGCTCTGTTACCCAGGCTAGAGTGCAGTGGCACAATCTCGGCTCACTGCAACCTCCACCTCCTGGGTTCAAGCGATTCTCCTGCTTCAACTTTCTGAGTAGCTGGGATTACAGGCGCCCACCACCACACCCAACTAATTTTTGTATTTTTAGTAGAGATGGAGTTTCATCATGTTGGCCAGACTGGTCTCAAACTCCTGACCTCAGCCTCCGAAAGTGCTGGGACTACAGGTGTGAGCCACCTCACCCAGCCATGAATCATTTTATCATCCCCCTTAGCACATGATCACACAGTCCCTGCTTGAGGCTCAGGGTAAATAATTGACTGTCTCTATTTCTTTTTGCGACTCCATTTTTGCACCATACTGAGTAAAACATAGTATTAGCAAAACTATGTGCTTGTGTTTTCTGAAGCTGTGGAGACTAGACTACTCCTTCAACCTTTAACATATACTGTTATATTTGACCCTCTCTTTTTCTTTCCCAAGTTGTCACATAAATGATTTTGTGACAAATGTTTTTGGAGCTTTTCTTCATAGTTCCTGGCTTCTAAACCAATTGCCCTCCATTGGACACTGTCTCATTTTCTTTTGTCCATTTGAAAATATAATACCCAGATGCAGCCACAGCAAGCTAGAAGGGCTATGACCAACACAGAACATAGTGACATTAAAAGTTTCCTATATCTGGAACCATGCTGTTATTTTTGCAATCCTATTATATATTTCCTTGTTTATTGTTTTATGCTATTAACAGCCTTTGGCACTTTTGTGGCACCTCAAATGAGCTACTCTCGACCTTAGCTTTTTACATCTTGTCCTACAGATTCATGTTTGATTGTATAAGTGATATGCAGAAACCAGCCTATTTACTAGTCAGTTGGTAGGTTGATGTGACACAATTACACACAGGAATGGTTCAAAATAACTGGAAAACTTCATATTAAATTAATTATAATTTTAAAAGCAGAATTTTCATAGTTTTAAATTTTGAGGCGGTAACTGAATTGCTAACCCTACTATTAACAATATTCTCATTGCTTTGCACCCTGCGTCTACTGATTTTAGAAAATGTCAGTGGAGATCATGTTCAAGATATTGATCCCTGAATTAACAAGTAATAGCTTCAAGTAGTGTTGATGTATATGAAGTTTTCTGAGTAAAAGACAAAACACCACATCTTGGAACTTGTTTTCTAGCATTGACCATAAGGATATTAGACATTTTTGTTTTAGTTTATGTTATGTTATTTTTTGAAAAGTATGTGGTTAGGAGAATGGGTTACATGCTGATTACAGATCTCCCTTGCAGACCTTCAGCTTATGAAGTTAGGAGAATGATTTATAAAGTTGACTGTAGGTCAGATCATCTTTGAGAAAGCTGCGCTTTCAACACCACAGGATTAAAAGAAAAAAACCAAAAGGAAAAACACTATATTAAAAACAACCCCTCCTCCCAGCTCCTATTCTCAACCCCCCTCTCTTTCCCCAATATCCTGGTTCATAACCCGGCATAAAGTCCATGCTGGTGACTGATGGTCTTTGCCTCTGTGTGTCTGCTTCCTTCCTTGCCGTTCTGGTTTTCCCAGTCTCTCTGTCTATGCTCATTACTTTTGCTCACTCTGTTTTCATCAGGATTATTAAACTGCTTGGGTCTTGCTTTGTGGTCTTTTTGAAAGGAAATTCTTAGCTACAGGCAAAATTTATGACTTTTTCATTATGCAAAAATGGCATATGGAAATCTTCTATGAAATGTAAGTGATAGCATCAGCCCTGCCAACTTCAAATTCTGGTGCCGCTATTTATGTTTAACATTTTTCTCATGTTACACTGTATGTAATAGTCTTCACCTGCTAGGAAATATGATTACTAAGCTATTATTAACATGTTTAGTAATATAAGTGGTGTCTGACTCTTCTGCTTTTTCTTATTATTTTATCTTGAGTGTATAATTTATAACAATATTTAATGTGCACTAAACTGTCATAAGCCCAGCATAAACTTAGTGAATATTTAAGGATGACTATGTATCTTTGTCATGAGCTAAATTAAAGCTTTTAAGTGATTTCTGTTGATTTGATCTCTAAAAGTTTTAAATGAAAAGTTATGTTTGGCAAAGAATTGTGCACTGATATCTATGAAATCATAGTTTTGGGTGAAAATAATCTTATATTTATCTATTTATTTATTTGAGATGTAGTCTTGCTCTGTTACCCAGGCTAGAGTGCAGTGGCACAATCTCGGCTCACTGCAACCTCCACCTCCTGGGTTCAAGCGATTCTCCTGCTTCAACTTTCTGAGTAGCTGGGATTACAGGCGCCCACCACCACACCCAACTAATTTTTGTATTTTTAGTAGAGATGGAGTTTCATCATGTTGGCCAGACTGGTCTCAAACTCCTGACCTCAGCCTCCGAAAGTGCTGGGACTACAGGTGTGAGCCACCTCACCCAGCCATGAATCATTTTATCATCCCCCTTAGCACATGATCACACAGTCCCTGCTTGAGGCTCAGGGTAAATAATTGACTGTCTCTATTTCTTTTTGCGACTCCATTTTTGCACCATACTGAGTAAAACATAGTATTAGCAAAACTATGTGCTTGTGTTTTCTGAAGCTGTGGAGACTAGACTACTCCTTCAACCTTTAACATATACTGTTATATTTGACCCTCTCTTTTTCTTTCCCAAGTTGTCACATAAATGATTTTGTGACAAATGTTTTTGGAGCTTTTCTTCATAGTTCCTGGCTTCTAAACCAATTGCCCTCCATTGGACACTGTCTCATTTTCTTTTGTCCATTTGAAAATATAATACCCAGATGCAGCCACAGCAAGCTAGAAGGGCTATGACCAACACAGAACATAGTGACATTAAAAGTTTCCTATATCTGGAACCATGCTGTTATTTTTGCAATCCTATTATATATTTCCTTGTTTATTGTTTTATGCTATTAACAGCCTTTGGCACTTTTGTGGCACCTCAAATGAGCTACTCTCGACCTTAGCTTTTTACATCTTGTCCTACAGATTCATGTTTGATTGTATAAGTGATATGCAGAAACCAGCCTATTTACTAGTCAGTTGGTAGGTTGATGTGACACAATTACACACAGGAATGGTTCAAAATAACTGGAAAACTTCATATTAAATTAATTATAATTTTAAAAGCAGAATTTTCATAGTTTTAAATTTTGAGGCGGTAACTGAATTGCTAACCCTACTATTAACAATATTCTCATTGCTTTGCACCCTGCGTCTACTGATTTTAGAAAATGTCAGTGGAGATCATGTTCAAGATATTGATCCCTGAATTAACAAGTAATAGCTTCAAGTAGTGTTGATGTATATGAAGTCTTCTGAGTAGAAGACAAAACACCACATCTTGGAACTTGTTTTCTAGCATTGACCATAAGGATATTAGACATTTTTGTTTTAGTTTATGTTATGTTATTTTTTGAAAAGTATGTGGTTAGGAGAATGGGTTACATGCTGATTACAGATCTCCCTTGCAGACCTTCAGCTTATGAAGTTAGGAGAATGATTTATAAAGTTGACTGTAGGTCAGATCATCTTTGAGAAAGCTGCGCTTTCAACACCACAGGATTAAAAGAAAAAAACCAAAAGGAAAAACACTATATTAAAAACAACCCCTCCTCCCAGCTCCTATTCTCAACCCCCCTCTCTTTCCCCAATATCCTGGTTCATAACCTGGCATAAAGTCCATGCTGGTGACTGATGGTCTTTGCCTCTGTGTGTCTGCTTCCTTCCTTGCCGTTCTGGTTTTCCCATTCTCTCTGTCTATGCTCATTACTTTTGCTCACTCTGTTTTCATCAGGATTATTAAACTGCTTGGGTCTTGCTTTGTGGTCTTTTTGAAAGGAAATTCTTAGCTACAGGCAAAGACAATGGAGCAAATTGCACTTTCTTGGTCTTAGCACCATATTGCTAGGGAGTTAGTTACATTATGCCATGAAAAATTGGTTGGTTACCAGATTTCCAAGACCTCACTCATGGATATAACCCTAATGAAATATCAGTGAAGACAAGAATCCAAGAACACCATGCCAGACTCCCCAAAGGGAGTTACATTTTCAAGACAGTAAACTTTTAAGTGTATTATGTATGAGCCTTTTAAATGTTATAACTCATAGTTGACTAGACAGAGTGAAAACACAAATAAAAGTGTAGCACTTTTTTTTTTTTTTTGCAAAATTTTCATCTAAGTATCAATCCACACTGAATGTAGCAATAATGTATATGGCATATTTTTCTTTTTTTCTTTTTTTTAAATGGAGTCTCGCTCTGTCACCCAGGCTGGAGTGCAGTGGCATGATCCTCCAGAGTAGCTGAGATAACAGGCATGCGCTACTAGGCCCAGCTAAGTTTTGTATTTTTAGTAGAGACGGGGATTCATCAGGTTGGCCAGGCTGGTCTCGAACTTCTGACCTCATGTGATCTGCCCACCTTGGCCTCCCAGAGTGCTGGGATTGCAGGCATGAGCCACTGCACCCGGCAATGGCATATTTTTCATAAATTAATTAGGTATTTATTTTCTATTTTAAACAGTCTTACTTTTTATCTTTTAATCCAACCTCTTTCCTCTATCTAGGATTTCGAACTGACAAAAACTTAACTGCACCTCTGTCTAATATGGGTAACCTAGAAATTAGAAATTCTAATACATCTGATATCTTGATAATACAACCAAGGTTACCAACATGAATGTGTGATATTATTTTCCATAAAGATTGTTCTCTTCGGGCCAGGCGAGGTGACTCACGTCTGCAACCCCAGCGCTTTGCAAGGCCAATTGCGGGCAGATCACCTGAGGTCAGGAGTTCAAGACTAGCCTGGCGAATATAGTGAAACACCATCTCTACTAAAAAAAAAATACAAAAATTAGCTGGGCATGGTGGCAGGCACTTGTAATCCCAGTTACCCAGGAGGCTAAGGGGAGAGAATCACTTGAGCCTGGGAGGTGGAGGTTGCAGTGAGCCAAGATCATGCCACTGTACTTCAGCCTGGGAGACAGAGTGAGACTCTGTCTCAAAAACAAACAAACAAACAAACAAAAAACAAAAAACCATTGTTCTCTTGGGGCCAAGCACAGTGGCTCATTGGCTCACACCTGTAATCCTAGCACTTTGTGGGGCGGAGGCAGGTGGATTACTTGAGCTCAGGAGTTCGAGACCACCTGGCCAACATGATAAAACTCCTTCTCTACAAACAAAAAAATTAGCTGGATGTGGTGGTGCACCTGTACTCCCAGCTACTCAGGTGGCTGAGGTGGGAGGATCACCTGACCAGGGGAGGTTGAGGCAGCAGTGAGCAGATATCGTGCCACTGTACTCCACACTTTAACCTGGGTGATAGAGTGAGACCCTTTCTCTCTCTCTCTCTCTCTCTCTCTATATATATATATATATATATATTTCTCTTGGGAAAACCTACTGACAATGATAAACTGTTCAGATTTTAGTCTTATAGTGGGTAATATAATCAGAAAGACTTTGGGGGAATCAAATCCTTAATAAATGTAAAATATTTCTTTGGAAGAGTCTAATTCCTGACAAATTATGAGGGTCTTCAAATGTGCCCCACTGCACATGCAGACTCTAGTTCCCCTCAACTTGCCTAATGACCTTGTAAACTAAAAAAGCAAAAGTCTAGTAGTTTATCATTGTCAAAAACCCCCTAGCCAGATGAAATTTGAGTTGTCTAAGCACTCCCTGAATGTATATATGTTTTTTATTGTAATTACTTGCTTCTTAAATGGCATGTCTATATTAAATGTATATAGGAAATAGAATTATCTTCTGGAAAGAGATAATCAAATAGTAAAGTGTAGGCCACGGAAGACCTTGATATGCAGGCCCTGGATGGCAGAAGACATTACAGGAAAGGGCGGTCACCAGAGAGTTAAAGTGGCATTTGGGATTCTTGTTCACTGTCCCTCCAACTATTGCGTTTGTTTGTTTGTTTTTCTGATTCACAGGGTAAGAGGAAGTTTTTTATTTAGCTCAGGGATAGAAAAATTATGGCATTTCAAGCATAGGCTAAATTTAATTGATTTTCGCTCTACTATGAAAAGTCACTGATTAAAAATAGCCGACGGGATTGTAATGGAAATGTATACTTTAGAATCAGACTGAAAAACTTGCAGCTATCGAAGTGAGCCTTTTCAGATAGTCAGTGTATAGTACTACTTACAAGACTTCACCCTTTTCATCCAATTGGATTATTCACTTGGAATTCTACACTTTTGCTCTTCCTAGTTCTGAAAGCATCACAACCTATTCTTAAAAACAAAACTTCTGCAATTTTGATATTTGCTTATACCAGTTTCATGCACTAATTTCAATTATTAGCTTCTATATTTAGGTAGTTAGGTCAGCTGTGCTCCTTCCCTTCTAGACTAAATCTCAGTGGAAGCAAATGGTGGGGATGGTGTCACCCGATGGTGTGTGAGGGAGGCTTGGGAATGGGCTATAGCCAGAGCTGATATGTCGTCAGGTTAAAGTGCAGTTGGGAAAGTGAATCCTAAGTTTTATTTTCCTGAATCTTGCCTTTCCCTAGTTGTTCCATCGCCCTAGGAGAGGACCAACTGTAAGACACCAAGTCCAAACAGAGATAAGATATAGTCCAGGTCCAGTTTAGGCACAGAAAACAATGGAAACTCTCTTAAGACTAAGACGGGAGCTGTCCAGGATTAATGCTGGATCCTTCAAGCATTTCTTTAGGAAAATGAGGTAAATAAAGAGAACGGGAACTATTCCCAAAGATTTACAACTTTGCTAACAATGTGGGAACAATTGGAGGTTGGATGTAAAGGAAAAGAATGTGGCTTTTTGAGGGTAGTTGGAAGAATGTACAATGACTTCTAAATACTATCAATACTCCTAGTTCTGGTCCACTAGTAGTGCCTCTCCTTCCATGTCCCACTGCCACCCTGGAGATCTATCAGAGCATCCGTCTGTGCACTGATTTCTGGACTTCTTTCTTGAGTTGGAAGCCAAGATGCCAATTTTAATTAGAAGAATTTTAGTAAATAAATATTGTCAGATTTCTCCAAATATCTGAATACTTTTTTTTTGAGACTGAGTCTTGCCCTGTTGCTCAGGCTGCAGTGCAGTGGTGCGATCTTGGCGCACTGCAACCTCTGCCTCCCTGGTTCAAGTGATTCTCCTGCTTCAGCTTCCCGAATAGCTGGGATTATTGGTGCGTGTCACCACTCCTGGTTAATTTTTTGTATCTTTAATAGAGACAAGGTTTCACCATGTTGGCCAGGCTGGTCTCAAACTCCTGACCTCGTGATCTGCCCACCTTGGCCTCCCAAAGTGCTGAGATTACCAGTGTGAGCCACTACATCTGGCCAAATATCTGAATACTTTTTAAGGTAGCAAGGAGTCACTAAGACAAAGGACTTGAACCCATTATAAGTTAAAGTGCACTCACCAAGTATCATGCCGCTGGGCAGCACTGGACTGTGCTGTGCTGAGTGTGGGCAGTTCAACTACAAATCAATCAGTGTATAATCATTGTTAAAAGGGATGGTTCAAAAGATGAGTGTTACGTGATTTCAGATCAGGGAGAGGACTACATGGTCTTCAGTGATCAAGGGGTTTCTATGGAAGAAGCATCACTAACTGGACCTTCTTCAGGGAGAGGAAATAGGTACTCAGAGAGATGCTTTTGTGTTCCCTGATGTCATAGAAGTGACATTAGGGAGAGGGTGAGGGACTTTGGCTTACATTGAGAAGTCTCAGGGGCAGCTTTGAACAGATATGTTTAGTGGAAGGCAGAAATAATATAAGAACTTTGAAAGTCAGTGTGAGGAGTATAAGCTTTACACTGAGGGTAATGGTGAACTATTGACTTTAGGACTGATGTATAAAGTATAGCATGTTGATGAAAGGAGGTGAAGGGTAGCAGAATATGCCACTCCCAAATATGCAACTTGGCATAAGGATGATTTTGAACTAAAGGCACTTAAATAACAGAAGGTGCAAGAAGGGCGCACTGACTTCCCCTTTTCTTCCTAAAAGTAGGTGATAAATCCCTCATGTGAAAGATGCTCATTCTGGAGGTAAGAAACATTCTTATCACCAGAGATAGGGAGTAAAGGCTGAGAGAATTCTGCACACACAGATCTTGTTAAAGTGATTCTTATCTTTCTTTGGTCCTCTCATGCTCTAGTTTGGATACAGAAGCCTCCAAACTTCATGCAGAAACTTGATTTCCAGTGTTGGAGGTGGGGCCTAATGGGAGGTGTTCGAGGTCATGGAGGTGGATCGCTCATGAACAGATCAATGCTGTCCCTGGGTAGGAGGATGGCAGTGGGGGAGTCGGTCAGTTCTCACTCTACTAGTTCCAGGGAGAACTGGTTGTTGAAAAAGCCTAGCACCTCCTCCTCCTCTCTGTCTGTCTCTCACTCTTGTTTCTGCTCTTTCATCCTGGGATCTCTTCTCTGCTCACGTGGGCTCCCCTTCACCCTCCACCATGAGAGGAAGCAGCATGGAGCCCTCACCAGAAACAAATACTGGTGTTATGCTTCTTGTATAGCGGTGAGCTAAATATACCTCCTTTATAAATTACCCAGCCACAGGTATTTCTTTACAGCATTGCAAATGGACAAAGACATTCCATATATTTTAGTGACTTTTCTACAACTGCCTCTCTGTGTCCAACCTAGTATACAAGCACTTAGGCTGTGCCACCTCTTTGGGTCTTCATTTTCCTGTATGCTTTTCTCCTGTTAATCTGTCTTATGTTGACTTAATTCTCACGGCCCACCAGAAGCCACCAGAAGCCCTAGGAGGGTAGAAGTAAAGTGTTGCCTCCCTTCTAGAGGGTTTTAGGAAGATTGTTTGTCTAGCAGAAGTGCAGTTTGTCCTGGAAAGTAGTAAAACTGGAGTTGGGGAGACTTTGGGGAGAAATGCAGGGGAGGTTGACAAAGGCTTCGTAAAGGTAAGAAGGCCAGAAGGAGGGAGTGCTGTGTTGCAGCAGTTACGGAAAATTCATGATGGGGCCACATTTCAGAAGGATAAGGCTGTGTAAGTGACAACCACAGTGCTCCAACCCGAGAGAAGTAACTGACTTTATGTTTTGGAGAAAGATGTCGAGTGTTTGATTTTGTGCAGTGAATCCACATGACGCAGCTGGTGTTGATACTGAGGCTGTGGGCTCTATCTGGCTCCCCAACAGGCATTCTGGAGAGGTTTTTCCAAGAAATTAATTCCATGGACCGTTGAGGCCTGGTGGCTCTCTGTTGATTGTAACCTTTCTGGCATGGTTTTACTGGCCAATGGTATGTATGTCAGTTTCATTTTTATCACTCTGGATAAAAATGTTTGGGGCAGGAAAGCAAATTCTACAGCTTGTGCTTTTTAGGTTCATGGATTTCGGTGGCCTCAGATAGTTCCTATATCTTCATTCCTGCAACATCCCAAGCTCCTTTTCCTTGAAGTCCTTTAAAAGATAGCTTAATGACTGGGTGCGGTGGCTCACGCCTATAATCCCAGCACTTTGGGAGACTGAGGCAGGTAGATCATGAGGTCAGGAGATCAAGACCATCCTGGCCAACACGGTGAAACCCGGTCTCACTAAAAATACAAAAAAAAAAAAAAAATTAGCCGGGCGTGGCAGTGGGCCCCTGTTGCCCCAGCTACCTGGGAGGCTGAGGTAGGAGAATGGCGTGAACCTGAGAGGTGGAGCTTGCAGTGAGCCAAGATCGTGCCACTGCACTCTAGCCTGCACGACAGTGTGAGACTCTGTCTCAAAAAAATAAATAAATAAAAATAAAAGATAGCTTCAGAACTCCAGGAGATAGTCCAAGAAGTCAGTCAACCTCCTACTGATCCTACACTGGATTAGTTGATCTCATTCACTCTCCAAATATTTACTGACCACCTATTAAGTCCTAGGTTTTACCCCCAGGAAGATCACAGTGAACTGGAGAAGTCAAACATCTGGACTGGAAATTGAAATGCAGCCTCAGACATACCATGCTAGGTGTAGTGTAGGATAGGCTTCTGGAGCCAGGCTGCATTTGAACTCTAATGCACACACTGCCTGTGTGACCTTGGGCAAGTTACTTAACACGTCTGTGCCAGTTTTGCCCTCTGTAAAATCAAAATGATAATAGCAGGATTATCTTGAAAGTTAATTGGGGTGATGCAGGAAAGAAGTGTTAAATAAAAATCAGCCAGTATATTCTGGCTCAGAGAAAGGGTAGGGTGGAATGAAATACGGCATAGGAGCAGCTGACTATTCTTAGTGCATACTAGTACATATTGGAGATCAATAGCCAGAGTCCATTTTGATTGGTTATGGCATCTGTCCTGATTGGCCACTGTGTCCATTTTGATTGGTTGATGACTGTACTGTATGGGTTGTTTAATATTTTTTATATCATCTCAAAGTTTAAGTCAGTGGTCCTGAAACATTACATGTGCCTCAGTATAAATGGAATGCTTGCTAAAAGTGCAATTCTTGGGTTCCAGTCCCAGAGATTATGATTCAGTTAATGTGGAGTGGGCCCAGAAGTATTTTAAACATGCATTGATTGCAAGACTGCTCTCCTAGAAGCTCTGATTTAGAGGGACAGAAGAGGTTATCTGGAAGAAGTAACATTTAGCCAAGACCTGGAATTATAACAGCTTTAGGCAAGGAGGTGAGGAGAGCAGGATGGAGTAGGGGATTATTCTTTTCAAAGGGAACAGCATGGGCAAAGGCACATAAGTTATGGTAGAAACATTCAGAATGGTTGGAGTATTAAGTCAAGGGTGGATGGCAGCAAAATACCCAATTACAAAGGCATTGTAAACAGTAGGTTTTTATTTTACCTTCAATGTAATGAATGAGAACTCACTTAATGTGTTTTACGAATGGGGTGGCAGGATCAAACTTACGTGCTGGAAGATCTCTGGTTTTGTGCAAAGGGATGAGGGCAAACAAGCCAGGGGCAGGAGGCAGCCTGTGAGCTCCCTGGTGAGAACTGCTAGCTTGGTGGCCTGTCACGAATCCTTACTATTGCCCTTGGCACTTTTCCTGACTCTTTCCCTCCTTACTGACGTCTGGCCCTCTCTGGACCTGGTCAGCCACTCAGGCCAACTGTCTTCCTTCATGGCTGGTGTGTGACCTCCCTGCTTCAGCCTCTGACATGATGGTCACAGTGACTGTGCTCTGGTTTCAGTACTTGGTCACACTCGCACCCAACAATGCAGAGGAAGCAGGTGGGTAACTCGAATGTAAGTAGAGGAAAGCAAGGCCCTATCTGTCTAATTCATCTCCCTGTGGCTACAAATGTGTAGCAGTAGTGTCTAGGGGAGTAGTATGGAGTAAGCACTCAGTTCATATCTGCTACAGAATGAGGGCTCTGTCTCTGGCAGGGGCCTACGGTAGATACCAGAGGCCAATTCCAACTTCTGTGGATAGTGTGGAGTGATTGTAATTTGACTCAGCTTGTCATTGTCTGTGAGGGGTCCTTTTTATTCATCCTTTTGATCATACCTCCTCTCGTGTTTCCACCTTATTCTTTGCATTAGTTTTTAACAGGAAAAGGAGATTGAACATTTTTTTAAGTGTCAGTCAATCTCAAAATATTGTATGTTAGCTCTACAAGCTATCCTGCTGTGCATCTTGGGCTTATTTGGAGTTACTTTGCCAAAGCAGAGAAAGTACAAATCCTAGAAACCTGTTTCTCACTAAACTCACTTCATAAACCCATCCAGAGTCATTTTCCACAATGGGATTGAAAAAGAAAGAAGAAGAACAGGCAGTAATCAATTGTAGCACTTACTAGTTTACCCCTCAGATCTCAACCTTTTGCCAGCACTTAGAGCAGGATCCTGGGAGGACAAGAAATAGAGAAAGGAGGTTAAGTGAGCTCCTAAAATGGTCATAATTTTCCAAAGTTCATGTTTTAAAACCCTGGGATCAGTCCCCGGAAGACCATTTATTCAATTATTAAAACAAAATTATGGATAATGCGCTTTCCCCCACCAAGCTGACTGGATATTTGTCAAACCTGAGTTGTACCCATTGATAATAGGGATTAGGAAGGACTTGCTATAAAGTGCGAAGTGTGTGTTTAATTGTTACTGCAAGAAAAATATAACTTACTGGTAAACTGTGCAGAATTTGAGACAAAGTGCCCTTTTTACTTTTGTAGGAATGTCATGCTAACCAAATATGTCCGCATGGTTTCAATTAAGCAGAGGAATGTTAAATGTAAAGCTAAATTGATGAAAATAACCAAACTTTCTGACAAACCAATAAATTGGAGTCTAGAACTCATTGCCCATACTGTATGGCAGCCAGAGAAACATTGCTAGATCATCAATTTTTACTTAATTTTTGAGTTAGTTTATACTTGAAAAGAGAAAAGGAATGCTAGGAAAGTAATTTAAATTATTCCCAGCTATAAACAGAGAATATGCATGTTGGATGTAGACCTTATTCTTCCCTGTATGCAATTGAACTGATTGTTTATTCTTTTAGTAATTTCCTCACTGAAATTTTTGGAAACGTAAGACAGAGTTTTCAGGGAACTCTCATGTCAACATTTTGGCAAATGATCTGGCAACATGCTAGTCATTGGACCGCTTTTCTGAACTCCTCAGAACTACTCCATGGCAATCTGTTTTCTTTGAAAGTGATGTTTTAATTTTCCTTCCCTCAAATTTTTATTCCTTCAAGTTGCTGTCACTTTGAGATGACAATATACTAGAAAAATTATGAGTTTGGAGAAGAAAATTCTAAATTTCTTCCTGAAAACAGAGGGTAAAATTACATAGTCAGAAATATGACTCTCTGCACATTTCTGCTTATGTCAGAAGTTTCCATTTCTAATACAGAAATTTACCTCTGAATTGGTCTTTTTATTTTGTGGGAGATGGCAGGAAATAAACCTTTGAAATCAAAGAAAGGGGAAGCTAAGACCATCATCTTTACCACTGTGAAATGGGTACCCTTTGGTGAAAGGTCAGTCAGAAACCCAGGCTCCCACATCTTGATCTCCACTGCCCTCCAGGTACAGAAGTTTCCTGTGATCGTCTCGCTAAGAAAGTAGAACTGCTTCCAAATGTAAGGTAGTGTCTCTCAGTTTCTATGGCTCTATCCCAAGCTCAAAGGGTGCCAGAAGGACCCTGTATCCTATTTGGGCCAAATTTTAGTCCAGGCAAGGGCCTATTTCAAAACCTATTAATGCTATAATTTTTTTTTCTAACAACACTGGGTAGCAATCAGTTTTTCTTATTAGATGGTCACTCAACACTTTTGTCTGGTGGCCACTCAAAAAATACTACATTTTGCAAAATTATTTTTGGGCACTTCCATGAAACTGCTCCTAAAAAGGAGCAGTTTAATTTAAAAACAATTAAAGTTTCATGCTCCTGTTTTTATTAACGTTTCAAACCTTTTCTCAATGTTTGATCAAATTCATCTGAAATTTAAATCAGAGTTAATTACATATATTATATTTCCAAGGACTTACACTACATTTTAAATTTTTATTACTTATTTAAATGGCATTCAGAGGAAAAAAATGAAATAATCTCATTTGAGGGCAGGCAACATGGTTTTCCCTCAATTTACCTTTGCATCTAGTTGTTACTAATGGTGCTGACTTCATATAAATGCTCAATTACTATTGCTGCTATAGTTCCCATTAACTGCTGTATTTAAGATGAGTAGTGGTGGCCTCTTGATCAATCAAGTATTTAAAGCACCTTATCCTTTAAGCTTTTGTGTTATCCACACATTTAATTTGCTTAAAACCTCTTAGGTATTCATTCAAATCACAGATGAAAAAGTTGAACATCTGTGTTCTGAGATAAGCTGGTAGCTATCTCCCTCCAGGTTCAGTTGATTGGCAGATATTTATTGGGTATTTAGGCCCTTTGCTCAGACCAGAGTTGCAAAGATAATATTACATGATCTCTGTCTTCCAATAACTCTCAATAGAGATGATAGTAAAGCAGTGATTAATAAATATGCTATCAGTCAGCTATGAATTCATTTAATGTGTTATTCCCCAGATCACAGTCCTCATTCTTTCCATATAAGTGTCTGCTATACATAGATAAGGCAATAGGATAAGTCTTAGAAAAAGATTATGCTTTGTGATATTTATTTCATTTACAAATTTACCTTTAAAGACTTTATTAAGAGTTTTGCTGTAATCAAGGCCCACTATACCTACCAATTTAGGATAGTTTCAGCCCGGTATAGACAGGCATAGTTTGTAGGGAAGAAGGTTAACTCTCCAGTTCAGCGTAACTGAAGCCTTCTGATACTCTGATTTCTTAGTTAGGTATTCCTCTGACTTTTGCCATCCTCTTTTCTGGGTTTGATCCCACTTCTCTAATAACTTCTTTGTATTCATATTTCTCATCCATCTTTTCTTTAGTCTTTCACAATCCCCTGCCCTCTGGCTATCTCCAGCACTCCTCAATTTTCACATTAGTGTTTAGCTCTTGGTCAATTTGTTGTTCATTCCAACATTAGAACTTTCAAAAATATGTAAAGATAGCTAATAAACGTATTAGGCATGATATCTGTAAGTCATGATACATTAATCACTCTCATTACATACATTTTCTCTAAATATATCTGATATAACTTTTGTCTCTAGCCAAAAGATATTAAGTCATATGTAATGGGGGTAAGAAATGTCACCCTTTATACTGTACTTCAGCCTATGGCTCAAAGACTGATCAATACAAAGTTATCATGAGGATGGTGGGGCAGCGTATTTCAAAGTGAGGTTTCAAGGAAGTCTTTATGGACCATCCCACACCAAAGAAACACTGTTAGGCCCACTTCATCTGATTTGCCCTTCAAGAGCTGCCTACAGTACTCAGGAACCTTACCATTACAGCAGATAAGTAGATGGAGTCTAGAAGGTTTTCCACTTGACCGATGGTCAACCATGTTATCATCCTTCTGTTGTCATTTTGGTAGACAAAGAATAACATTCAGATTCAAAAATCATTTATTATTAAGGGCCTATTGTGTGTAGGCATAGGCACTTTCACAATAAATTGCTATTCTTTAATTTAACAAATATGTATCTTGAGAACCCATTATGTGCCAGGTTTGTGTACTATATGGAAGATTTGATATTTGGTCTAAAATCTTGGGGAAAATCCATCAAATATAAAATACGAAAGTGAAAGTCTCTCAGAAAGTTATTTGTGTTTTTGTTTTTGTTTTTTTTGAGATGGAGTTTCACTCTTGTCACCCAGGCTGGAGTGCTATGGCACAATCTCCGCTCACTGCAACCTCTAACTCCTGGATTCAAGCAATTCTTCTGCCTCAGCCTCCCGAGTAGTTGGGATCACAGGTGCCCACCACTATACCCGGATAATATTTTTGTATTTTTAGTAGAGACGAGGTTTCACCATGTTGGCCAGGCTGGTCTTGAACTCCTGGCCTGACCTCAGGTGATCCACTGGCCTCAGCCTCCCAAAGTGCTGGGATTATAGGTGTGAGCCACTGCGCCCAGCCTCCAGAATCTATAAATGCTATACAACAACAAAACAAAATGAGAGGATTTTAAAATAGGAATATTGTTATTTTCATATGATTTTTCAAGCACAAAGCAGAATGAAGCAAAAATTACTTATGGGGGAAATATACACATTTTTCCTTTGTACTTTTTTTTCTTTTTCTTTTGCTCCTGCTTGAGCATTAACAACAACATATGGTGAATATAAGTTTGCAATATATATAATGCTTTTGTATTTTTCATAAATTTTAATGTAAATACTCAAATTCAAACTGAATGGATTAGATGAATCCAATTCATATATGAACGGCTCACGTAACTTTGGTTCCTAGGAAACTGGTGTAACCTACTTTTTGGTAGATTCCTTTACCTTCATTCAGAAGTGCTGGCTTTTCAGTGTTGGCTAAGTTCTAAGAACAGATTAGAAAGGAATAGGCTGAGAACTCAGAAAACCTTGTTCGTACTTCTAATTTAGGCTGTGACATTAGCTTTGTTCCATTGCTTCCTCATATTTGGCACTGGTAAAATGTCTATTGAATAGCAATCTTAAGAGGTACACTAAAAATCAATTCAATTTTAAGGGCTTTAATAATAATAAAGGTTTAAAAACAACAGCAACATAGATAATAGTAGCTAGCATTTATAAGGCTAAGTATTTTATTTTATTTTATTGTAGAGATGGAGTCTCGCTCTGTCACCCAGTCTGGAGTGCAGTGTCACACGATCTTGGCTCACTGTAACGTTTGCCTCCAGGACTCAAGCAGTCCTCCCACCTCAGCCTCCAGAGTAGCTGGGATTACAGGCACGCACCATCATGCCTGGCTAATTTTTTGTATTTTTAGTAGAGGCGGGGTTTCAACATGTTGGGCAGACTGGTTTCGAACTCCTGACCTCAAGTGATCCACCCTCCTCGGCCTCCCAAAGTGTTGGGATTATAGGCGTGAGCCACCATGCCCAGCAGGCCAAGTATTTTAAATACATCCTCTTGTAATTCTTACACTTCTCTGTGCTGTTGGCTCTGATATTATCTCCACTTTGTGAGTTTCAAGAGATTAACTATCTTTCCCAGATCTGAATGCTCTTAATGCCTGTGTTATGGAGGCTCTTTTGGATTTTTTTCTCATTAGTTGGTATTTGTCTTAAATGAATAATACAGTAATAATAGCTATATCTATAAATCCAAAGCTAGTGCTCATCACCATTGTTTGAAAGATTTTATGTAGAAGTGTATGTATATATCTCTATATAAATGCTTTCCTAAATACAGTGTATAAAGTCTGATGTCATATGTAAAGGTAATAAGAAAAGACTAAATCTGAATTGGAGACTTGAGATAATATTGTTTACTTACTCGTAGCATCATGGGAACATTTGAAATAATATAGCAGAAAGTTAAACAAATGGGAGTGGGGCGTTACAATGGAATAGCAGTCCTTGAGATTCAGTGAGACACCAGTAGGATTCTTGGAACAGCATTTTAGAAAACCCTTTGTCCATGGTAACTTCTTTTTTCCTTGGGGCTGTAACAAAGGACATTTTACTAATAGAGCAATTTATGTTAAATCCCTTCCTGAGCCCAAGAAAACCTGGACTTTTACTTCCAGGTTATATTTCTCTCATTCTTCTAAGACCAAGGTTTGAAAAAAGCTTGAAAAGCGGGATTCAATAAATACATGAGCTTGCTAGGAATATTTAGACACTCGGTCTTGTGACTGTGGAAAATCATTCACTCTAGCAGAACCCGAAGGGCTTTTATTTCCCGTTATGGGAAATACAATCTGGGTGAGACGGAGAACGTTCTTTAAAGGGAGATGTTTGTGGGTCACTTCAAAGTTACGCTTGATTACCTAGGGCTCTCTCCTTGAAGAAACTTTGTTAACGTCAGCATCCATGTTTCCTTTTTCAGTTTAGAAGGCGCATGTCTCCTCCCCACTCACCCCCACTTCCTGTTTTCTGGTAGCTTTGCAGATTCGAAATGCCTCTCAGAACATAGTGTAGGGGCCAAGGACATGGTGCCAAACAGCCATGATTTAGAACAATCGAGCCCCACTGGATGTATTTTTCTACTTTACCAGCAGTTTGATAACTAAGGACTATAAACTTTGAATACTGAGTCCAAGTCCCTGTAGACTGTTCTGTTCACAATTCAACTCCTACACTGTTTTATAGAGAACAACACTGGCTCTTGTCTTTAAAAAAATAAAAAAGGTAATTTCTGGTTCTTTAGACATACTGAAACATGATATTTTCCGAATGTTTAGAAACTGTGATACAGGAGAAGACCAAGTTGACAGTATTATTATGCATAATTTTTTAGGGTTGCCTTTCCCTATTTGTTACTTGTGGTAGCAGATAATCAGCTCAAATAAGCTATTTGAATATACAGATCCATTTTGGAAGGCTGAGATGGGAGGATTGCTCGAGCCCAGGAGTTCGAGGCCAGCCTGGGCAACGTGATGAGACGCCATATTTACAAAAATACAAAAAAATTAGCCAGGTGTGGTGACATGTGCCTGTAGTCCAGCTATTCGAGAGCCTGAGGTAGGAGGATCACTTGAGCCTAGGGAGGCCAAGGCTACAGTGAGCCAAGATAGAACCACTGCTCTGCAGCCAGCCTGGGTGACAGAGTGAGACCGTGTATCAAAAAAAAAAAAAGGAAAAAAGAAAAAAAACAATAAAGGAATATATATATACACATATATATGTGTGTGTGTGCGTATATATATACATATATATATGAGTATATATATATCCACATATATATATGAGTATATATATATCCACATATATATATGTGTGTGTATATATATCCACCACACAAAACCCCTTTAAGGACTCTCTTTGTCGTGTTGGTGTAAAGAAGTCTTTTCTCATGGAAAAAATAAATAAATTCTATTTGATATTTAAAAATGTAACAAACATTTACTGAGAGATGGCTAAGTGCCTTGCACTGCACTAAGTGTTGAACAGTAAAAAACAGTTTCTGTGGACAAGAAGTTTCAGGCCCAGAACAGTAGGCTTCCACAAACACATGCTATGCTATGCTCTACTGTGTTTACTGAGATTACATTAGATCTCGTAACCATAAAAGACAGTGATTTCCAAAATGTATTCTTAGTGGGACTGCTGCTTAAACTGCAGTGTATTAATAAACAAGACTACAGGAGAATGTTCCGCAGTCAAATAAATGTTTGGAAAACTCGTGATTAGGCAAAGTTAAATAGGATTCTGTTGAACTCACCTGACCTCAGAACCCTTTTCCTTAAACATCTTTAGGGGTAGGATCCTGTAAAACACAAATTTTGCGAAAGTGATATGTTAACTTTTAATAACTTAGAAACTTTATTTATAGGATAGTTTCCTGGGCTAGAAAGTTCAAAGGTGACAGTTATCATTGGGGTTGAGAAATCTGCTATGGGACACTTTGCTGTCACTGTTGGAGAGCATCTAGAGCCTGTAACCTTTTACTTGACATGTTAGCCCTCATGGAATCCCAGCTCCCAGTTCGTCCTATTTCCTCAGCTTCCCTGCCATCCTCCACTGATAGAGTGTGAGGGAGTCAACAGGAACATCGCAGAGTGGGGACAGGTGTGCTCCTGCGATGGGTTTAGTTTGGAGAGCAGCTGGGTCAGGCATCACCCTGTGAATCTCCTGGGATAATCCAGCTCCCGGACTCTATAATAAACCTAGATATTTGTTTTACTAAGTGAGATGCTTCCCTGAGCGTTCCTTTGTGTACAGGGACAGTGGAGACAGCTGAATTTCTCTTGGATGCAGATGGCCATTTCAGGGGAGATGTCTAATGATGCTTTATAGCTTTCAAAGTGCTTTCACATGGTTTGTTTCATTTGATCCTTCTACAAATCCCCTGAATCAGCATGGCAGAGTTTTCTCCCAACTTTGGAGATATGCAATTTAGGCTTAGAGATGAAAGGATTGGTCTAAATTTACATGATAAGGAAATAACCAAATCAGATTGGAACACAGCCACAGTGCTTCTCAAAACTAACCTGGAAATCTTGTTAAAATGCCGACTCCCATTCAGTACGTCAATGGTGTGGCCACAGATTCTGCATTTCTTATACTTTGCCACGTGATGCTGACATCCCTATTTCCTGCTAGGCCAAAATTCTAGACCATAACACCTTATATAAATACAAATTGGTTGAATATGTATGGGAAATTTATTTCTCAAAAACCATCTTCAAAATTGTCCCCTGAGTAAATGCAAGACTCATGACCCTACTAGATGTGTCTCTATGGTCATGTGGCTGTGCTGTTCGTACTCTTTCACTCAAATCCGTCATTGCATTGGTCAGCGAAACCCCCGTGCTATGCTTTGTATTCAATTCTCTCTTTTTCACTTCACACTGTTATTCACATCTGCCAACCTGTCCCCAGTCCTTAATTAGCCCATCTCTTCCTTCCAAGTATGTTGCATCTAATTTTCAAGATTTAAAGATAAATTTTTACTAAAAGTTTTCCCCAATTGAATCAAACTATCCCAATGTATATCTCAGGGCCTCAATCAGTGTACATGTGGAAATACTACATGTATTAACTTTTTTGTAGTCTATAGTGTATTTTATGTAAGCCACACGTTTGTATAGATGACATTTACTATGAGGAAAGAATAGCTTTTTAACTGTAATCCTCTTGTGGATAAATTTCTTCTAGGAGGATAAGTATGTCAAAATTATATCTTAATTAGGCAGAATGAGTAAGGAGTACCATGTTGCAGATAACAATGGGAGGTAATGGTTTGTACCATGGCTTCTGGAACCACACACAGACTTGATTTGAATACCAGAATTTACAATCTATATGAGCTAGGCAATTTGTTTAAACTTCTTTATACGAAGGGAATACTCAAGGGAGTACTTATTTCTTCATATTAATTGTTCAATAAATTTTAGAACAACATTTTCCGTTTTGCAGAGAATAGTTAACACAGGCCTGTGGTTGTAAAAATATAGCATGACAAATTGAACTTTACCATCAATTTCATAATGTTGTACACAAGGATAAGGTGCTGAGTGAATAGATTCATTATTAATTGATAAATATACACCCTTGAAAACTACAGAATATGATCCTGAAGTCTTTGCTTTATAAAGCTATAAGATTTGTTTTCCAATTAAAAAATGAGATTATTATCTATATTTACAAGTGCTAAATAGAACTCTTGTGCTTTCAAAATGAGTATTTTTTTAAAAAAATTGGAAGATTCTTATTAACAAAACTAAAAACAAAATAATCTGTGCCCTTTGTAATTATCAAGTTTATTTTCTGTAAGGTGTGAAATATCAAACTAGATAACTCTTATTGGCTATAATTAATATATACAACATCTTTTAAAGTATTAATAATTCTGAAGCTTATTTGCATGTCTGTTTGAAATCTCGAGAGATTATGAATGCAGATCCAAAACCTCAGGTTTTTTTCCCATAGCTTTGCCTCTGTTGTAACTTCTGTCATTGACAAATCCTTGTGTCTTAAATTTGTTTGGTTGCTCAAGGCTTGGTTCCCCAAGTTTAAGCTGTTAACCTGCTGAGGGAAGTCAGGGTGTGAGACAGGTAATTATAGGACAAGCTTATGGGGTTTGTGTGTGAATTTTGGTCATGAAGAAGATGCTAGATATGGATAGTTCCAAGGGAGGGAGATGCTAAAGGAAAACAGGAATAGGAAAGAACACATTATGTTTATTAAGGAAAGTGAAGAGCTTGGCTTTAGTAAACTGCCCATAGAGTAGAATGGAGAAAGATAAATACAATGGAACAAGTAAGGATCAACTGGTAAACTCCCACATGGTGGTGGGATTTGAATGTCCTGCTAAAGGTTTGCACTTTGCTTTAAGTCTTGCTAATTAGAGAAATCACATGATGGAATATGTTTTAGTTATATTATCCAGGCATTTGGTTGTGCAAGAATGGCTTGGGTCTGGGAGAGATTGAAAGCAGGAACTCATTTAGAAGTCGGCTCAATCGATGCCATGTGAGGTGAGAAGTGGTATCCTAGATCAGTAGCTGTGGCAATAAAGAGGGCAGGATAAGAGAGGTGAAGCAATTGTATTAAAAAGAATCAGAGCATTCCATTCTGTCTGTTTGCATTTGAGGAAATAGAAGAATGGGAGAAACCTACCCTATCTAGAAGATGCAAGCCCAGTGAACCAGCAGAACCGTGTCACAAATGGCAAGACCAAGAGATGGTTTGTTTGGTTTTAGATATGTTGCTTTGAGATAATTCCAGAATCTTTAAATCTCGACTATCTGTCACCTAAGAGAGTCAAGAAGTAAAATGGAGAAGAAACATATGGAAGAGGTACTTGAACTGTACAACCACGTAAATTTTCTAAGGAGATAAATTGAAAAGGAGAAGATACAGGGAGCTAAGGATGGGATCATGGAAAGGAGTAATGGACTGGAGACAGGAGGAGGAATGGTCAGTGAGGTAGGAGATGAATCAGACAGAAGGCAAAGTGGAAGGGTCTCTTTGTTTCGTTTTAATAAAAAAAATTATGTATACTTGTAAGTATTCAGAATGACAACAAAAGAGCTGCGACTTTTTTTGCAATTAAAGTGGTATTCAGTTAACAGAACAATTATTTTGCATAAGCTGCATCAGAGACAACTGAAAATGTAAAAAACTACCATCCCCACATATAACTAATTTGTGCTTTGCACCAACAAGAACCTGCTTTAAATTTCATGCCAATTTACAACCTCCATACTGTACTAGGCAAGGTTAGGGGCTATTGAGAATACCACCAGGAGAGGCTATTTAAAGACACAGTGGGTTAGTGTGTTAATTATACAAAAAAAGATACTGTATAATTTAAAAACTCATCTTACATAGCCTTACATTTCGGTTTTTTTTCTTTAAAAGAAATGAGTTGTGTATAGGAGGGTTAAATGTTTTATTATTTAAAAAAAAATTTGTATTATTTTTTTTAAGATGGAGTCTTGCTCTGTTGCCCAGACTGGAGTGCAGTGGCACAATCTCCGCTCACTGCAAGCTCCGCCTCCTGGGTTCACACCATTCTCCTGCCTCAGCCTCCCGAGTACCTGGGACTACAGCTGTCTGCCACCACGCCCGGCTAATTTTTTTGTATTTTTAGTAGAGATGGGGTTTCACTGTGTTAGCCGGGATGGTCTCGATCTCCTGACCTCGTGATCCGCCCGCCTTGGCCTCCCAAAGTGCTGGGATTATAGGTGTGAGCCACTGCGCCTGGCTGAATGTTTTATAGACAAGAAAAAAACTGTGATAGAACCAACTTATTCATCATCATCATCTTCTTCTTCACCTTCATCCTCTTAATCTTCCTCTTCCTCATCCTCTTCGTCTTCCTCCTCTTTCTTTTTCTTGCCTTTCTCAGCCTTGGCAACTCCCTCTTTCACTGCATCAGGTTTTCCTTTAGCTTGGTGTGCAGCAATATCCTTTTCATATTTTTCCTTCAGGTTCACAGCCTTCTTTTCCTAAGGATGCTTGTCATCTGCAGCTGTGTCATTCCACAGCTTTCCCAGCATCTTCACAACACCACCAATGCGTAGGACAGGATGGATGTTCTCCTTTGATTTTTTAGTGATACTCAGAACACAACAAGAAAAAGGCCAGAGGAGGCCTCTTGGGTGCATTGGGATCCTTGAAGTTCTTTTTGGTCTCCCCTGTAGGAGGGATGCAGGTTGTCATTTCTCTTTCATAACAGGCCTTGTCCGCCTCTGCCATATCTTCACATTTTTCTTTCTCTTTAGCAGACGTGGTCTTCCACCTCTCTGAGCATGTCTTAGATAATTCTGAGAAATTGACCGAAGCATCTTGGTTGTGCGTCTTGTGCTGCTCCTGACAAGTTTGCACAAGAATGCTGTGAGGACATTTTGCCTCTTAGCTTCTTAGGATCTCTTCTGCCCATGTTTCATTATTTTTCCTCAGAAAGACACAGAGTTGCCCTGTGCCAGTCCAGCTTTCACTTGCCCCGGTGCTGTCTCTATGGAGCTCAGCGTACTTCAATGGCGGCGAGAGTGAGAGCCAGACACAGCCTCCCTGGAAGACTTTCTTGAATGCTGAATAATTAATAGTACACCATGCAGCAGAGAACTAGGGGACAGGTTCCCAGGGAAGACTGTGTCCTCTTTACATTTACAACTTGCCCCTCAATATTTATGCACACACTGCTACATGATGTAAACATTGAAGTATTTATCATGGAATAAATTTAGATAAATAGTGATAAAAATAAGATTACTCATTTTTGATTCATTAAATTTATGTGAGAAATTAGGTACAGTCTTTTTAGCAAATTGCAAAGAAATTGATTTCTGTATCAGTAGTATAAGGATAATAATAAAAATTATGTAATATACTGAGCTACTGCAATCACAAATCATGTATACTATGATGTGAATGAACTACCCACACTTCTAATATCAGCCTCCTCACCAGAAGTGGATAAGATCAATCTCATCCACTCTCCCTCTGCAAGAATAGATCCCATCAATTCTTTGCTTTCTTTCTTTTCTTTTCTTTTTCTTTAGAGACAGGGTCTCACTCTGTTGCCCAGACTGGAGTGCAGTGATACCATCATAGCTCACTGCAGCCTCAAACTCCCAGGCTCAAGCAATCTTCCTGCATCAGCCTGCCAAACAGCTGGGATGACGGATGTGTGCCAACACACCCAGCTAATGATTAATTTTTTTTTTTATGGCAACGGGATTTTGCTGTATTGCCCAGCCTCATCTCAAACTCCTGGTCTCCAGCCATCCTCTAGCATTGGCCTCCCAAAGAGCTGGGATTACAGGCATGAGCCATTGTGCCTGGCCCAATTCTTTGCTTTCTAATGGGCCATTTCTGTCAGCAAATAAAAATGCTATTCAATTTTAACTTGTTATTTAATATTTTTTTCTCAACTTCTTTTTTTCTCTTTCATTTTTTGCCCATTTTCTCAAAAAATGCGACTTTACCTGCTGCCTTCAATTTCTCTTTCCCCATTGCTTCTTCATCCATACTAAACAGTCTTTCATTCCTATCATTTCATTCCATCACAACAGCTTCTGTCAAAGTCACCAGTGACCTCCATATTGCTAAATCCATTAGTCTCTCAGCCTTCCTGTCACTCAGCCTATCAGTAGCTCTTGACACAGGCAGTCACTTCTGGGAAAGACTTTCTTCATGTTGCAAACTACACATAACACGGCCCAGACAACTACCCTTTCAAACGTGCTCCTCCTCCCATGGTAAAAGGCAACTCTATCATCACCACTGCTTGGGGCAAAAAATCATGTTGTTACCTTTGATTTCTTTCTTTGAAACCCCACATCCAATCTGTTAGAAAACCCTACTGGCTCTACAATGAAAATGTCTCCAGGAATATGGCCCCTTCTACTCTTGATGGAAGATGCTATCATCTCCCACCTTGGTTACTACAAGCCTCCCAACTCATCTCCTTGTTTCCACCCTGTGCCTTCCTATGGTCTATTCTACACAATAGCCAGGGATTCTTTTAAGCAATTGCTGTATAATATTATATTATATGTAATAAATTATATGTATTATATGTATTAAATTATATGTAATAAAATTTCTTTGTTTGAAACTCTCCAATAACCTCCTATGTAACTCAGAGTAAAAGCCAAACTCCTTATGATGGCCTACAAGATCCTACATAACCCGGTGCCCACTGCTTCTCCGATCCTGATGTTCCCAATAACTGTGATATGCTCACCTTAGGAAAACTGAAATTGATGAGTCTTTGCTTGGGCATCCATGTGGCTCACTGTCTCAATTCTTTCAGGAGTTTGCTGAAATTTTACCTTTTCAATGGGACCCTTCTTGATCTGCCTATTTAAAATAAGTCCTGGCCCCTTATGCCCCTAGTCCTATACCATACTTTATTTTTCTTTTCTTATCTTGCTACCTTATGACAACAAGTTTTCTTTTCTTTTATTTTTTTAAAAATAATATGAACTCCATTGGAGTAGAAGTTTGTTTTTTCATTCTAGTATTCAAGCACTTAGAACTGGTTCTGGCCCATAATAGGCACTCCATATATATGAATGAATTAAAATAAAAACAAAATTAGCCTAATTTGATTTAATGAAATTGCTTGCATTCACCTTATATTGAACATCTGGAAAGTTGTTTGTATTGACTTTGGAGTATTTTAGATTCTGATCCAGTGATAATCCAATGATATATTTCAATGTTGTTTAAGTGTTTTAGGAAATATTGGTTTCAATGGGAGTATTACTTTATGGAAAGTAATCTACATTTGTAGTAAATGCATCAAGAAACTAATATGATGTGAGAAGGTCCTGGCATGGATTATCAGTGATTATCAGCTTCATAACCATGTTCTCCTGGCTATAAATATGTCTCACTTTCCATACTCAATGATTTAATGAGAGGCACTGTGGTCAAATGGAAAGAACCTGAAATTTTAAGTCTGAAGTCTAGGTTACTCCTCATCAATTGGGTGACCTTGCATAAATTACCTAACTTTTGGAGGGATATTTTCCTCCTTTAAAAAAGTGGTAACAACAGTGAGTTGACTGTAACAATTAAATGAAGTCTGAGAAACTTGTTGAGAGCATGTACTTCGTTTTGTTCATTGTCATATTCTCAGGGATTGTCACGTGTGAACAGTGAGTGGCACACTGTATGATCAATAAAATATTTGTTGAATGAATGAAAAAATAATGTGTGCAAAGAACCCAGACAAGTGCCTGGCACAATGTAGGCACTTAAAAAATGGTAGTACAGGCACAGCTCTTGCCTGTAGTCCTAGCATTTTGAGAGGCCGAGGCAGGAGGATTGCTTAAATTCAGGCAGAAAAGAAAAATAAAGTATGGTATAGGACTAGGTACATAAGGGGCCAAGACTTATTTTAAATAGGCAGGTCACATTTCTGGAAGCTAGGAAATCCAAGATTAACACGTCAGCCTCCCAAGTAGCTGGAACTACAGGCACTCACCACCACACCTGGCTAACCGTTACATTTTTTATAGAGATGGGCTCTCCTTATGTTACCCAGGATGGTCTCAAATGCCTGAATTTAATAGGCAGATCAAGAAGGGTCCCATTGAAAAGGTAAAATTTGAGCAAATTCCTGAAAGAATTGAGACAGTGAGCCACATGGAATTTAATGAGCCAGGGAGGTTGAGGCTGCCATGAGCCACCACACTCCAACCTGGGTAACAAACAAGACTCTGTCTCAAAAACAAAGGTAGCTATTATAATAGGTATTAGTAAATTAACTGTATTTCTTTAGTTATACTATATTCAAGAGCATAGAGTAGATTCTGGCTGACTTTAGCTGTTTATTCCTCTTTAGATAGATTTGAAGATGTTTGATTGAGCTTACAGAACATTTTTAACACTGGAACTAGAAGGCGTTTTCACTTGCTTTTCTCTTGATGAAAAGAACAATTCAACACCGACACTATAGCTGTAGTTGAAATAGAAGCTGCAATAAATTTTGGTTAACAGTTAATGTCAAAACAGTTTTTTGGAGTTTTTCTACAAATTTGGTGGTAGAACTATAAGTAAGTGGTCCTGATGCTTTCAATTGAACTGTTCATCCATGGCCTCCTTGCACAATGCTACCAGAGTAGGACCCGGATGTAGCATTTCCCAATTACACCACCTTGAAAACAGACCTCCGCTGATGTATTCAATGGCTTTTAGGACGGCATTGCCCTTTGGACACAGAGGAGTTAACAGCGGAAGAACTAGAATTGGAAATCTAAGTTCATGTCCCATGGATTCAGTAACTAGACATGTGATGTTAAATTATTTGACTCAATTCCTAATCTATTAAAGATGGATTTAAAAATACACAGCTTGTCCACCTTTCAATGTAATTTAGAAAGGAGAAGTATATATTTTACCCAAGGATGTTGCTATGGTCTGAATGTTGTGAATGTTTATGGCCTCTTAAAATTCATACATTGAAAACCTAATCACCAATTTAATGGTATTAGGAGGTGAGGCCTTTGGAAGGTGATTAGATCATGCAGGCAGAGCCCTCATGAATGGGGTTTGTGCCCTTATAAAGAGGGCTGTCTGTATCCGACCATGTTAGGAAACAGTGGGAATATGCCAACCATGAACCCATCCATAGGCTCTCAACAGACAGCAAATTTGCCTTAATCTTGGATTTCCTAGCTTCCAGAAATGTGATAAATAAATTTCTTTTGTTTATAAGCTACCTAATCTCTGATATTTTGTTCCAGCAGTCAGAATGGACTAAGACAGATGCTTTTGTAGCAAGCAACAAAATAACAACTAAAGCTTGTTTAAATAAAGGGAAAGTTTTCATAAGACATTAGACATATGAAACCAAAGGTAGGCTATGTAGGCAGGCCTGAGTGAGGTGCTGAAAAAGAGAACTAGAAAGCCCTCAGAAACCACAGCATCTTAATCCACCCACTTCCTCTGCATCATTTGTGTTCATTACATAGCTACGGGTTTCTACTTCCTTTTCTTGGTTTTCTTCATAGCCCAGCTCTGTTGGTTGGCTTATTAACACAAAAATGTCTTTAGGTGGCAATCCCAGCCACTAATTCAGTAACTTGACAGGTAGACTACCCTCAGAAAATGAATTGGGCCTATCTGTATTTTAACTGGAAATTCTCCGAAGAGAAAATCACAGAGACTGCACTTAAGTTGGTGTCCTTTGGGTACAATCAGCCATGCCTGGGTTTTGGGTCATGTGTCTTTCTGTGCATTCGGTGAGTCCTGTGGGAACATTCTCTCTGACAAAGGAGGTATGAGTAGATCTTAAAAGAGTGTTAGGAAGTACCGGGAAATCATGGGCAAGCAAAGTGATTGACTTTTCCAGTCCAAGTCTTCAAATTTAATTGGAGATTAAAAATAAATATGTGAAAAATTTAAACCAGTCATATGTATGTCTTTCCCTATATCTTGATTTTCTAATGCGGAACAGATTTATATTGCTAAGATAAGTGAGTTTCTATGATTCAAAAAAGTTAATTTTGCTCAAAGAGGTGTCTAACTACAAATATGGAGTAGTACAGGGCAGAAGTGTGTGTTCAGAGTGTTTCATTTGGGTAGAGCCCTACAACTTTCTTTTTCCCCACGTCAGAGTTTCCCACTTACTTAATGTTCAACTCTTTTATCTGAAAATAAAAACAAAACAAAACAGGACAAATAGGCAAACAAAAAACTCTGGAGAATATTTTGACCCTTATTAAAACATAGAAAAACAGAGCTTGTTTGGAAAGTCTTCAAAAAGTTATGTTTGGTCTCTGAGGTATATGGTTTGTTTTTATTCCTGTTTACATAATGCATTTTATATATTATTAAATATAAACATATTAAATATTATGTAATATTTATGTAACATATGTATTTATATTGCCAAGTCAGCGTTGGATGGGCTCCAGTGTGTTTCTGGTTACCTCAAGGTAACCTGAAGGCTCTCTTCTTTCTCTTTATTAATGTCTTTGCAAGCATTTCTAAATGAACTTTATTTGTATCTCACTAAGCAGCATGTATTGCTCACAACAAGAAATTTGGGGAATATAGAATAGTATAAAAATGGAAACAAAACATAGATAATCATACTACCTACAGGCAACCATTGTTCATATTTCGTCATGGTATTTTTTTCAGCATTTTTTTCATGATTTTTAAATAAACTTTTTTTCATAATGGACGAATAGTGCATATATGGCTTGTTACCCTGTTTTTCTCACTCAAGATTTTATTATATGAAGTTTCTTATGTCATTAAACTTTTTATATACATTATTAGCAATGTCATAGTGTTTTATTCGTGGATGTGCCATGTAGTAAAAGTTTTGCTTACCTATATTCTAACAGTGGACATTGAAATTGTTTCTTATTTTACTTTATTGTAACTGCATTATGTGACGATGTATATTTTTGGTGTACAACCTTTGTCCAAGTTTTGGTTCCTCCTGCAGAATAAATTTCCAGAAAATAATTACTTGATGAAAGTTTGTACACTCTTCATGTTTCTGAAACCATTTCAAATTTTCTTTCCAGAATTCTTGTACCATTTTGCAAGCCCTTCAACACTGAAAAGATGTCTCTTCTGGCACCCTTTGTAGTATTAAGTATAACCATTAAAAACAAAAGAAAACAAATGAACAAACAAAACTGCTAACTTTTATAGGGGAAAATAATCTTCCATTTTCTTGTTGATGACTAGTGAAATTGACATTATTTTCTCGGCGATGATTTTCTCATATATTGTTAGTCACTTGAAGTTTTTCTGGGGAGCATCTGTTTGCATCATTTTCCTTTTGTGGTTTTTTAATGTTTTCCTTAATAACTTTTATGAACCTTTTGTTTGTTAAAAATATAACCATTTGCCGTGTAACTTAGAAGTATCCTTTTTTTGACATATAGATGCCTTACACTTTTAACTCATTAAATCTAATGTTCTTTTGATTTTCAACTTTATTTTTCCTTTCAACTTTTTGTTTTAAAACTTCCAGACTCAGAAAAATTAAAAGAATAATCCAATGAGCCCTGTATACTCTTTACTTAGATTTCACTGGCTGATAAAATTTTGTCACATTTTCTCTCCTTTCTCTGACCTCAATATATGATACATACATATACATACATGCATATGTATGTTTGTGTATATATAAGTAAATGAGAGATATTTATTTATTATTGTTGAACTATTTGAAAGTAAGCTTCAGACATCATGATACTGGGCTGCTATCTTCATCGTTGTAAATCTCTTAAGAATATAGACATTCTCCTATGTACTACAATGCCATTAAAACACCTAAGACAATTAACAAAAATTACATAATGTCTTTTTAAAACATTAATTAATTAATTTTTTTTGAGATGGAGTTTCACTCTTGTTGCCCAGGCTGGAGTGCAATGATATGATCTCATCTCACTGCAACCTCTGCCTCTCAGGTTCAAGTGATTCTCCCGCCTCAGCCTCCCGAGTAGCTGGGATTAAAGGTGCCTGCCACCATGCCCAGCTAATTTTTGTATTTTTAGTAGAGATGGGGTTTCACCATGTTGGCCAAGCTGGTCTTGAACTTCTGACCTCAGATAATCTACCCGCCTTGGCCTCCCAAAGTACTGGGATTACAGGCGTGAGCCACGGTGCCTGACCAAAAATTACATGATATCTAATATCCAGTCCTTATTTGAATTTTTCCTATTGCTCCTAAAATAAGTCTTTCATTATTTTATGGTCTTCTATTACTTTATCCAAAATTCAGTTAGGTTTCATCATTGCATCTTTTGCATGACTGTTCAGTTTATTGAAGATTGTTCTTAAAATTTGTTTAAGAATGTCCTTTTTAAAGAAGAGATTAAATTGGTTTTACCTATATTTTCTACTAAACATTTCTTTTTGTAATAACACACTTTTATATTGAAATGGAATTTATTTGGGTTATGGTTTCTGCTGGATTCTCAGATTGTTTTTCTTTCTAAATAGCTTATTTCATTCCAGCAAAACTGTCTTAGAATCTGGTCCATTGATATTATACCAGTTCCATATGAATTTAATCATTGTAGATTTGTAATGGATTTTAATATATGGTAGGTCTAATCACCACTATCGTCATTTTCCATTGTTCTGTTTTTGAATAGTTGCACATGTTTCTTCCCTTAAATAAATATCACAGTCTTTTCTTTCCACGTTGTATAAAGAATAGCACATTTGTATGTTCATTGAGATTCTAGTAATCTTCTATAACTATCTTTTACTAAATTTTCATTGTTTTCTTGCTTGATAACTCTCAGTACTTGATAGGAATTTTAATCTATATATTGTCACTCAGTAGGTTTCAAAGCTTAGGTGAATATGTATAGAATATTGTCTTAGGTGAGCATATATAGGTAAATATTTATTGTTTGTTCACTCATAAATATTCTAAATTCTATTCCAACATGAAGCCACAGAGAGCCACAACCCTGTACCAAAGTGACTTCTGAGAGAGGAGGAAGGAAGAAACCGGGTCAGGCAGGCAGTTAGGGTGGGTCCTTGGTAAAACTTCAAACTAAAAACAGCCTGAAAATTAAGCTGCGGCCCCAAAATGGGAACGCCCACTATGAATCCAGAAGAACAAATTCCACTCCTTTTTTGGACATATTTCTCTCTCCTTGGTGTGCCTTTTTCTTGTGTCATGTGCTTTCTTCTGATTGGTCCTTACCGTTCACCTATTTTACATATTCTGTGATTGGCCGAGGGCCAAATCTTCGTTTGGATGAAGTAACATCACTCCAACCCCTGACTGGTTGTGAGCCAAGGCTTCACCTCTGCCTCCAAATGATTCTTTTCACTATCCTGTCTCTTTCTGAATGATGCCTTCTCCAAGATGTGCGACCAGTCAGTGCGCTCCTCCTCCTTCCCAGTCCATAAAACCCCCAAACTTAGCCCCTCAGCCAGCAACCCTGTTTTGGGTCCCCTCTCCTTGCTGAGAGCTTTCCTGTCACTTAAGAAATCTGACTCTACCTTACTCACTCTTGTTGTCTGTGTGCCTTATTCTTCTTGGTCATGAGACAAGAAACTGGAGTGGGACTGGAGTGGGAACCTGTGGTGGGAATAAAAGAACTGTAACACTCTCTCCCACTCACCACACAACAGGAGTGAAAAAGCTACAACACTTCCACCTCTCTCTTCTCCCAAAATCCACTCCCATTGCTTTTATGAAATTGCACTTTGGCATAAGGCAATTATCTTTAATTGTAGTAAAGATGTCCCTATTATTAATAAATGTGTTGCTTCATCCACATTAAGGATGTTGCTTGTTACATGGACACGGGGTCCAGTTTGTGAGAACCTCAAGGGAAAGTATTCTCTCTAGCCTCATTATAAGGAGTACTTTTCCCAAATAGTTGTTATGTTTTAATCTTATGAATATTGAATCTTATAATCTATTACGCTTGAATTTATGCTTTTGTTGCTTGAAATCATAGAGCCAAATTTGTGACCCCTAAATAACAGGCATACAAAGTGTCACTAATTCATTTATTTTTTCAGGTCTCCAACAGGGATTAGTGAAAGATTTAAAATATTCCCAATTGCCTGACCTACTTTTCTTGTATGGGTATATATTGACATCCAAATGGTGTTCATACTACCTGTTTGAATTGCTGTTTTAATTAGCCTATTTGAGATTTTTTTCCCTTTCTTTTAAAAATATTGCAAACTCACCTATAAACTGAAGGAATTATTTCAGAGTGCAGTAAAAGCATGGAGAGAATACCCACTATGGTAATAATAAGCTTGAGTCTCATATTTTAAAGGGACTGTAAGTTTAGCTTTGCTCTGTCACTGGAACAGAAGTGTTGTAAACACTTGAAAATCATGACATCCAGGCTTATGCTCCCTTTGCTCCATCCCCTTCTATAAACCTTCACTCATGCCCTTCAAAATATGAGAGAATTGACCTCATTACTATTTATAGAGATTTTACTTCCACAAAAGCTCGAGGCTCTTCAGGGGCTCTTAATATTACAGCACCCATTGCAAAGATTTAAATCAGTGCATTATTATATATTCCAAAATATTCTTGTAAAGGAGTGTACCACATTCCCACTTTACTAGTTCAAGGAGAAGAAAGAGCTCTGAATCCACCCTTAAATAGCTGCCTGAAAGGAAAAGATATTCTAGTAACACTGGGCAAAGCCTACTGCATGTCACAGACCACTCTGCTTGAGACAGAATAAGGTGATGACAGACTATTTACACACATACCCAGTACATAGGAGAAAGGGCTGTACACCCTTTACCCCTTCTTTGACTTTCTGTTTTGATGAATAGTTTTCTTAGAAACAAATCCCCTCATTGTAATATAAGTTGTCATTACATACATGCGTGGGAACACATATATATGTACCTCTTCTTTCTCTTGGTATTATATAATAAAAGTCTAAAGTCATGTTTATCATGACATACCTTTATGTAGAACAAAAATCCAGAATTTAAAAAAAATCAGTAAGTAGGATAGCTAGAGGAAAGAGAACACCTTTTTACACACTGAAGTAACAGACTGATGAGTCTAGAAATAGGGGTCATGGAAACAAAGATTTGGTGAATTTCTAAAAGGACGGAATTGAATTATTATTAAGTCTCTCACTATTTACTGCATAAAAGATAATGCCAATCTCTGTGAAGAGCTGGTAGACATTTTTCTTTTATACCTGGGGGTTAGGCCTCTATCTGGATTTTTTATTCTTTGTGTGTTTTAGATTTTGTGTGTGTGTGTAGCCAAGCATCAGAGTAGTTCACTCAAAACAATTATATGTGATATTACAGGGAATTTTGAATTAAAGTCTTTTTTTTTTTTTTTTTTTTGAGACAGGATTTGGCTCTGTTCCCCAGGCTGGAGTACAGTGGCCAGATCTTGGCTCACTGCAACCTCTGCCTCCTAGGCTCAAGCCATTATCCCATCTCAGTCTCCCGAGCAGCTGGGACCACAGATGTGTGCCAACATGCCAGGATAACTTTTTTGTACTTTTGGTAGATATGGGGTTTCACCATGCTGACCAGGCTGGTCTTGAACTCCTGGGCTCAAGGGATCCACCCACCTCAGCCTCCCAAAGTGCTAGAATTATAGGTGTGAGCCACTATGTCCAGCTTTTCTTAGCTTTTCTTCAAATGAATGTGGTAACAATTAAACTGACAAGACTGAAAAATTACTGGAAGGCATTTGGCTGAACTACATCCTAATTTAATATCATGCAACTTTAAATATAAAAATCATTCATACAAAAGAAGTCTTTTTTTTTTTAGCAGACCAGTTTTAAATATGCAATATCTTACAGTTTTTAAAAAATAAACTTTTGATCTCATATCTACCTTCTACTTTATTCTGAATAAGAATTAATATTACCCCTTTAAAGTGATATGGTATAAGAATTATGAATTCATTCCCTTAAAGAAACACCGAAGGTGAAGGGATCAAAGTGGAATTCTGATACGCTTTTTGATCAAAGAAGTAGGTTTTATGCTATTAAGTAAAATTAAGTCTCAACTATATAATAGATTTTTCACACTAAAATCCAAGTGTTTTTGCCTTTGATGATCTCTGTAATGCCTTTTTCTGCCTTGTGACTGTTAACTTATTAGAGGTAACTCTGCTTTAGTTACCTTGGGTACCATATGGGAAGACAATGCCTAATCTAGAAGTGTCTCTTATTCCTCCAAAGTATAATTGTTATGTATATTTCATATTTACTGAACCTTATTGTAGCCCATCAGTTTGAAAGGGGGGTAATGTAAAATAGTATATGAATCCCTGGTAGCTTCCTATAAACCCAGTGTTTAACTATCATATGTACTATATTTGCCAACAATTCTGGGTAGATATTTGCTGTAATTTTTTTTTAAAGTCATTTTCATGTATGTGTCTAGCCCTGAAGAGACAAAAGAAGGAAAAGTGGCTATGCTGGTTTAATCTGAGCCAGTATCTGACCTGATTGCTTTTATTCAAGAAGCCATATATCAATCAGGCTTGATTTCCAAGAAATGGTTTATGTTTGAAGCATAGGTTGTTCATTGCTTTTAATAGAAAAACATAGAAACTGGAAAATAGTTTTTAAGTAGAGTCAGCCCATGTAATTTCTGAGCATAATCTTTTTATAAAATTTTTACAAAAATCTTGCTTTCCAACTTTTGCTTTCCAGTTGAACCTAATCACTTTGTGGGTTTTGATGATCTAGCAGGTATGAAGCACTATACATTAAATGCAGTGTTGACAAAGGAAATTCACTAGCAAGGGTTTCATTAACTGAGGATTAAGCTAAAACCCTTTCCCAGAATTGCCAATAAATGAGACTCTAATCTAAAATTTCACATTAAGTTTAGTACAACTAAAACGTGTGTGTTCGCACATGTGTGTGTGCTTGCTGAACGACTGTGTATGTGAGCGAGGGCAAATCCTAAAATGAGTTAAATTTTTTTTTTTTATTATTTAGTTGGCTGGGAAAGTACAAATTTTTCTTGTAAGTATAATGCACTAAGCAAGGGAAAATTGTACAACTTAAACATACTCAATGGACCCATCCAAGCAGATGCATACATATATGTAATTGTTCATACACATATCCAAACATAAAATTGAGAGATTTGAAAGGGGAACTCTTTACCACATTATAGGGTGGGCTTAGGTCTGAGTTGAAGGAATACATTTCACATTTATTTTACACAGTGGAGACTTCTAAAAGGCAATTTGCAAGGTTGATTCTGAAAATGCCACTCTTAAAAATATTTTGCAATTTTCCTTGCATTTTCTATTATATTTAGATGTGATTATGATTATTAAACTACTCTGAGGTAAGAATAAAGATTGCTTGAACCTTGCTGACTTTTTTTACATTACTGATTTAAGTATATTTTTAAAGGCAAAATTGGTTATAAATGAACATGTCTATGTAAATCTAACTCATGATTACAAAAAAATAAATTGCTACTTATTAATCATATTTTTTAGCTAAGAATATAAAGCTTTACAATTTTTTTGTCTGAGTAATTTGGATTGATGCTTAAATTTGATGGTTAATGGCTTATAAAATTTTAATTGTGCTGTTATGATCTAATTTTCAATCATGAAGGTTGTGATGAATTTGCAGATGTTTATAAAATAGTAGTTGTGTGAGCTTCAAATGAACTCCATGGAAAATTCGGTGCAGTCCTTATTCTGAAGCTGATAAATGACATCCCCTGCTTGAAGATGAGTCAACAAAAGCTATGAGAAGTTAAATGACTTGCTTCAGATTTTGTGTTTTGTTTGTATACTGTAAATGGGGGATTAGAACACAAGTAACTTTCCCACCGTCTTGTTCAGTTTCCTTTATTGCATCATACCACATTTAATTATTTAATCATCAGTTCATCATTTTTCACGTTAAGAAAGTTTTGTATAATTTATTAATTCCAAACACATCTGAAATACAGAATCTTATAGAAATTCCACATACTTGGCCAGGTGTGGTGGCTCACGCCTGTAATCCCAGCACTTTCGGAGGCTGAGGTGGGTGGATCACTTGAGGTCGGGAGTTTGAGACCAGCCTGGCCAACATGACAAAACCCTGTCTCTATTAAAAATACAAAAATTAACAGGGCATGGTGGTGTGCGCCTGTAATCGCAGCTACTTGGGAGGCTGAGCCAGGAAATTGCTTAAATCCAGGAGGCGGATGTTGCAGTGAGCCGAGATCGTACCACTGCTCTCCAGTCTGGGTGACAGAAAAATACTCTGTCTCAAAAAACAAAAAAAAAGTTTATTATTTTTAAATCCATCTCTTTTTTCTGTTTGACACAAATAAGAGCAGTAGATTTGATTCTAATAAAATTGGGTCGATTTAAAAGTATTGTTCATGTATACTTGCTTTATATATTTTTGTTCCCAAGGAGTTTTGATTCCATTGACTACATTGAAAATAAAAGGCAAACTAAAGTTTCAAATGCTTTAGTTCTCTCCACTAAACATTAAAGAAAATAACTTGAACTGAGAACTGGGAAGAAATGATAAATAAGAAAAGTCTGTGATTAAAGGTTTTCAAATTATATGACTAGATCTGCTACTCCAACATTTCAACAAAAAGCTCCATTTTCTATCTCAGATGAGGGTGGTCTCAAGTCATCAGTGGCTGATCTGACAGAGTAAATCTGAAACAAATTGCTGCCACAATAATCCTTCTCTGGTATGACATGCTAATAAGGAAGAAAATCACAAGTGTCTCAAAAATGAGTTGATTTAGTTGGTGAACAATACATTCATTATCATCTAATGAGATGGATGAATGTAATAGCTTTTATCTTTACACATAAAAATAATTTTAAAGAAACAGGTATATTGATCTGGATGAAATAAATGATCATCTAATTGTTTTTCATAATTGTGAACTTTTAGGAATAATCTTATTAGAGGAACACACTTTGTTTGATCTTTTGCTTTTTTAAATTGCTTATTACTTTCACACAAAATGACATTAAATGAATTAATAGGACCTTGTAAAATTCAAATAAAGTTTAATGAATATCTAAGGTTACCAACCAAAGAAGCATCATTATTCAAATGTTTCTTTGGGATGAAAATTGCAAGCAATGAATTATTAATGCCCAAGTTTGGTTCTCATTTCTGACTGTGCATCTAAGTGATCATCCCATGTGCCCACTATAATAACATTTTGTATGACACTCCAGGGCTCCCATAATGATATCACAATCATTGGCTAAGTTAAAGGTCTAGTCATTAAACTAGCAACAGTTGCATGGCAGGTTAAAAGGTATGTGTATATATATATACACACACACAAACACACACACATATATATACATATATATGAGACTATAAGAAAATAGCATGTAATGCCATAAAGAGCAACGTTTAAAAAAGATATGTGAAGCTGGGTGTGGTGGCTTTCACCTATAGTCTCAGCACTTTGGGAGGCTGAGGCAGGCAGATCACTTGAGCCCAGAAGTTCAAGACCAGCTTAGGCAACATGGCAAAACTCATCTCTATCAAAAATACAAAAATTAGCTGGGTGTGGTAGTGCATACCTTGTAGTTCCAGCTACTTGGGAGGCTGAGTTGGGAGGATCGATTGAGCATGGGAGGTTGAGGCTGCAATGAGCTGTGATTGCACCACTGCACTTCAGCCTGGGTGACAGAGAGAGACTCTCTCTCTCTCTATATATATATATACACACACACACACACACATATATATATATAATGTATAAATGAGGAATGATTTTGAAAAAGTACATTAAGACCTCAGAAACAAATTATTATCTTATCCTAGGGGTTTTTTTTAAACTACAATCCTAAGCCATTAGAAAATAATTTATCTGAACAATTGATACAGGTAAAAATCCAACTATAGCAAAAAATGGTACTTAGATTTCCTTCCAGGCCAATTCATGTTAAGTTTCATATCTAGCAAGGAAGACCCAAGTGTGTTTTTTATTAAAGCTTACACAAGCAGCTGGTATAATGTTCCTGAAGTTTCATCCATCATGCTACCAACTTCTTCATCCTAGGGAAACATTATATTCTCTTGTTGTGTCTCAAAGACAAGAAATACGTTTAACAAGTTTTGCCAGTGACAAATGAATAATTGAGGGAGTGAAAGTCATAGTCGGCAATATGCTTGCTAGGTGTTCAGAAAGTAAGGCATGCAGATTTCCAGTGCGTTTTACTATAGCATGAACCGTGATCAGCTGGTCCTTAAGTGGTGAAATCTATGACCCTACTTTTGCTTTTTTTTCTGGTCCCGTGAAATTCAAAGATCATACAGTACTTAGCAATGAAATTAGTACCAGAAACACCATGTGTTTAGGTTGGGAAAATGTCTTTTTGGAGAGCGTGTGACTCCATCATGACCAAGTAGGACTAAGTTTCTTTTCTTTTTGTTTCTCTCTTTCTTCTTATCATTAAACAATGAGGAAATATTTGAAAATTAAAAATCACACAAATGAGGAGGATTTGGTTACTTCAGTGGAAGTGGGCTATTATACCAGACATGGTTCAAGAAAGCATTCAACATGTTTCCTACTGATGGCTGCCTTACTCCAAGTGTCTTGTTATGTTGAAGTAGGGAGTTTTGATCTCAACATTTTAGGACTGTTCTACTCAGAAAAAAATCTTCATTGAAGATTTATATTGGAAAAATTACTCTGCTTAAAGTAAGTTCAGTAAAATTGAAAAAAAACAAAACAAAAATATGTAAATGGTTAACTGTGCCACTTTGAAGCTTAACCAAAGGATTTAAATGACCTAGTAAATTTTGCCAAAAAAATCATTCCAGATAAAAATTCATTTTTTTTTTTTTTTTTTTTTTTGAGACGGAGTCTCGCTGTGTCTCCCAGGCTGGAGTGCAGTGGCGTGATCTCGGCTCACTGAAAGCTCCGCCTCCCGGGTTCACGCCATTCTCCCGCCTCAGCCTCCCAAGTAGCTGAGACTACAGGCGCCCGCCACCACGCCCGGCTAGTTTTTTGTATTTTGAGTAGAGACGGGGTTTCACCATGTTAGCCAGGATAGTCTCGATCTCCTGACCTCGTGATCCACCCGCCTCGGCCTCCCAAAGTGCTGGGATTACAGGCTTGAGCCACCGCGCCCGGCCTAAAAATTCATTGTTAAAGGCATAGTCCTGATTAAAATGTTTATTTTTATAAATATGAATTTAGATTGTGCTCAGATATGATAAAACTAAATCCAAAATGACCATCAACCATAATATTCTATACTTAATTTTATAAATTACTTTTCACTTATTGCCACTTACTTACTCTTCATTTATTGTCAATTTAATAATTACTTACGTGTACAAGACCAACTATCTACTTCAGTGTTTCACACAAAAAAGTTACATTTTGTAAGTTTACTGAGAGATTTGGTGCAATATTTAATGCTTTCTAATATGGTTACTCAAAGGTAGTTGAAGCATCACTACCTTTTCATATTCATTAGGCTCTGCCACTGTTCATTCTAAAAAATAAGAATAATTTACTCCTAGCTAGTAAGCTACGTATTGCTGAAGTTAATAATAAATTCAAAGAGTTTTTTAAATATTTATTTGAGAATTTATAAAGAAAATATAGAAAAAAGAACAATATCAGCAGTCCAGGATGAATTCCATGATTAATAACTAAATTCTTAGCAATAAATCCACTCAACATAAAATATTTTATAATATTTAGGAGTTGGTTTTTTGTTTTTGTTTTTTTGAGACAAAGTCTCACTCTGTTACCCAGGCTGGAGTGCAGTGGCCAATCTCAGCTCACTGCAACCTCCGCCTCCTGGGTTCAAGCAATTCTTGTGCCTCAGCTTTTTGAGTACCTGTGATTACATGTGCTTGCTACTAGGCCTGACTAATTTTTGCATTTTAAGTAGAGACAGGGTTTCACCATGTTGGCCAGGCTGGTCTTGAACTCCTGACCTCAAGTGATCTGTCCGCTTAGGCCTCCCAAAGTGCTGGGATTACAGGCATGAGCCACCACACCCGGCCTTGGATTTATTTCAGTTGAATATTCATCATTTTCATGGTTGTCCAAGTTTGAAAATGTAGTCACCTTTATTTCCTCTCTCTGATTTCTTATAGCCTTTCTGTCATCAATCTCTTTCTTTTTGTATCATTCATATTCATTGTCTTTCCTTTTCTCACAGCTACCATGTGAGCGCAGGCTCCCACAGTAACCTGTACATACATACATATGTACGTGCATAACCTGTCACATCTGGATTACTCTGGTTTGCCTGCCTTTTCTCACTCCTCTGTAACCTTCATATTGATTCCTTACAGCCTGGATTTCCTTTAAGTATCTATCATGACTCCTTTCATATCAGATTCAGACTTTTGGTTCTGGTATTTGAAGTGCCAAAATCTGAAAACAACTTTGCTGTCTAAGTATGGTTTATGTATTTACTTTTAATTTCCTATTCCCTATCTGCCATTCCCCATTCAGGGTACTAGACTAAAGAAGATTAAATCTTTTTTTTTTTTTCTTGATTTCCCTAAACCAGGATGTATACTGGTCGTTTCATATGATTCTATTTTGGTAACACTATTTGACATATAAGAAATGCAAAGCAACAGAGACAGAGTGATGTAAGCTAATGGCACGCCTTTGTTCTACAGGTGAGAGTTTAAGGCCAAGGTCTGCAGCATCTTAATGCAGAGCTGTCTTCAGTTTGTAGTGCCGTCATTTGTTTGTTTTTAAGCTTGGAGATGTCCCTTAAGTAATTAAATACCCAGATAACATGTCCTGTGTCATCAGGGCACACAGATTTTCCTTAAATGTTTGAATCCTATGCCCCAGGGACATGAGGAAGGCTTCCCTGGTAAAAGCAAGCACTATTCTTTTAGAAGTCTTGGAATGTCTTTATTGAGAAGTATAACTTTTCATTCTAGAATTCAAAAGCAGTCTTAAAACCAAAAGTATAAATGGTTTGCCTCAGATCCTTTTAGATGCTTTCCTGAGTAGTTTTTTGCTAAGGAAAGAGGTTTGAACTAAACAAAGGGGTATTAGCTACATGGCAGGATAGGTGTGAAGGAGACAGTATGAAGGGAGGCTAAAGTTTAGCCTGGCATAAACTATGTAGTGAGGGTCGCCTTCAGGATACCTGTTCACTCCTATCTTGCATACCCGATATCAAGCTACTCACTGGGTGACTATAGCCTTTTACTTCATTACCCTACATGAATCTGTTCTGCTGACATATTTGAAGGCCTAGAACATTCCCAACCTCCTCCTAACATCAAACTGACTTCTCCTGCATTTGGTTCCTCCAGCAAAGTCTTAAAGAACAGGGAATGACTAATCTGAAAAATGAAGCTTTGCCAGGTTCATTGATCTAGATGTATTACTTCTTCCCAGACAAATGAGATCATGCATCCTGAAATTCTTGACCCAGAGGCACTTCCAATGGCCCTGTGGGAAGATAGTTTGTTTGAAACAAGGGCAAAGTCCTCAAACAATTCTGAATACACAGCTTCCTACTCTGCCTATATGCAGGTCCCTGTGTCTAGATATTCTATTGTAGTCTTCAGAAAATCTACACTAGACTGAGGCTTCTTTCAGCTGAGACCTAGCTTTTCCTAACAAGCAGGACTTTCTGGCACTGATCTAGTATCCCATTATCTCAAAAGAGATTTTAAACATTTTATTAGGGTCATACATTTTCATGGTAACTTCCATAGGAGCAAATAAACATCTACTGTGTTTTAGGTACTGATTTAAGTGTTTCTCATGCATTAATTTTGATAATTCTTACTTTAACGATCTTTACCTTAATAATCTATTGTTGTGTTCTTATTATCCCTATTTTATAGATAAATAATTGAGGCAGACAGAGGTTAGAGGATTTGAACTGATGTTGCCAGGACTTGAAACCAGACAGTGGCTTATACTAGTGGCCGTGTTCTCAGCTACTATACTATCTACTGTTCTGCTGATGACCTGGGGTAAGTTTCATTCACTGGCAAAAGAGAA
>NW_012109408.1:938117-941225 GCF_000951045.1 Mandrillus leucophaeus | reverse complement strand
GTCATTTGTTTGTTTTTAAGCTTGGAGATGTCCCTTAAGTAATTAAATACCCAGATAACATGTCCTGTGTCATCAGGGCACACAGATTTTCCTTAAATGTTTGAATCCTATGCCCCAGGGACATGAGGAAGGCTTCCCTGGTAAAAGCAAGCACTATTCTTTTAGAAGTCTTGGAATGTCTTTATTGAGAAGTATAACTTTTCATTCTAGAATTCAAAAGCAGTCTTAAAACCAAAAGTATAAATGGTTTGCCTCAGATCCTTTTAGATGCTTTCCTGAGTAGTTTTTTGCTAAGGAAAGAGGTTTGAACTAAACAAAGGGGTATTAGCTACATGGCAGGATAGGTGTGAAGGAGACAGTATGAAGGGAGGCTAAAGTTTAGCCTGGCATAAACTATGTAGTGAGGGTCGCCTTCAGGATACCTGTTCACTCCTATCTTGCATACCCGATATCAAGCTACTCACTGGGTGACTATAGCCTTTTACTTCATTACCCTACATGAATCTGTTCTGCTGACATATTTGAAGGCCTAGAACATTCCCAACCTCCTCCTAACATCAAACTGACTTCTCCTGCATTTGGTTCCTCCAGCAAAGTCTTAAAGAACAGGGAATGACTAATCTGAAAAATGAAGCTTTGCCAGGTTCATTGATCTAGATGTATTACTTCTTCCCAGACAAATGAGATCATGCATCCTGAAATTCTTGACCCAGAGGCACTTCCAATGGCCCTGTGGGAAGATAGTTTGTTTGAAACAAGGGCAAAGTCCTCAAACAATTCTGAATACACAGCTTCCTACTCTGCCTATATGCAGGTCCCTGTGTCTAGATATTCTATTGTAGTCTTCAGAAAATCTACACTAGACTGAGGCTTCTTTCAGCTGAGACCTAGCTTTTCCTAACAAGCAGGACTTTCTGGCACTGATCTAGTATCCTATTATCTCAAAAGAGATTTTAAACATTTTATTAGGGTCATACATTTTCATGGTAACTTCCATAGGAGCAAATAAACATCTACTGTGTTTTAGGTACTGATTTAAGTGTTTCTCATGCATTAATTTTGATAATTCTTACTTTAACGATCTTTACCTTAATAATCTATTGTTGTGTTCTTATTATCCCTATTTTATAGATAAATAATTGAGGCAGACAGAGGTTAGAGGATTTGAACTGATGTTGCCAGGACTTGAAACCAGACAGTGGCTTATACTAGTGGCCGTGTTCTCAGCTACTATACTATCTACTGTTCTGCTGATGACCTGGGGTAAGTTTCATTCACTGGCAAAAGAGAAATAAGCCCAGGCAGGTGTCTCTGCAAAGCTGCTTATCTCTGTAATTGCAGTTGCCACTTTGTCCTGTAAATTTCACATTTTTGTGTTCTACTGGAGTATGATCTTCTTGAAGACAAGTATTTTACTTTATTCATCTTTGTTTACTGTTTGTAAAATGAATGAGTTTATGTTATTTGTGTTGTGGAGGGCAGGGCAGTAAAAGTCAGAGTTATTTAGGAGAAGATCTGATCTCTGTCTAGTGAACCTGCATGATTATCATAAGACTCAAGGAGCTGTTTTTTAAGTAACTGGTACTGTCACCAAGTCTGAACTGGACCACTGCTCTCTCAGTAATGAGACTGTAGAACAAAGACATACTGTGTCTTTCATGACTCAAACATCAGTTTTGGGAAAACTCTCAAAGCATCGATTTTCAGCAAAACAAGAAATTTTAAAAATCTGATTGAAGTATACCAAGCATTTGGATACAACCCGAGTATAGGGGACGGAGGATCTTGTTAAACCAAACCACAGAGATACAGTTGGGCAATATCCAGAATATGAGAAAATCTACAGAACAAATGACTAGGAGTCTTCAATAAATAAAAATGATGAAACAATAGAATGAGAGGGAGAATCTATAGACTTTTTAATGAGGGTTAAATAACCAATCTGCTTAATGCCCTGTGTGAATACAGACTTTAACAAATTAAAAAAGGCAAAACAGGCCAGGCATGGTGGCTCACGTCTGTAATCCCAGCACTTTGAGATTGCTTGAGCTCAGGAGTCTGAGACCAGCCAAGGTAACATGGCAAGACCTCATCTCTACTGAAAATACAAAAAACCAGCCAGGTACGGAGTGCCTGCCTGTGGTCCCATCTACTCTGGAGGCTGAGGTGGGAGGATCACTTGAGCGTGGAGGGCAGGGTTGCAGGGAGCAGAGATTTCACCACTGCACTCTAGCCTGAGTAACAGAGCCAACCCTGTCTCAAAAAAATTTTTTTGAATAGTGATAGGATCTTTGGTAATATTAAGATACTATTAAGGATTTGCTAATTTAGATGCAAAAATGGTATTTTGAAACGTTTTCTAAAAAACAATTGATTTCTGTTAAAGACATACCGCAAGTATTTAGGAATGAAATGATATGATGCCTTGGATTTGCTTTAAAATTCATATTGGATTTACCATTCATTAAAAATTATTTAAGGTAGGTCATGGGTGCGTGCATAATGGGTAAACTCATCTCATGACTTTTGTATGATTTAAACTTTTTGAGAATAATAAGTTAAGAAAGACATTTTCAGCAAAATGGCTTATAAATCCAGTATGGTTTATTTTTAGATATGTAAACCTGGTCTGGAATTGAACATTTTCTTATCACTCATTGGTCAGTTACTTTGCTCTATCATTTATATATTGTTCTGTACCAAACCATCCTAAAAATCAGAGGCTTACAACAATGACTTTCATTTATTTTGTTCCTCAGTCTGTCATTTGAGTGACGCGAGCAGGTTTCGTGCCTCCCAGCATCAGATAGGGCAGCCCCCCCGGGGTCTGGATGATTTACTTTCCTTTTTTTTTAAATTATTATACTTTACGTTCTAGGGTACATGTGCATAACGTGCAGGTTTGTTACATATGTATACTTGTGCCATGTTGGTGTGCTGCACCCATCAACTCATAGCACCCATAAAGCAGTCATTTACATGAGGTATAACTCCCAGTGCAATCCCTCCCCCCTCCCCTCTCCCCATGATAGGCCCCGGTGTGTGATGTTCCCCTTCCCGAGTCCAAGTGATCTCACTGTTCAGTTCCCACCTATGAGTGAGAACATG
>NW_012109408.1:926747-937507 GCF_000951045.1 Mandrillus leucophaeus | reverse complement strand
AAATTGACAAATGGGATCTAATTAAACTAAAGAGCTTCTGCACTGCAAAGGAAACTACCATCAGAGTGAACAGGCAACCTACGGAATGGGAGAAAATTTTTGCAATCTACTCATCTGACAAAGGGTTAATATCCAGAACCTACAAAGAACTCAAACAAATTTACAAGAAAAAAACAACCCCAACAAAAAGTGGGCAAAGGATATGAACAGACATTTCTCAAAAGAACACATGCATGATTTACTTTCAAGATGACTCATTCAGATAGGCTGGCAAGTAGGTGCTGACCGTCAGCTTGAAGCTTAGTCAGCACCGTGAGCCAGGGACTTTGGTTCCAGTTTACCTGGGCTGCTTGGGCTTCCTAAGAGCGCGGTGGCTGTGTTCTGAGAGCCAGTATCCCAAGAGACAGGAAGTAGATCATGTCAATTTCTTAAGGTCTGAGCTCAAAAAGTGACACGGTGGTATTTCCTTTGTCTATGGGTTGCGTCACCCCACAGCCCAGGCACAAGGAGTGGAACATGTGCTCCACTTCTCAGTAGGAGGGTGTCAAGAGTTTTGAGGCCATGTTTTAAAACTACCTTCTTTGCAATTACTCACAGAGCCTCAGGTGTCAAACTACAGTACTGTTTTATGAAAATAACTAGAATAGATGTAACAATGCTTGGGCCTAGAGATTTTTTTTTTTTTTTCTCTGAGACAGTCTCCCTTCATTGCTCAGGCTGGAGTGCAGTGGTGCTGTCTCGGCTCACGGCAAGCTCCGCCTCCTGGGTTCACGCCATTCTCCTGCTTCAGCCTCCCAAGTAGCTGGGACTACAGGCACCTGCGACCACACCTGGCTAAATTTTTGTGTTTTTATTAGAGACGGGGTTTCACCCTGTTAGCCAGGAAGGCTAACCTCATCATCCACCTGCCTCGGCCTCATGATCTCGATCTCCCGACCTCATGATCCACCTGCATCGGCCTCCCAAAGTGCCGGGATTACAGGCATGAGCCACTGTGCCCGGCAGGGCCCAGAGATTTAAGTGGCCCTTCTTACAGTAGGTCCAGCAAATGAGTATAGATGGTATCCACCTTCAAATAGACAATGCTAGGGCTGGCTGAGGTAAGAAAGGGTGAAACAAATCACTAGAATAGTTTGTAATGGCTGGAAGTTGAAATGTAGAGAAAGGGAAGTTACACTGTCTTCCTAATATTATTCCTGGGTAGCAGATAAGACTGCTGGTGGCTGGGCCATCAGGCACTGGGCCCTCACTCCTTTTTTCTGCTAGTTGCATGGCAATACCAAGTAGCCACAGCCACCCAATTTTACTCACAAATGTGGTGAGGACAAGAGATTCTGAAGTAGCATGGAGAGTGTGGAAAGACTGGCAATGGACAAGTTTGTGGACAAGACTCAGGGCTAAAGAAATTATTTGGGAAAAGGAAGTGGTTGTACTGTTTGCTGTGTACCAGACAATGAAAAACTTGGATTTTCCCCCAAAAAGCATGAGTACACTTATCCAGCTAAAGTGTTCTCAAGGTTAGAACCACAAGAAAATAATGACTGAAATGTAAATTATTTTTCTTTTAATTCTTTCCCAGCTCATTTTTTAAACAATGCTTAGTTGCCAACAATGGCCCTTGGGAATTCTTTTCTGCTTCAGTGATATTCATCCATCTGTCTTTAAGAATTTATTTTAATTGATACATTTGCTTTGTTACCGACTTCTGATGGAGCTGTCATTTTAGACACCTCTAGATTCAATTTGTTCAATAGACATTTATTAAGCACCTCCTGTGAATTATGCCTGGCCCTGGAGAACCTGGCTATGAGATTTTAAATGAAAAATATATTTCATGGTAGAGGTCCTAAAATGCTGTGGGAACACAGTGGAGAGGAATAAACGTTGCCTTGGGAAGTTGGGAAAAGCTGCCTAGAGCAGGTGATATCTGAGCTGAATCTTGATGGATGGGTAGGAGCCTGCCAGTTAGAGAGACAGGAAATAACATGTTCAGCTATCCAGAGTTGTGAAAAATTCATGGTATGTTCTGTGATAGAGAGTGTAATGAATTGACTCAGTAGGGAACAATATGATTGGTGAGGTGCTCTTTCTCTTGTCATTGTTTCTTTTTGAACTAGGTTGAGAGAAAAATAATTCCAGCAAAATTAAACACTTTCTATCACAAACTGTTAATAACAAAACACTTCCCTCTGCAAGAGTTCCCCACCCCAGTCTTTGGTATGCTAAAAAACTGTATATGTGGCTGTATGGTGGCTCATGCCTTTAATCCCAGCACTTTGGGAGGCTGAGGCAGGAGGTTCGCTTGAGGCCAGGAGTTTAAGACCAGGTGGGGCAACACAGTGAGACCTTGACTCTGTAAAATAAAGAAAACTGAAATAATAAAAATATTTTAAAAATTAGAAAAGAACCACACATACCATACCAAGGAGTTTAAACTTGTAGGCAAAAAAGTCAACAAAAGACTTTAAGCTGGTGAATGAAATGTTGCTAAGTCTTAGACAAGGCAGTGGCTAAGAAGAAATGGGCTGGCTAGATCTGAGAGAACTGGAAGAGGCAGAGTCAGCAGGTTTTACTGTTTTATTGGCTGAGGAGGCGAATGGAAGAGAAGGGAAGCACTGAGTTTGGCCACCTGATACTCTGGTGAGGTCATTTGCTGACAAACCAGGAGGTTGGAAGAGGAGGCAGTGGAGGAGGTGGTTCATTTCTGGGCTGGTGATACGCGAGGAGTCTGAAGTATATCCAGATGCTATTTTGGGTCTGTTGTTCAGGAGGGGGCAAGATGAGGTTTGTGAACATGTAGGGAAATAAGTTGTTGATGTCATGGAAATAGTCTTTTTTGGTTGGTTGTTTGAGACGGAGTCTCGCTTTGTCGCCCAGGCTGGAGTGCAGTGGCGCGATCTCGGCTCACTGCAGGCTCCGCCTCCTGGGTTCACGCCATTCTCCTGCCTCAGCCTCCCGAGTACCTGGGACTACAGGCCCTTGCCACCACGTCTGGCTAATTGTTTTGTATTTTTAGTAGAGACGGGGTTTCACTGTGTTAACCAGGATGGTCTCAATCTCCCGACCTTGTTATCTGCTCACCTCGGCCTCCCAAAGTGCTGGGATTACAGGCGTGAGCCACCACGCCTGGCCAGAAATAGTCTTTTAATATTCCTTTCCTTCAAAAATATCTTGAACTCAGTACCTTCTACATTCTATATGAGGTGATACTTGAGTACTTTTCATATATTTCTGAACTTATAACTAGCTTAACATGGACTGTTCAGTTGCTTAAGTTGACAGTGCATCAGTATCTCTCAGAAGCTTGCTGCCCCAACAACTCTACTGAAGACTGCTTTGGGGAAATCACACCTGTTTTAATGGTTGTATACTCTCCTTACTCTCTTCCTTTCAATCCTTGGATTCAAGTTCCTCTACCCACTCTCGCCTTTTTGACAAACATTTTTTCTTCTTTCAGTTTTCTCTTTCTCTTTGTTTCGTTGACTCCTGCGACTCATGTCGCAGGTATTTCTCACTCTGGTGTATAACTCTCAAATCAGCCACTCTTAATCATCTCAAGATTTCTCTTTAAGAAACACTTCTTTCCTTTTTCCGTATTGGTGACTTGTCCATAGGCCTCTGATTGTTCACTATTTTGGAATTAAGTGAGATTACTTTGATAAACTATTCTCAGCAACCTATTGCCATTTTTCAGCTCCTTCTAGAAATTATAGTAGAAGACATCATTATGTGGTAGCTATTACATGCCATTCTCTGCTGGGCTCTTAGGTTGCAGCAGCAACAGCAGTAGTAGTAGCAGTATCAGTAGCAAAGCCTTATGCATGTGCCAGGCACAATTCTAAGTGTATTGTGCATGTATCAAGACATTCAGTCCTTACTATGGAACCATCCAGGTAGGTACAATTATTATCTCCACTTTGTATCTGAGCAAAATGAGATACATTGGGTAACTTTCCTAACATGTTGGAATTAGTAAATGGTTAAATTGTCAACCAGGGACACATTTGTGCACCAACCAATTTTCTCTTTCATTTCACCACTTTGGAGTCCCTAAGTTGTACTTGTTCAATCAAAGCATGTTATAGATGTGCAGCTCTGTTTTCAAGGGTTCTTAACATCTTTTCTGTAATATAGATTATATTCCAGTCATGTAAATGAAGTAGGCATTCTTATTTACTAAATGCATAAATATTATAGATGACTTGTCAAGGGAAACAAACCTCGAATTTGACCTCTGGGAACTCTGTATATTTCCTCTTATTACCTGTGGCTTTTCCTGCTTAAATCCCTTGTGGGCTGAGAAACTCTTATTGGAACTTCATACAATGATTTAAGGGGAAGTCAGTGAGCACTCCCTATTGAACTCTGCCTTCCTGGTGGTCAAAAATATGCAAAAACACAGATGAGCATCAAATGATGTTTGGAATTTGAGATCTAATCTTAGTTTTTCTGGAAGTGTCCAAGAAAACTAACCTTCTGAATGACTTGAGGTCTAGTTAAACTCGTTGTGAGGATTTAATTGAATGGGTAGGCTACTTGATGGACATTCTAATGACATAAAATTTACTCTGACCACTGGGGCCTGGTATAGTAATATGAACAACACAGTTCTTTTTGTCAGGAAGCCATCACTTTTCTTCCAAGTATTGGATCTATTTATACGCAAAATTTTTCAAAGAAATTTTCAAGTCTCCCACTATTATTGTGTGGGAGTCTAAGTCTCTTTGTAGGTTTCTAAGAACTTACTTTATGAATCTGGGTGCTCCTGTATTGAGTGCATATATATTTAGGATCGTTAACTCTTCTTCGTGCATTGATCCCTTTACCATTATGTAATGCCTTTCTTTGTCTTTTTTGATATTTGTTAGTTTAAAGTCTGTTTTATCAGAGACTAGGATTGCAACCCCTTTTTTTTTTTTGCTTTCCACTTACTTGGTAAATAATCCTCCACCCCTTTATTTTGAGCCTATGTGTGTCTTTGCATGTGAGATGGGTCTCCTGAATACAGCACACCGATGGATCTCGACTCTATCCAATTTGCTAATCTGTGTCTTTTACTTGGGGCATTTAGCCCAATTGCATTTAAGGTTAATATGGTTAATATTGTTAATAATATCAAATGTGTGAATTTGATCCTGTCATCATGATGCTAGCTGGTTATTTTGCACATTATTTTATGCGGTTTTTTCATAGTGCCATTGGTCATTATATTTTGGTGTGTTTTTTGCAGTGGCTAGTACTGATTTTTCCTTTCCATATTTAGTGCTTCCTTCAGGAGCTTTTGCAAGGCAGGCCTGACAGTGACAAAATCCCTCAGCATTTGCTTGTCTGGAAAGGATCTTATTTCTCCTTCACTTATGAAGCTTAGTTTGGCTGGATATGAAATTCTAGGTTGAAAATTCTTTTCCTTAAGAATGTTGAATATTGGTCCCCACTCTCTTCTGACTTGTAGGGTTTCTGCAGAGAGATCTGCTGTTAGTCTGATGGGCTTCCCTTTGTAGGTGACCTGACCTCTTTCTCTGTCTGCCTTTAACAGTTTTTCCTTCATTTAAACCTTGGAGAATCTGATGATCATGTGTCTTGGGGTTGCTCTTCTCGAGAAGTATCTTTGTGGCATTCTCTGTATTTCCTGAATTTGAATGTTAGCCTGTCTTGCTGGGTTGGGGAAATTCTCCTGGATAATATCCTGAAGTGTGTTTTCCAGCTTGGTTCCATTCTCTGTGTCACTTTTGAGTACACCAATCAGTCATAGATTTGGTCTTTTCACATCGTCCCATATTTCTTGGAGACTTTGTTAGTTCCTTTTCATTCTTTTTCCTCTAACCTTGTCTGCATGCCTTATTTCAGCAAGATGGCCTTCGATCTCTGATATCCTTTCTTCTGCTTGATTGATTCAGCTATTGATACTTGTATATGCTTCACAAAGTTTTCATGCTGTGTTTTTCAGCTCCATCAGGTCATTTATGTTCTTCTCTAAACTGGTTATTCTAGTTAGCAGTTCCTTTAACCTTTTAATTGAGGTTCTTAGCTTCCTTGCATTGGGTTAGAGGGAGAGCATCAGGACAAACACCTAATGCATGCGGGGCTTAAAATCTAGATGGCAGGTTGATAGATACAGCAAACCACCATGGCACACATATACCTATGTGACAAACCTGCACATTCTGCACATGTATGACAGAACTTAAAGTAAAATTAAAAAAAAATGTTCAGATTGGCCACTATCCGTGTATGTAAAGAAGTACTTCCTGGCATCCCAGCAGCACTGGTGGCCAGCTGTGCCATGCTAGGAGCAGCAGTGAGATGTCCTATTGGATGAACTACTTCAATAAGACCAATCTGTTTGAAACAGATTCAAATGTTTTGTATTCTGTCACTGTGCAACCAACTGACATTTCTGTATAAAAACTTCAAAATTGTTCTTTGAAGAGCCATAGGAATCAATAAACATGAGTTGCTTTATTTTTTTTTTTTTGCAATGTGTCTATTGTCATTTAGCCAGTTATGAAAAATCTTTTCTTTTTTAATGCCTTTTTTTATTTTTAAAGAAAAACATCCATTTTGGTGGAAGAAACTTATTGTGGCAATGTATAGTTCTTGACACATTTTAGTTATCAGCCAAGTTTAATTTCTGACAGAAACCCTATCAATAACAATATTAAAATTTTGTACATTCTTGTCCAGGCACAGTGGCTCACACCTGTAATCTCAGCACTTTGGGAGACCAAGGTTGGCGGATCACTTGAAATCAGGAGTTTGAGACCAGCCTGGCCAACATGGTGAAACCCCATTTCTATTAAAAATACAAAAATTAGCCAAGTGTGGTGGCAGGTGCCTGTAATCCCAACTACTCAGGAGGCTGAGGCAGGAAAATCTCTTGAACCCAGGAGGTGGAGGTTGCAGTGAGCTGTGATTGCGCCATTTCACTCTAGCCTGGGCAACAGAATAAGACTCTGTCTCAAAAAAAAAAAAAAAAGATCATTTAAATTGTCTTCACGATGGAAAGCTTGAAATGTGAATGGTCAGTAAAAACTTGTTTCATTTTCTGATATTACCTGCTTTAAAAACAAAAATCATGTTGTCTAATTTCTTATATAATGGAAAGAAAGGTCATCTAGGATATTAGTCTCTTTTAAAAAAATCTTGTTGGCCAGGCGCGGTGGTTCACGACTGTAATCCCAGCACTTTGGGAGGCCAAGGCGGGCAGATCATGAGGTCAGGAGAACGAGACCATCCTGGCTAACACGGTGAAACCCCATCTCTTCAAAAATACAAAATAATACAAAAAAATAAAAAAACTAGCTGGGCGTGGTGGCAGGTACCTGTAGTCCCAACTACTTGGGAAGCTGAGGCAGGAAAATGATGTGAACCCGGGAGGTGGAGCTTGTAGTGAGCTGAGATCACACCACTGCACTCCAGCCTGGGCTACAGAGCGAGACTGTTTCCAAAAAAAAAAAAAAAGATCTTGTTAAATTATTCTCTCAAGTATATCAATCACTCCACGAAATCTTATTTCATTTAAAAACAATTTTTGTCAGAGTTCCTCTTTCAGTTTGGGTCAAACAGCTCTTTACTTGATTACTTGATGTCAAACCTACATAGAGTTTCTGGAGGGGCCTCCACTCACTCCATCGCCATACCTGAGAGAATGCCAGATTTCCTGCTTCCTCATTTGCATGACTTCTCAAAGTCAGCATGTTGATAATGACTTAGAGAAAACAGTCTTTTTAAAAGGAATGGCTTGCTATTGGTTTGGGCAGGAGGCATTTTGAGTGACTGAGCAGTTAAGTCATCTCTTTATTTGAGAATAAATGATGAAGGGGTGTTTGAATGGGTTACCAAGTTATAAATTAATCTTGAGGTACTCAAATGATTGTAAACCACCTGAGCTTTCCTCTCAGCTTTTAAATCATATGATATCAATCTTTGCTCATTTTCCTCTGGGTAATTTGTTATTATGCTGATGGTAACCAATTCCATGAGACATTAACTGGCGATCCACATTACCAGTGAGTATACATTACAGCACTAAAATAAAAATAAACTCACGGAAGAAATAGCTTGAGATCTCAACCGTGCTTTTCTGAGTACAAAACGGCATGACAGTTTGGGGATTTCTAGCTGAAAATAAATTTAATTATGTTACTACTTTGCTGCTGCTAATTAGTGCCTAAGATTTGTATCAGGAGGGCAGTCCAGTGTAGGTTTGGAAAAGACGGTTTACTACAAAGTCAGGATAACAAAAAACAAAATGGGTTGCCTCTCTCACTCTATGTAAAGTGACATTAAAATTAGATCCTAGAAATTACCTTTTCTGTTTATGTTAGCAAGATATTCTTCTCTTTTGCTTTATTCGAATAGGGAAGCAGCTTTATAACATTTTGTATCGCCTACATGAAGTGTTTTGCATACCTGTAACCTTTCAATTAATGTTATTTATGTTTCAATAAACCACCATGCTACTTTTCCAGATGTCCTGATCCTTCATGTAAATGAATTTATTAGATCCAGCCACCAGACTCAATGAAATCTGCCAAATTCACTGTCTGGGCCACATACCATGGAGTTTAAGCTATATTTGCATAAGCTTGTTCTGTAAGTGTAATCTTATGTATCATCTGCAGAGTTAAAGTTTCACTAATGTAAATCCCTGACAAATCAAATACAGATGTAGCTTTTTGCCCTCAGGGGTGAGCCTGTCAATTCTCGGCTCTCGTATCTACCTCCTCCCATTGGTGCTGTGCCCCCCATCCTCAAATTCTTTTCAGTACTACTAATCTTTCAAAATTGTTTATGTAAATACATTGCGGGTACCAAACATGGCAGCGAATATGGGTTGCTCAGGCCTTCTTTCCATCATTCTGCCAGGCTAAAATAACGTTGGCGAGTCATTTGAAGGGAGCTAGTTGTACCACCTGGAAAAATTTTCCCTGCCAATCAGTGGATGGCAGACAGATTGTTTCAGTTTGCCTAGAGATGTTTTAGATAAGGAGGAGTCAAGCTTAATAAATGGATTAATGTCAGCCGGCAAATTCCATAACGTGGCCAAGGTAAATTTAATAATAGGCCAATAGAGGAAGGAGGAGGGGGTTGGCATGAAGAGGCTGAAGGGGTGGGGGAAGTGGGGGGAGGGTCTATCTACTTAGGCCCAGTCTTTTTGGTGACTGTCACAACCTCAATGAAAGGCAGGATTCTTCTTTAGATTCAGTGATTAGCTTCAGAACTCTTGACAGGTTTAAGCCGTGTCTAAAAAGAGGGAAAATATGACTGCCCAAAGTGGAGGGTGTTAGTGTTCTTTGGGTTTGTTTTTGATTATTTTAAAGTCTAAATATGTTTCCTCTGCTGGTGCCCAGTTGCTATTTATTTGACTTTAGCCTTTGATCCCCCTTATGCTGGCACATCATAAAAAACATATTCCTGCTCAAGTCTTATATTATGTAGTTTGTTTCTGCTCAGGGTGTTCACCAGGCTGGGCTGCACCCACTGAATAAGCCTCTCTTTGTTTTTGATGGACTCCAGGTGTTTATCGCTATAAGTTAGTAATGGAGTTAACCGCAAGAAGCAAACTGGAAAAATAAGGGATTGGGGAAAATTCTGAGTTTGATAACTTAGGAGTCTGCCTTAGGGCAAAACCCCTAAGGGAATAAAATACACTAAAAAAAAACAGGATCTTGCTTCTGCTTTGTAATCAAGTTGGATGAAATTGGGATTTTTAGTATGCACAGATATGCTTGTTCATTTTATTTCTTCAGTGAGTTTCTTTGAAAGTGGCCAAAGAGCCTTTTCTCCCTATGCATTTTCATCATGGTACTAAAATGAATAATGGCAGCTATTCCAGAAGAGATTACTGATATCCATTTTCTTGATCTGAGCTAGGAGGATTAATGCCAGAAGCAATTTTCCACCTGTGGTAACTTTTTCTTTCCCCTTTGGAGGAGGGGACATAGGGGACAGCAATAATATTGGTATGAATGTGAAAGTGATCAGAAGAGACCCCCCTTACCCAATCACTTTTCTATTAGGGTACTTCTTATTTTTGTTTTTCTTTTCTGCCCAACCAGATATTGTTTTGGGAGTAGAGGCCAATTTAAAGAAAGTGTATGATGGTGAACAAGATTGTTGGAGACGTTTGTTTATTTGTCTATCTCCTTTGTTTATACAAATGTATATGGTGCTTCCTGTGTTAAAGATCAAAGCTTTACTTAGGACACCTTGAACCAAGGTCCAAGGTCAGGGCCTCTGAAGAATGCACGTTTGCTACTGTTAATCTAAGAATCCTGATTTTTCCACATATTACTTTGTTATCTGATTTAAGTATTGCAGTCCTAGGTATAATAAAAATCTGTGGCCAAATAAGAGGATTTAACAAAGTATTTGCACAAAATGGATTAAAAGGAGATGTAGCCTGGGCGTGGTGGCTCACACCTGTAATCCCAGCACTTTGGGAGGCCAAGGTGGGCAGATCACAAGGTCAGGAGATGTAGACCATCCTGGCTAACAGGGCGAAACCCTATCTCTACTAAAAATACAAAAAGTTAGCCAGGCGTCGTGGCGGGCGCTTGTAGTCCCAGCTACTCGGGAGGCTGAGGCGGGAGAATGGCGTGAACCTGGGAGGTGGAGCTTGCAGTGAACCGAGATCCTGCCACTGCACTCCAGCCTGGGTGGCAGTGCGAGACTCCATCTCAAAAAAAAAAAAAAAAAAAAGGGAGCATCGCAAATCTCACCTTAGTCCTTAAAGCCTCTGCCCAGCAGTGACACAC
>NW_012109408.1:896426-926697 GCF_000951045.1 Mandrillus leucophaeus | reverse complement strand
CAAAAAAAAAAAAAAAAAAAAAAAGGACATGCAGTGTCTATGAAATATGGATTTTATAAAGTACTACTAATAATTTTTGAGCATATGCTAGGCATTGCTCTAATTTTTTTCACATGAATTAAAATACTTAATTTTTCCACTGACTAATGGAAAAGTTAGTGGACTAATCTATTAGACTAATCTATGATGTAGATACCATTATTATCCTCCTTTATTGAGGAGGAAAGTGAGGCACAAATAATCTAACCCACTGGCTCCAACAGCAAAAGAATTGCATAGCCAATAATAAACTATAGGCAGTTTGGCTTTAAAGCTAGTGTTTCACACCGGGTTTCTGTAAGATGCAAATAAGGATGGGGTAAGTTTCCTAACTCTCAGAAACTTATACTGCCAAAACAAAATTTTGTATTAAGATTCTATTTGAAATGTTTAAGAGAAATGAGCTCTACACAAAGTATAACTTAATGGTAAATGTTCCAGTACTTTGCTTTGACATTTTTACCAGACCATATATAGTAGTACTAACATGATAAGTCAGCTCAGAAGTTAATTTTCGTTTGATTTTCTTTGGAGTTTTCAAATATCATTTAAAAACTTAATTCAGTGTCTACTTTCCATGTCTAAGTAGGTATGTCCCATAAATGTGTATATTTCATCACAAGCTAAAAGGGAACTCAGAGGACTACAATTCAACAAGACAAAAATCTATTTTTACTTTGGCCTTTCCAAAGCAGTAAGTTGATTTTTTCTTTTTCTGGAATACAGTGTGCATCCAATCCAAACTTCTCAAGTTCAAATTGATTCTCAAATTCCCCAAACACAAAAATTGAGAAACTCTTATTTTTTGATTATCTTGGAAAAGGAGGAGAGCTATTAGAAAAGTAGAAATTGGAAAGAGAAGCAGACCCTAAAGAAACTCTCCGGTTAGCTTTCCCAGAGGAAAGGGAATATTTAAGACGTCAGCAATCAGTTTGGGCATTTGAGCCCTCTCTCTCTTTATACGCCAATAAAAGAGCTAGCTGGTACTCTTGATAACTACAGACCCTGTTTACTGAAAGCTTCGTTTCCCTGTGTGGCTCCATCTAACTGAGAGGGAGGGACTGAAAGAGTGGCAAAAAGGTACTTCCATTTTATGGTACACCATTTGGTAGTTTCTTGTTTCTTTGTCCCTCTTCACAGACCTTTCTGAATCCATTTATATTTTATTTACAAAAGCACATAGTCCTTCTTGAACATCCTCCTGCTTCTCTACTTTACAACATATACAAAGTTTAAATGTTATTTAATGTATGTAAACAGTGGTAGAATATAGCATTATTCTTTCCTCTTTGTGTTTCTCAAGGCACATATGATCACATTGAAACGTACGTGGAGCAGGTCTTTAGGCCTTCCTGTAAAAGTCAATAGAACGGATTTGGAAGTGTCCTGGATAGCCATGGCATGATGTCTTTTTAGTCACCTTCCAGTTTGCAGGATTTATACAGAGAAAACAGTTTCTGAGAGATGGGACTAGGGCTTAGCAGGCAGGTCAATGGAAAATCAGTCACTTCATCAGCTGCAGCCCCACCAAAGTCGGCTGGAAACTTAGCAGTTCTCCAATGGAGAGTATGCACCACCAGGGCCCAAAGATGGAGGGGGACTGCAGACAAGGCCAGGGCTGCCTGCATATTTGCAAAATGATGACAAGTGGAGGAGGAAATCATTTATTCTCTCACTGCAAGCTGCCTGCCACCTTCTGCAATACCTCTAACAGCAACAGTTCCACCCACAACCATGCCAGCGGCACTAGCAGCCACATACACCCCCGCACTCTCACTGGATATGTAACACTGCTTCCCCTCTTCCTTTTCAGCGCCCGGCTCTTACCATAGATTTTGTCTCTAGAAATAATATTTGAAGAGCAGGCCGGGTGCAGTGGCTCCTGCCTGTAATCCCAGCACTTTGGGAGACCGAGGCGGCGGATCACCTGAGGTCAGGAGTTCCAGACCAGTCTGTCTCTACTAAAAATACAAAAATTAGCCAGGTGTGGTGGTAGGTGCCTGCAATCCCAGCTACTCAGGAGGCTGAGGCAGGAGAATTGCTTGAGCCTGGGTGACAGAGCGAGACTCTATCTAAAAAAAAAAAAAAAAGAAGAGCAGTACCAAAAGGATATACATTCCATTTACTTCTCCAATTTTTCTAATATTTGCCAGCCTACCAGACAGCTATATGCTTTGACCAGATTGCTTTGGCCCCTTGTGGAACTGTTTTTACTGAACCGCATTTGGCATTGTGCCCTCAGCAGGCATTGAGGAAAGCGGGAGAAGCAGTCGTAAGAAATGACTGTAGTTTTTGTTGAAGTTCGTTCTTAAGATTGTTTATCAGTGTCTCTTTTATGAGTCCCAAAAGAGATATTTCTGTTAAGCGGACGCCAGGAAAAGCTGTCTTCCTGAACAACTGGTATCTTTTTAACATGGACACCAGGCATCTTGTAACTGCTAACTCATCATTTAAGTCAGTAAAATCTTCTTAAGAACATGACCAGAATATATGATTCTCATGTTACAACCAATTATTTCATCCAACAAATGACTACAATTCATTTCAAATAAATTTGTGCTATCATTGACCAAGAAACCTGCCAGAATCTTTAAGTGCTGTGGAGAAAACTCTTCAGGTTTAAGCACATACATTCACAGGAAATATCTATGCTTTCAATTAGGCGATAATGAGGATGACAACGATTTGTTTTTAGAAGTGTTATTTTTAATTCTTTTTTTCCTTTTTTAACCTACTCATATGATTTCAAGGATTCTTGGTATTAGTTTATTGATAAGAAATTGAAGGGGATGAGAAGGTAAATGGTAATTTAGAAATGTTGATTGCGGTAAAGCAGAGACAATGATCCGATGAAGAAAAATGAATCTCAGGGATTATAAATCTCCAGAGATTTTATTCTAAGTATTGAAATATTAATTGGCTGATCTACTTTTTATCAATTTTATTTGAATCAAAATGGCTATAGACTTTCAGTTGGGAAAAGGAGTCTCCTTGGTACTTGAGAAGTAAAGAACAAGGCTGGGTGTGATGGCTGTCTCCTGTAATCCCAGTACTTTGGGAGGTCAAGGCAGGTCAAGGCAGGTGGGTCACTGGGGTCCAGGAGTTTGAAAACAGCCTCGTCAATGTGGCAAAACAAAAAAAAGATAAAATTTAGCTGGAGATGGTGGCGGGCATCTGTAGTTCCAGCTACTTGGGAGGCTGAGGTGGGAGGATAACTTGAGCCTGGGAGGTTGAAGCTGCAGTGAGGCGAGATCTGTGCCACTGCCCTCCAGCCTGGCTGTCAGTGAGACCTTGTCAAAAAAAAAAAAAGAAAATAAGGAACAAAAGTTAGCCACAGCACCCATTGAAAAGTGTTTCTCAAAGTGTGATTCCTGGAGCAGCAGCTTCAACATCACCACCACTTGGGAATTTGTTAGAAATGCAAATATTGGGGCCCCATCCCAAACCCTACTGCATCCGAAATTCTGGAGGTGAGGCCAACCATCCGTTTGCTCTTCAGGTGATCTCGATGCCTGCTAAAGTTTGAGAACCAACGAGTCTCAAATTTCTCTAAGGTGACGGTACTCAGTCAAACCTTTCTCAGCCAGAGTGTGCGCAGGCCGAGTCTCAGAGGGAATCGATCGAGGTTACAGTATAAAAAGATCACCTGGTGTCATTGATGACTTTTATATTTTCCCCTGCATTACAAGGTATTGATTCAACCAAAGAAACAGAGTGGCTGTTCAAATTTTATGAATTATCAATATATGTATGGCACAATGTATAATATGGCACTTCTTCAAAGAAGCAACAGTTAGCGATGACATGGTAAGTTTTTCGAATGTATTAATAGTGGCCGAATGGGCTGAATGAATTAAAAGTGGCTGAATTGGCTGCACTGCCAATTTCAAAGGTCTCCAGGTAGCAGGATCTGGCCCTGTGTTTTAAAACATGGAATATTCATAAAACCTGAAGTGAATCACGTGATATAATCTTTGTACTTATCAATTTTGTACTTTTTCCAGGTTTTTGAAATTATAAAAATAACAATAATGCTCATTCTATAAAAGCAAATATTACAATTTTGTTTTTTGGGATGGAGTCTCACTCTCTTGCCCAGGCTGGAGTGCAGTGGTGCAATCCCAACTCACTACAACCTCTGCCTCCTGGGTTCAAGAGATTCTCCTGCCTCAGCCTCCTGAGTAGCTGGGATTACAGGCGTGTGCCACCATGCTTGGTTAATTTTTGTATTTTCAGTAGACACAGGGTTTCACCATGTTGGCCAGGCTGGTCTCGAACTCCTGACCTCAGGTGATTCACTTGCCTCGGCCTCCCAAAGTGCTGGGATTATAGGCGTGAGCCACTGTGGCCTACAAATATTAAAAAAATTTAAAGGAAAAGTTAAAGGCTCTTATAACCCATATCACTTCTTGCCTCTTCACCTAAGCCCTGTTTACCTATTAGTTCTCCAGAGGTAATTACTGATAACAGTTTGAGGTACATTTTTCTAGAACTTTTACAGCCTATAGAAACATATGTAAATATATCATTTTGTTTTTTAGCACAAATCAAATTATACTCTGTAGTGTACTCTAGTATATTATTTTACTACTTGCTTTTTTCCACTAAAGTATTTTCTGGAACAAGCTTCTGTAGCTAAGATTTACAGAAAAAAAAATAGTTATGAAGAATCAATCAACATGCAACCTTTGGTAGCTTAAATTGCTGTTCTATGAGATAACCAAAGTGCTTGCTCTCAGTAGGTCTACAGTGTGGTTGGGAAGAGAATGATAATACTAATTAATCAAAGCAAGTGAGCTGCCAGGGACTCGTTTATGTGTGATTCTGTCATGAAGAGATGTGAGACCTATCAGTCAGGCTGCAGAGGAGTGATGAGAGAGGAGGCGGTTAAGATGCAAAGGATTAGGGCAAGTAAGAAAATAGTGGTGGGAGTGAGGCTGAACTTTTCTGCTTTCCTCAAGCAAGAACAAAGTCATCATCATCATAATAGCAGAATTGAGTGTGGCATCTGGAGGGATACATTTAAAGACCGTCCTGGAGTGGAAGGGAATGTTTGAGATTAGTGGGAAATCCGATGGATTAGTGGAGGGTGAGAGAACATTTAAAATGAAGGCAGAGAGAGTTAGACATGATATGGTAAAATACTTGGTTAAAATGGAGACATTATGTGATAGGGCCAAGAAGGAATCTCTTGCCTCATTCACATTTATCTAACAGATGCCTCATCTTTTTGAAGAAGGAAACACACATACACACACACACACACATGCACACACACAGTCCTTTTTAAAAAGTTTAATTCAAATGAAATAATTTTTTGATGGTGTCTAGGAGTTTCATAGGATGGATATTTTAATAATAACTATCTAATTTGAACTTGCATGATTTATTATGTGGTGGTCTATAAATGATTGATTTGTGTAACATCTAAACTCAGAGGAACCGATCTATGGCTTTAACAACTGTTTTAGGTGAGTATTGAAGTATGATTTGTTTCTATATTCTTATTTCTTGTAAGACAGTTTATTCTAAGCTATAATCAATTCACTGCTTGTTACCTATAATGGACACTGTTCATAGTAATAGTTTTATTTTATACACACATAAATAGCATAAAGCATCTATGTGGTTCTATTTCAAAAAGGAAGTTTTCCTGACAAAATATATATAATTCTTTCTTTAGCCTACAGCACTCTCTGAAAATTATAGCATCAAAGTGTAATCATTGTTGCCTGAGAGTCCAACACTGGATAGGCAGTGTTCGTTGGTTTGAAACAAGCTTAACACTTAGCAAGATTTGTTTACTTCTTTTCCTTAGACAAAGATCAAATGAACAAATTCCCACTCAATGTTATAACAGAAGGAGACAAAGGAAAAAGAGCAATTGTATTCTATTGCTGACCTTTTCCCCTGTATTGAGATTTGATGTCCAAAATTTTACAGTTTTGTTCCATGGGACTGACTCATGCATAGGATAAATAGGATTTTCCCCAGGAAAACAGCAGAATACCATAGCTCTGTAAGTGTATATTTTCATGCCTTTAAGCCTTTTATAATGTGGTTGACTATCTTCACAAGAGAAGAAAGTACCACACTAAAGATTCTCCCTAAGCTTAATGTAATGATAAAAGATGTTGGGTGTGTTTTGTTTATTTTCTTTCTAAGCCCTATCCAAATTTAAATACAAGTTGTTATAAAATTATGAAAGGATGAATTAAATTGCTTACAATAGGATGGAAACACAGTAAAGGCAGAAATTTGGAAAAAGGCAAGGAAATCCTTAATCTATGCATTCTTCCCAAAGTATCCTTCCCCTTGTTTTTCAAAACCCAGCCTGTGTTTTAGGAGTTTTAAATATTAAACCTAAAACTTTCCTCTCTCTCTTTCCCATGTTTTCCCCACCATCCTTTTTTTTTTAAGCTTACACTGGTGAGAGTTTGGCCTCCAAGTCTGAGGTAGTTTATGGGCACCAGTTGTTATGGTCTAATAATCTTTCCCAGGCTCTCCCTATTTGCAAGACACATTCTAATTTGGGGTCATATGGATCATTTATAAGGAAATGCCTTTTTGTAATCCACTTGCCCCTACATATATTTTTATTTGTAATATTTACACAGCTAATTTGACCAGAGGAGAAACTGCTCTTGGAACATGAGTGATTTCTACACAGAGAACAAATTTAGTTCCAATCAAGATCTCCATGATTAGGAACGGGTGTTCAGGGTAATTTGGAATTCAAGGCAACTACCAATACAGCACACGTTTAGATTTTTAGATGTGGTGGTGAACTGTTGAAAAGAAACTGGCTGAGATTTGAGCATTATTTGAAGTGGAAAAAGAAAAATAGCTTGTCTCTGGGCTTCATGCCATTTGTCTCCTTTAGTATCTGAATATTTTTTTTTTTCTTTCTGGTTTGGAAAAAAAGTGAGGCACCGTGGGCTGTAGCAGGAAGCAGGAATGGTTCCTCTATAAGCAAAAAGATATCTGCCCAGTGATGTCTCAGAAAAATACTAGGTCTTGGAAATTATAGAGGAAGTCTTATCGCCAGGATTAGAATAAGAATAGAACAGTACAGTGTTCTCTATTCCCAAAGGTTTGATATTGGTTTAAGATCGTTTTAGCTGCAAGTAATAAAAATCTGACACAAACTGGCTTAACATAAAGGAAAATTATTATATTATATCCTGGAAATCCCAGAAATAAGTCAGACTTTAGGGGTGGTGAGTTTAGCAACATGGAGACGGCATCAAGGGCCCGTGTTCTCTGTTTCTCGCATACCCTGCCTAGCTGCCTAGGACCATTCATGCTATTTCTTTTATTCTTTTCTTTTTCTTTTCTTTTTTTTTTTTTGCTCTGGCACCCAGGCTGGAGTGCAATGGCACCATCTCGGCTCACTGCAACCTCCCCCTCCTGGGTTCAAGCGATTCTCCTGTCTCAGCCTCCAGAGCTCCAGAGTAGCTGGGACTACAGGTGCATGCCACCACTCCTGGGTAATTTTTGTACTTTTAGTAGAAATGGGGTTTTGCCATGTTGGCCAGGCTGGTCTCGAACTCCTGACCTCAGGTGATCCATCACCTCACCTCCTAAAATGCTGGGATTACAGGCATGAGCCACCACACCCAGCCCATCCAGGCTATTTCTCCTGTGTGACAGAACAGTCAGGGCGAATCAGCACTGTCCCTTCCTGGGTCATTTCCAATGAGAAAGGAAGAGTTCCCTGCCTCAGGAGGGGTAAGGAATCTTTCCCTTCTATCTTTGAAGCACAGAGAACAGTCAGGGCAATGTCACATGCCGATTGACTCAGAGGAGACAAGATCCGCCCTGGGAGTATGGAGTGGGGGATGAATTCAGCTCCTCTTTTGTTCATTGCAATATTATAATACCATTTGTTTTCTACCATTTGTAGAAAACATTTTGATGTGCCATAATTTAAATTTTCTTCTTCTATTAGGTTGATGTAAAAGTAATTGCTGTTTGTTTCACAATGAGAACACATGGACACAGGGAGGGGAACATCACACACTGGGGCCTGTTACGGGGTAGGGGGCTAGGGGAGGGATAGCACTAGGAGAAATACCTAATATAGATGACCATGGCACGTGTATACCTATGTAACAAACCTGCACGTTCTGCACATGGATCCCAGAACTTAAAGTATAATAATAATAAAAATTTAAAAAAAAAGTAATTGTGGTTTCAGACCATCAATTTTAAGTCATTATAACTAGGTTTAACCAATCTTTATTAATCTAAACCAGACCCATTACAACCAACACAGTTTTGCCAATGAGAAATAAGTTTGCTTATTCCTGTAGCATAAAAATCCATGCTTTGGTATTTGACGAACTCTTGGAAAGCATTTTCTGCATCCTGCTGATTGTGGAAGGGTTTTCCTTGAAAAAAGTTGTCAAGCGGCTTGAAGAAGTGGTAGTCGCTTGGCAAGAGGTCAGGTGAAAGTGGCGGATGAGGCAAAACTTGATAACCCAATTCTTTCAACTTTTGAAGCCTTGGTTGTGCGAAGAGAGGTCAGGCATTGTTGTGGAGAAGAATTGGGTCCTTTCTGTTGACCAATGGCGACTGCAGGCATTGCAGTTTTCGGTGCATCTCATCGATTTGCTGAGCATACTTCTCAGATGTAATGGTTTCAATGGGATTCAGAGAGCTGTAGTGGATCAGACCAGCAGCAGACCACCAAACAGTGCCCAAGACCTTTTTATGGTGCCAGTTTGGCCTTGGGAAGTGCTTTGGCACATCTTCTCGGCCCGACCACTGAGCTGGTCATCATCAGCTGTATAAAATCCACTTTTCATTGCATGTCATAATCCAGTCGAGACATGGTTCACGTTGTTGTATAGAATAAGAGAAGACGACACTTGACAATTCTTTGGAGTTTTACTCAGCTCATGAGGCACCCACTTATTGAGCTTTTTCACCTTTCCAATTTGCTTCAAATGCGGAATGACCTTAGAATGGTTGACCCTGAGTTCTTCGGTAACTTCTAGTGTAGTTGTAAGAGGAGCAGGTTTGATGATTGCTTTCTGTTGGTCGCTGTCGGCCTCTGATGGCCCTCCACTATGATCCTCATCTTCAAGGCTCTTGTCTTCTTTGCAAAACTTCTTGAACCACCACTGCACTGTATGTTGGTTACCAGTTCCTGGGCCAAATGCATTGCTAATGTTGTGAGTTGTCTCTGCTGCTTGATGACCAATTTTGAACTCGGGTAAGAACATCACTCGAATTTGCTTTTTGTCTAACATCATTTTCAAAGTCTAAAATAAATATGAAATGAACAGCAAGTAATAAGTCATTAGCAAAAAAATAAAATGAGAAATGTGCATCAAAATGATGTATAACATATCAACATTTATTTAAGAATGCATTCCAATGTCAAATGGCAAATTTCAGCAATACAAAAACCACAATTACATTTGCACCAAGCTAATAGGAACATAAGATGAATGCATAGAATCATGTGATATATAAAATTGATTTGTGGGGATCATGTGCAATTTTAACTTCCTTTTAAAATACTGCTTTTATGGAAAAATGCATTCTGAATTTTAACAAACCAACTTCCAGTTAAGTAACTGTGCTTATTCCAATGTTTAGTACAGAATCTAGCATGGGATAGCTGATCAATAAATATCTGTTGAAAAGATATGACTTTGGAAACACAACCCATTGGTGAACTGGTAATACTTGTCTGCAATCTAATCCTTCCCTCAAGGAACTTTCAGTGGAAAAGCTGACTTATGTCAAAAACATTATTTGTGATTAATAGAAGAAAGTATACAATAAAATGCTAAATCAAATATCTTAAAGAGCACCAAACATTAAGTGTAGCCATTAAGCTAAGGGCTTTTTCCAGGGGAAAAAGATAGCAACTATTGCCAGAGTATATACTGTTAGAAAGTTCAAACAAAAGTTAAATCCCCCTTCCCATAAAAGCAGCAATCAAAATATCATACTATTTTATAAAAATATAACTTAATAAACTGTGAAATTGAGAAGAATTCTGTGTAGTGTTTAGGTATGTGATTAAAAATATCAATAACAAATATATCGTAAATCAAGCTGGCATTGTTAGCATGCAGATAAACATTTTTCCAGCCATCTCATTGCAATATGTGTTAGAATTGCATCAGCTATAATTTTAAGAAAACTATTTTTTTAGTCTCAAGAACCCAAGTAATGGACAATATGCTAAATGCAGCTTTAGTTCTTTATTGCAGAGCAAGACCTGGTCATGTTGAAGTAGGTCATTGCATTTAAATAATGAATTGAACCTAGGAAGCCTCTCTTGCTTCAAAATTTCTTTCCTATTCTACTGTCTCTCTGGGTGAAACTTTACTATTAGACATTTATTCCTTTAGGTCAGCATATGTATTCTTTTGAAAGTTATTCGTCTCTTCATGTAAAAAATACCTCAAATTCATTTTTCCCTTACAATGAAATCTGGTCATTGAGAGGATATGTTAACATAAAATCGGCGATTAACACTTGCAGTGTACTGGACATTACATAAACATCTGAGTTACAAAGTGGTCTCATTTTTACCGGCCATAATTTAGTGGGAAAACACAGTTAAACACTGTGATATGATGGCAAGTATTATAGGCACAACAATCCTGATTCACATACTAGGTAGGAAGGAGTGAGTATTTTGTAAGGATATGGAATTCTGACATAGGAAAGATGGCAAAAAGAGGGCATTGAGTTTTGGTGGGAAGAAACCTCTAATATAAGGCATAGAGGAAAAATAGGGCAAGATGAAGAGGACATGGATCATATTTTAATTATTTCAAGATAATGTTTATAAGTAGGAGCTTTTATAAAATAATCTCTTAAATTGAGAAACTTGTGTAACATTTGTTTTAAATTTAGAATTGATTGTAGTCAATTAATAACCTTTGAGAACACAATGTGTAATACAAATGTTACAAGATACCTCTAAATATTGTGGTGATGTCACTCTTGTTCTCCTCCATCTCCCAAATACATAACAGATGAAGGTAAAGTGACAGACATATACACAAATGATGGTAATAATTGTATGATTTCCAGTTACTCATGACTGACAAACTGTCACAACATTCCTTGCTTGTTTCCAAATACTCTTCCTCGTGTCAGCAACAATTTCCTGTGCAAAATACCAGAGCAATTTCTCTTAAGAATCAGTCTCACAGTCATCACCCAGACATTATTTCTAAATAATTTTCAGTATTAATTTAACCCCTAAGTCCTGATGGCAAAAGTCCTTAAGCTATGTGATTGTGTGCTTTGATTTGTCAATAAATCCAGCCCCCAGCACCATCTTCAGCCATAGATCACATTTTTATGATAGTCAGCCTCTAGGAAATCACTATCCATGGCCTGAAGGCTGAAGGACTTGAGTGTCAAAGCACTTGCAAGATTCTCAGTGGTCTTTTAAAGTAGGAATTACATTATCAGGGGACCACATGGTTTCTTAACCTTGGTATCTATTGTACCCATTTTGAGCCAGATAATTTTACATTGAGGGGGGCTGCCTTTAGCAGCATCCCTTTCCTCTAGCCACTAAATACCAAAGCATCTCCTGCCCTCAAGTTGTAACAATCATAAATGTCTCCAGACATTGCAAATATCCTCTAGGAAACAAAATTGTCCTGAGCTGAGAACCACTGGGCTACGCACCAATATCCACTCTTCAGTAATGTAATTGATAGTGTTCATAGGTCGATTTTATAGTGCTGTGTGGCATGAAAAGGAAGCCTATGCATGACTCAGTGAGAAAGAATGGACAGCCCAACAGATCAACACCCACGGCCAATGATACATCAGAACACACTTCACCACAGATGACAGGAGGAAAGTGAAGTGGGAGGTGAATGATGTGGTATGATTCAATAGATTTCTTTTTATGTGTGACATTTGCTTTTTCTTCTTTTAAAAGTAACACATGTTCATTATATAGAAAAGGAACCAATATACAAGTATAAGGAAGAAAAAGAAAAATAGCCCTGATATCACCACCAAGAGATAATGGTTATTGCTGCAAATTATATTATTTTTTCTAGTAATCGCTACTTCTCCATGTGATGTGTGGGGTCCTCCCTGTGAGGGGATTGTTCCTGCTGCTCCGGTAAGGTGAGTCTTGTCTATGGGACCTGCTTTGGCCAATGAGATGTGATGGAAATGATGGGCTGCTTTTGAGTGCAACCTTTAAAAGTCACCACGTGGTTTCTCTTTAGCTTTTTTCTCTTGACCATGAGAAGAACAAAGTACTGAAAAATGGCTGTTACTTTGTACTAATTAGTAGAACAAAGAAGACTCAAAACAGAGCTACAACTGACATGAAACCAGAGCAAGAATTAAACCTTTATTACTATAAATCACTATAAATTACTCCCAAATACATAACAGATGAAGAAATTCTGGGATTGTTTGTCACTGCAGCATAACCTCATAAAAAACTTATAGTATATTTTATTCTAGTCTTTTATATACATATGTGTATATATAAGAATAAGATATAAATACATTATTTAATATAGTAACATCTCTCTATATATTTTTACACTATTGAAATAATTTTCATTTTATAATCTTTGTGATTTATTTTTTCTCTTCATAATTTTCAACTATAATTCTTCATGTCTTACAAAGATTTTTACACTATAACTCAGGAGGATGGTATGTAAGATATGTAGGAAAAGAGAATACATTGGCAAAACGAAATCACCTTATATTTTAGGTACATACAGGTTTATCTGTAGTTTAGAAAGAAGTAGAATGTGTCATAACGTAGCTCCTGACTGATATTGCTTTGGTCCCATTTCTCTGTGATGTTTCTCTGTCATTATTATTACTTCTAACAATTTCCCATATAGTACATGGGGACAGTGACAAGTTGAGTTCTTTGGCGACAGTTATAATTACCATATATTTATGCGAACAAATGTATTTGTTTTATCTTCACGATTAAGTATAAATTACTGAAACAGAAATGACTGTTTAGAAGCTGGGATGGCTGTTTGGGTGTGTCAAACAAGTTAAACTTGACAATAAGGCATGTGCTTTAAATTTCCTTGGTTTGTGGCACTGTTTACTCTGGCGGCAGGGCTGTTCTTAAGTCAAGCTTTCTTGCTCTCCCCCATAAACTCTTACATGGTAGACTGATGTCAGCCAATCCTAAAGGAAATATCTGGAAACAGCACATTTATTTTCAATCTGACGCTGACCAGTCATACCTCCAAGTGCCTCATTAGACTATGTGGAAAAAGTTTTCAAAGTCTTGGAGAATATCATAATGTGGGCAATCAAAATTTAAATATTTGATAGATAGACCATGATCATTTAAGTGTGATTTTGCAAAGCAGGCTATTATGATGTATGTAGCTCAGGGCCTTAAGATGTTCATTAGTTTATTTTATTTAACTGTATCCTAAAGCAATGACTTACCAGATGATAAGAAATATATTTTTACTGAGTTTATTATGTTTTACATTGGCTATTTTAGTTGATGGCTTTGATGTTTGTGTCTTGGCTAAGCACAAAAAGCACCTTTTTTGTGTGTAACAAATACAAATACAGAAGTATGTGTATTTGTTATCTTTATTTGCTGTGTGACTGTATGAGACAGCTTCTCAGTTAAATGGAAACTGAGACAAGAACGGTTCTTTGAAGGCTCAGATAATTTCTTGAACAAAATGAGAGCTTACTTATTATTCAAGGTGTTAGATCGGTGTTCTGTATTTTACTATGGAAGGAATAATTTTTTTGCTAATAGTTTCTAGGTGCTGCTGGGCTGAGTGGCTCACGCCTGTAATCCCAGTACTTTGGGAGGCTTAGGCGGGCGGATCACCTGAGGTCAGAAGTTTGAGACCAGCTTGACCAACATGGAGAAACCCTGTCTCTACTAAAAATACAAAAAAATTAGGAAGGTGTGGTGGTGCATGCCTGTAATTCCAGCTATTTGGGAGGCTGAGACAGGAGAATCTTTTGAACTCAACAGGCGGAGGTTGCGATGAGCTGAGATCGCACCACTGCACTCCAGCCTGGGCAACAAGAGCGAAACTCTGTCTCCAAAAAAAAAAAGTGTAGTTTCTAGATGCTGCTATTTTCTTTAACATCACTCTAGTTGGATGCTTCTGGTCATTTCCAGCCAGAATTCTCCACGAAACCAAGTGTTTCAGTTCATTCATTTATTTGTTCAAAAAAGTCTGTGGACAATGTACTATTTTCTAGTTTCTTAGGTTATAGTAGAATTTGATAAGAACTATAAAAATCCATGCCTTTGATAAGAACTATAAAAATCCATGCCTTTGAAAATAATAACACTTATATATGTTGTACATTGTGGCTTATTGAAATATTTACTTGCATGATGTCATTTGATTCACAACCCTGTAAGGTAGAGAAGACAGGATTGTCTGTATTTTATAAGTTAGACAGCTGATTGTTATGTTTTTGACTACAATTGTCTATTTATTATAGACTAGCATCATGAATTAGAATTTTATCTACATGCTACCAACAAATTTGACCTATACAATAGTGATCTCAGTGAAGTGGTGGATGGATGAATCATTGGGTGAGGAGACAGGAGGGTGAGGGGGTAGAGACAATGACTATTTAGAGAACTCTTTTGAGGAAGTAGGGAATTGGGGGGAAGCTGAAGGAGGACCTGAGGCCCAGGGAGGTTTTTCTCAAGAAATTTTGGAAGCACGTTTACATGATGATAAGAATGAGCCAGTAACAATGAAAGAATTGATGATGCAGGAGAGAGGGAGGGGACAATTGCAAGAAAAAGTCTCTGAAAAAGCTCAAGAGGGATGAGATTGGGGTATAAAATAGCCTTAAAAGAGAGAAGGAAGATTCAATTCAGTTTAATCGAAGGAAGACAAAGGATACGGACATGGATAGATAGGCTGGTAAATTTGATGGAAAATAACATGGTTCTCATCTAATCAATACTCTTTTCTCAGTGAAATAAGAGATGTGCTAGCTAAGAGTGGGGAGCATGCAGATGGTACTTAAGTTATAAGAGGAAAGGGAAAGATGTAAAACCATCATTGTATATCCAACTTCACCTTTTCAACGTAGTAGGTTTTCTCTTCAAGTTTCTTTTTTTTGAGACAGAGTCTCACTCTGTCACCCAGACTGAAGTGCAGTGGCATGATCTTGGCTCATTGCAACCGCAGCATCCTGGGTTCCAGTGATTATCCTGGCTCAGCCTCCTGAGTAGCTGGGATTACAGGCATGTGCCACCACACCAGGCTAATTTTTTATATTTTTAGTAGAGACAGGGTTTCATCATGTTGACCAGGCTCATCTCGAACTCCTGACCTCAAGTGAATGGCCTGCCTTGGCCTCCCAAAGTGCTGGGATTATAGGTGTGAGCCAATGTACCCGGCCTTAAGTTTCTATATAAAGATAAAAACACCCCTAGAATGTACATAATTGTAAAAATCCTCACTATTGTCCTTATTGTTCGTGTACTTTGTATCAGCCCACGGATGTTTTTATGCCTTAATGTCAGGTCGTATAGGTTAGTTGAACATCCTGCCTTACCAGATAAATTTATGTTTTGCCACATGTAAAAAGTACCTAATATGCCATATTTTTGAATTGCTGTTAATGACTCTTGGCTAGTTTTGAGGTTCAAAATATTTGCTCAACTAATGGTGGTTATGTTTGTGCTTTGATGAACTCTGTAATGAAGTTTTATAATTTTGAGTGATAGTTCCTATAAAATTTCAGCAAAATTTTTATATTTCTAAAAAGGACATCAAGGTACGGGTATTGTTTAGGTCACTTCTTCACATCATCTCTATATATCTTCTGACAGTTTTTGTTTCAGACTACTTTTTCAAGTCTGTTGGCCATGCATGTTTGCAAACATCCCTGAAAGATAGAGATCCCTATGGGATAGAGGGAAGATTTTCTTCCTGACTAGGATAATAAAGATAATAGCTCTCACTAGAAAAGGTTAAGCAGCCCTTATTAGATTAGGGTTTTCCTAAGTTTAGAATTCCTCAGTTACGACACAGACCAAGTAACTCTGTGTGTAGCACTCACCTAGGTCTACCTGTATCACTCCCACGCAACTTGGGGGACAAGGTGGAACCAATGGAAGTGTGAAGCTCATGTTGCCTGCTGTGCTGTGAGTAACAGAGCCTTTTGTCTCTGACCCAGAAGTCTCATGTTCTCTGACAACATTTACATAACTGTGTCTAGCTAACTTGTTAACTTTCAAGTGGGGTCTAAACATCCCAGACCCTTCGCAGTTCCTGACATTTCAAAAGCTACATCAGCACAGTCACTTAATATCATGGAAAAATGTAAGGCACTCTACTAATTCTTTGGAGCTCTACTTTTACCTCTAATCTTTTCCCTTTTTTTTTTCTTCCTTCTTTATTTTGTTATTTTTAATTTTCAGGATTGAATTTAAACACCTAATTTTTTAATGCAACATTTAAGACACATGTTTTGCTTTAAAGTCTTTCAGTAATAACATTTAAATTATTTCCTCGGCTTTTAAAAAGGACAACTTTTCTTAAATTTGTCTTTTCTAAAGGGTAGTTATTTCAGAAAAAAATTTCTTCTGGGTGGGAATGGTAATTGCTTCTGAGTCACAGCAAGCAATGGATTGAATTTTAAACTCTGGAGATCACATTCCAGCTGAGCAATTTCCCAAAGAAAAGAAATCTAAAGTAGCCCCCTAAATATTAAGCAAGTGACAGCAATGATAAGTAGGGGACTGCTTTGAACTGACGATGGAGAGTGGGCCCATTGTGGTTTACCAAATTTAGACTTGGTAAAATGAGAACTAGCATGTACAGGCATAGGAGAAACCAGGGTCAGTCAATGGGGATAGCCAGGGAAGCCCCAGCTGGCTTCTTTCAAGAGATACAACCAGAGAGAGGGTCTTGGAAGTCATCAAGGAAGGAGACATGAGCAGCTTAAAATGCTCTGGAGATGGCAAGGGAAAATTACATCCTGTGCTTTCAGGGCTGCAGGATGTGGGTTGACAGAATCAAGCATGGAATTTTCCTACTCAAAATGAGGGGACAAGACTGGTGATCAAAGGCCAGAAATAAATTAAGGTCCCAAAGCAGCTCAGACTCATGACGCGTACGGCACAGTGAAATCCAATTGATTTCACCCAAGTGGTAAGAAAATTTCAGGAAACAATGAGGCGATGAAAGCATGCCTGGTTCAGGAAAACCTGGTGGATCTTAGACGGCCCTCTGGAATTGCCTGTGTTAAAACTTCACTAAATATAATTAACTAAATAATTATTTAAGTATGCAGGCATTCTATATATTTAAGGAATTTAACGTTTTTTGTTTTGTCTTTTTTTTTTTTTTTTTTTGAGACAGACTTTTTGCTTTGTTGCCCAGGTTGGAGTGCAGTGGAGCCATCTCGGCGCATTGCAACTTCCGCCTCCCAGGTTCAAGTGATTCTCGTGCCTCAGTCTCCCGAGTAGCTGAGATTATAGGCATGCACCACCACACCTGGCTAATTTTTGCATTTTTAGTAGAGACGGGCTTTAGCCATGTTGGCCGGGCTGGTTGTGAACTCCTGGCCTCAAGTGATCACCCGCCTTGGCCTCCTAAACTGCTGGGATCACAGGCACGTGCCACCTCACCTGGCTTAATGTACATTTAAGGGATTAAAGTTACAGATTACAAAAACACTGTCACTGTCAAGGCATCCTAATTCGGAAATCATTGCATTATATGTCTTCCTAAAGGTATTAGAGTAAAACAAAACTGTAGAAATGATGAGCTTTTATTAATTTTTTTGAAATAAAATGTTGTTAAATAATGCTATTCTATCACACGATTTCTACCTGTTTTTAAAAGCACGTGACCTTTGAGATCTATTTTGGATAATACTAGATGCTTAACCTCTTTATTTGAGGAAATAGTCACAATGGATTATTGATATTTAAATGGCTTTTCTTAATGCTAATTGAAAAAAATAACCATGAGAATCGTGCTTAAAATTTTACTTTATTTTATTGTTTTTAGAGACAGGGTCTCACTTGCTCAGGCTTGTGTGCACTGGCACAATCATGGCTCACTGTAGCCTCGAACTCCTGGGCTCTAAGGATTCACCTTAACCTCTGGGATGGCTAAGTGTGCACCACCTTGCCCAGCTAATTTTTACATTTTTTTTATAGAGATGGGATATTGCTATGTTGCCCAGGCTGGTCTCAAATGCCTGGGTTCAAATGATTTTCCTATCTTGGCCTCCCTAAGTGCTGGGATTTCAGGCATGAACCACCGCACCTGGTCCTGCTTAAAATTTTAATTCTCATGTTAACAGAATGTTGGCCACTCCACCAAAAATGCTTGCTCTCCAGAAGAAAAGTAAGCTAAATAAGTGGGTGAGTGGGAAGGTAAGAAGTTGTGTAGAATCTGCCCCATATGCCAGCTATTTATTTCCTCATTAAATGTTTAATGCAAGAGAGGTACTTATTATCTGTCCTTACGAAGCCTACTTTCTGGTTGTGGGAGACTGACAACCAACACATCAAATAATGTATCAAGTGGTGTTAAGCGCCATGGAGGAATATAAAGCAGGAGAAGGGGATTAAAGAAGCCTGGGCATGGGGTGAGGATGTTGTCAGAGTCAAATGTTTCAAAAACGTGCATCTGATAATAATGTCCCTTTGCTCAAATCCTTCAAAGCTATCTCATTACTTCAGCACTAAGACCACAGTTCTAAACCTAATGTACCCCACCCTGCATAGTATGACCCTTGACAAACTCTCCACCCTCAACTCCTCCCATGTGTGCTGACACACCCTTCATTTCTGCCATATTTAGTTCCACAGACCCCCAGGATATATCATCCTTTCAAGCGTCTTCTTGTTTACTGACCTGTAAATACCTATCCTTTGCTCCCCAATTCTGTCTGATCTAATAAAGCTTATTCTTATCATTTAAGACTCTGACCTAGCACCATCTTTTCTTAGAAGTGCTTTTAATCCATTTTATCTAGCACCATAGGTCAGTTTCAATTCCTCCTCTTTTCACGGCTCTGTAAACGGCTTCCCCCAAGAATTCTGCTCAGAATTCCACAACACTGTTCTCTGTGCTTCTGTCTGTTCTAGCACCTTTCACGTTGTGTTGCTTATATGAGAAAGTTTGGAATTAGGTTAGCATAAACAAATACATATCATTTAGTTCTAATAATTCTAACTGATTCTTCTGACTGCAGTGTGAATTGCTCAAGGACAGAGTTTGTTTGCTTTTATTCTCCCTACATGGACACAATCCTTGGCACTTTGTATACTCTCAAAATGTTGGTTCAATCAATCCATTTTGTATGTAAACATTCTAACTGAACTTTAAATCTTTCTTATTTTAGTGACAAGGATCTTCCATGGTAATTTTCTACACAATAGTATTAATTTGTAGTCGCATGAATATATCTACCCCCGATTTTTTTTCTATTATAGATGCCATATCATATTCTGAAGACACAATGTCATCTAATGCTTACTGAATTCATGCTAGGTGCCAAGCACCATTCTATGCACTGTAAATAACTAACAACTTACGTATTCCTAACAACAACCCTGGAAATGGAATGGTCATTATCCATTTTCTCATCTTGCATGAGTACAAAATAGTTAAATAACTTGCTAAAGATTAGTCACAGAACTAGGTTTCAAATCCAAGCACCATAACTCTAATTCTATGCTTTCAACCATTATACGACACTGCCTACTTTTTATTAAGCTTCAGAAAGTTAAATTATTCGTTCCTTAACAGAGGGGAAAAGAGGAAGCTGAGAAATACTGGCATAGAATTTGAACTACTGAGAATTTTAAGGGTTTCTTGGTATGGTGTGGAAGGTGCAAAGTACCTTAGGAATCGTGCCAAAGCTTTGAACTGAAGCCTGTAGGTACAGTGTATTAGACACATGATATTTTTGTCATCTGCTACCTTCAATAATAATTCATTTAATCCAGTGAAGGGTGATCAATCCTTTGGAATACATACAAGATACTGTGGTTGCCATGGGGTGAAGTAAGAAGATAGAAAACAAATAATTAACTCTTTGTAGCCTGCAAATAGTTTTTCCACTGTAATACCTTCTATAAGTTCTGCTGGTAAAATAACAACACCCATTTGAATAGCATGCTCACATGCACTGTTTCTTTGGATTCTTTCCACAACTTAGGAAGATGTAAGCAGTGCATTCATGATCCGTATCTTATAGATGCAAAGACTCAACTTGCCCAAAGGCATGAGTGGGAAAATATGAAAATGAAGGAGGCATATGAATGACATCATTTGCTCCTTTTCTCTCCCCTTTATCTTGCCTTTCATAATTATATTAGATAAGAGAGTTTAACTGCAATTTATCCAATTGCAGTTTATCTTAATACTATTTATGTAATGTAAAACAGTATCAAAATTGGTCCCGTTTTTCATTAATGTTAAGAAAAGTGGGGCCGGGCAAGTGGCTCACTCCTGTAATCCCAGCACTTTGGGAGGCCAAGGCAGGCAGATGACTTGAGATCAAGAGTTTGAGACCAGCCTGGTCAACATGGTGAAACAATTAGCCAGGCATGGTGGCAGGTGCCTGTAATCCCAGCTACTTGGGAGGCTGAGACAGGAGAATCATTTGAACCCAGGAGGTAGAGGTTGCAGTGAGCCAAGATTGCGCCACCTCACTCCAGCTTGGGTGACAGAGCTAGACTCCATCTCAAAAAAAAAAAAAAAAAAAAAAAGAAAAAAAAAAAGAAAACTGATTGGTTATTGGTTGAGAAACCATTTCTGAAATGTTGTAATTAATGTACAGACCATCTCTACGGTCTCCTAATTTTGGGGAGATTTTAATTGCTGATCTTACCTTCCAGTGTTACAAGTCCTCTATGTTCTATGAGCTTCCACCTCCCACATTCCTATCTGGTGAGAGCCTAGAAGAACCAAATATAATGGTTCCCAGAAATCTGGATGATGGTGTTAGTGATAATGATCCATGTTTCTCCAACAATAACAATAGTTCGTATCTATTACCACGTTGGATTATTACCACAACCTCTTGAATTACGTGTGGTAGATATTAATATCCCAGATTTACAGATGAAGAATTGCCACATAGCTAGGGTAAGTGATTCTGTGTTCTTTTCAGAATTTTCTCACAGGCTTTACCATATATGTTTCTGTGAATTCAAGTCTACTGTGAAGTGTACCTTTGAAAACCCACTCCTTCCCATTCTCCCACATGTAAATAAATAGCACCTTCATCTAGCAGTTGCCTGAGTAAGAAACTTATGAGGTTTCCTTGAATTCTCTCTCTTCTTTCTCCCTACACCAAATCTATCAGCAAGTCCTGATTACTTTATTTCAAAAACACAACCAAAATCTGTCCACTTCTTTTCATTGCCGGTATTTTTATCTATTTCATTTAGGACTAACATTCCCAGGACCTAGAACAGTATCTGGTATGTCATAGGTCCTCAATAAATATTTGCAAAATGAATATTTCCACTGTGATACTAGCAGTTATATTAAAAATGTTTAGAAATATATATGGCAGGAACTTGGACCATCGGCAGGACTTCTGAAGTTCTTTAAGTTTCCTCCTCTGCCAGGTGCTAACACTTTGATTCTTGGGTCCTGAGGCAGTTTGGAAGTTCTGGGGGAAAGGATAAGATGGCTGAGATATTACTTTGTATCACCTTTTCTCAAGTGTTAGGAGATACTTAATTTCTGTTAATGTGCTTATGAATTGAATGTCACAACAGAAAAAGGATTGTGTGTTCCCACATTTGGGAGATGGAGCCAACAGTAATTCACTAAATTTGAAGTATTTTTATAATTATGAACATATTAGGGAAGAAGCTGAAATATTTTTATTATAATAAAGACAAACCTTTACCCAAGCCAGGCAGTTTGGGAAATGTTGCTGAAAATGTATCCTCTCTCCAAGAAAAGTAACTTGAGTACTCATCTAATTTTATTTAAAAAATTCCAACAGCCAATAATCACCGTGTAGCAATAGTATATAAGTGTGTATTTGCCTGAATAGTAACCAATTCTGATAAAGACTCGCTAGTCTACAAAAAGATATTGATGTACAAAGAGTAGGAAATGCTTCATTAAATTAATTGATGTACAAAGAGTAGATAAATGCTTCATTAAAATAAAGAAGGAAACAAGAAGTCTGGTAAATTTTTGATACTATTTTAATTTTTAATCTGTTTTATAAATTCTAAGTAGTGTCAGACAAGAGTACATTATTGCTTCATAATTCAGTAGCTTTGTGATTTGTAGACTATTTACTACATCAAAAAAAAAAAAAAGATGGACAAGCAGAAAATCCTGTGAATCCTGAATTCTTATATTAATGTGAAAATACTACTATTCTGCTATTTGACTTGTCCTCGAATCCTTGGATTATTAATCAGTTTGAGAGGGTCCAGAGAGAGAGCCTTTCCTGTTGCAGATTTGCTTTGTCTGTTTCCGTCATCTGTATCAGATAGGAGTTAAGTTAGAGGTGAAACATGACATTCTGACAGTGAATCCAGCAGACAGATTCTTGGCTGCATTCTCTGCTACACTTGAACTTCTGCTAAGCATGTGATGAAAGAGTGTTTTCAACTGCACCAGCTGTGGAGAGGTTAATAAAACAAAAGAGGGGAAACAAAAGTGCTCACAGCAGAAAGCTTCTGGCTTTGCTGATTTTTCTGGTTACAAACAATATGTCAGAGAGCTGTAACTGCTGTGTTGGTTTGGGCTTCAAGCCATTTAAGACAAGTTGAGCTTCTGAATTAAAAGTTTAAAGAGAATAAATAAGCAGTACATTAGATGCAATGTTACATATTTTGGTGCTAGAAATGGAAAGCTCTTACTTTGCCATAGACACTTGGAAATTAGGAAACTGGTGTGTATTTTGCTGGCATCCTTGATAGTTTCTGCTGTAAACAGAAAACTGCACAGGCTTTCAGATGTTTGAGATATGCAGAAGCAAAAGTGGTCTTGGCTTAGTGGACTGCAAGCAATCTCTTATGCTTTCTGTCTCTCTTCCTGTGTCCCACTCCTCCAGCAAAGGACCATGGAGTGTGGAACCTTGCCCAGCCTGCTGCTCAGGGGACGATTGCTCAAGGCTGTCTTATGCAGAGGAGGTCAACAGTTGACCCATGAACCATTTAAACTGGAAGGAAGAATTAACCAATACTCTGAGAGATTGACTACATCTACTTTCCCCTGAAAGTTGGAGTGCAGAGTACAGGAGAGGAAGGCCATTTACTAATTTTCCTGTTTCCTTTACCAGTCCTCTACCTCTCCGTACCTAAGGTCCTTCACTCAGTATACTCAAGTCATCTCTTCTATGACTGCATTCTCACATGCCACGGCATATAAGAGGTAGGATAACAAGTTCCATCACTTCACACAAGCATCTACCAGGAGGAGGGAAATAGAAACAACCTGTTACCTTCAACTTCGCCACATGCTGTTAAACCAAAGGTTTGTTATATAAGCGTTTGGGGACATAATGAATGTGACTTACATATGTCATCTGGGAGACATGGTGTTTATGTTTCTTGAGTTGAATTGGGGCAGGAAAAAAAATGGGCATCTAAAATGCTCAATAATCGAGAGAAACTTTAAAAGTTATTCCTCATCCTAATTTGTCTAATATCTATCTTTATCATCTTATTCATCAGTTACTTGGGAAATTCAGAGATTTAGAAATTTCTACTGAAATAAAATGAATTGTTTTGGAGACTGTTTCTGAATAGTTGCAGAACTCCCCCAAAGTCCTAACACAGGTCTCGTTCCTCGTTTTTTCCTGACCTCCAAGATTCCGGCTGATTGGAGACTGTTTCTGAATAGTTGCAGAACTCCCCCAAAGTCCTAACACAGGTCTCGTTCCTCGTTTTTTCCTGACCTCCAAGATTCCAGCTGATTGGAGACTGTTTCTGAATTGTTGCAGAACTCCCACAAAGTCCCAACACAGGTCTCATTCCTCGTTTCCTCCTGACCCCCAGTATTCCAGCTGATTCAAGTTCACGCCCACATCTTCTCTTCAGATGTGCAGCTCCTCAGGGAGTCTTCTCTGTGGCTCATAGACTTATTTTGTCAAGTACTGGAGCACCATGAACTTGCTAGGAAGCAAATGTACATGTGTTCTACACCAGAAGACAATCAGATGCACTGATGTCTTGATTTATTGGGTTTGTAAATTTGGATGTGATTAAGGACAGCACTGAGGAATCTGTCCTTTTAGACTGCATTTACTGCAGGATAATGAATGTGATTTGATTTACACAAATGTGGTCTGCAGAAAGGTTTGTTTAGTAGTACTCTCAGTCACAAACTGCGGTATATACTTCATATAAAGCATTAGGTCAAGGGAACCGTTGGGCAAAAGTGTGGAAGGTGTTGAATTGGTTGGAACACTATGTGAGATGCTAAGTTGCCCCAAATTTTGTTCAACATATACATACAATTATCAAATACCAATTTGATATCAAGATAATACTAATTTTTACTTCTCCTTTTTCTCTCTGCTACTAGCCTGTGAAGAAAAAATCAACACCTAGAATTTTTTCCATCCCTCACCTTTCCTTTGAGAACTCAACAACCCAAGCAACATGGACCTTTTCCCAAATATCATTTAGGAGAAGTCACTGGCAGTTTAAGAAAAAGATTTTTTTAAAAAAGTTTCAGGGTGAGACATCTTCCAACATAAACTTTAAACATCATTCTTAGCATCAGAGCAACAATATTTTTAGTGTGAGTACTTATTTTTAATAAACTTGATTTTTTAGAGTTTATTTTAAAAAGCTGTAGAATTTTGTTTATTTTGAGGTGTACATACTAGGTGTATGTATTTATGGGTTACATAAGATGTTTTGATACAAGCATGCAATGTGAAAAAAGCACATCATGGAGAATTGGGGATCCATCCCCTCAAGCATTGATCCTTTGAGTTACAAACAACCCAATTAGATTATTTAAGTTATTTTAAAAAGTATAATTAAGTTCTTATTGAACTATAGTCACCCTATTGTGCTATCAAATTGTAGGTCTTATTCATCTTTTTTTTTTTTTTTTTTTTTTTTTGAGATGGAGTCTTGCTCTGTCGCCCAGGCTGGAGTGCAGTGGCACGATCTCGGCTAACTGCAAACTCCTTCCTGGTTCAAGCGATTCTCCTGCCTCAGCCTCCAGAGAAGCTGGGATTACAGGTGCACAGCACCAGGCCTAGCTAATTTTTGTATTTTGGGTAGAGACGAGGTTTCACCATGTTGGCAAGACTGGTCTCGAACTCCTGCCTTTAAGTGGTCCGCCTGTCTCGGCCTCCCAAAGTGCTAGGATTAAAGGCGTGACCCACTATGCCCGGCCCTTAGTCATTCTTTCTATTTTCTTTTTTGTACCCAATAAGCATCCCCACCTCCCTGCCAGCCCTTCACTAGCCTTGCTAGACTCTGGTAACCATCCTTCTACTTGTCTATGTTCATGAGTTCAATTGTTTTGATTTTTAGATCCCACAAATAAGTGACAACATGTGATGTTTGTCTTTCTGTGCCTGGCTTATTACCCTTAACATAATGATCTCCAGGTCCATTGCAAATGACTGCATTTCATTCTCTTTTTATGGCTGAATAGTACTCCATTGTGTATAGGAACTACATTGTCTTTATCCGTTCATCTGTTGATGGACACTTAGGTTGCTTCCAAATCTTAGCTACTGCAAACAGTACATGACAAACATAGGAGTGCAGATATCTCTTCCATATCCTGATTTCCTTTCTTTGGGGTATACAACTGGCAGTGGGATTGCTGGATCATATGATAGCTCAATCTTTAGTTTTTTGAGGAACCTCCAAATTGTTCTCCATTGTGGTTGTACTAATTTACATTCCCACCAACAGTGTATGAGCATTCCCTTCTCCACATCCTTGCTAGCATTTGTTATTCCCTGTCTTTCGAACACAAGCTGAAGCTTAGTTTTTAATCTCTAAAATAGGGCTAAGAGTGTTTAGGTAAATATAAAAATTCAGTATGTGTCTAAAATAAAGATACCTAGCAGAGAGTATGCAAAAAATTAAAATTTTGCCTCCTCTTATATAAGAAATATAATTAACACTTACTAAATTTGATAGTAGAGGTGAATGGAAATTAATTCCCGTAAAATAATCTTTACAAAGATAATATAACCAACCAGTAAAATTGGCTTTGAGGAGACATTTGGCTTCTAATTCAGAGAATACTTCATCTTTGTATTTTCTCCAGTGTTTTTGGAATGTATGTTCAGCAGGCAATAAACAAACAAAAATTTCAAATCATCTTCGTCTTGGTTTGGAAGAAGTAGAAGTAGTATAACTATTGGCCACTGAGACGCTGTGGGTTTCCCAAGAGACAAGATGTGCTGGGCGTGGAGCCTTAGAGTGTAGAGGGGCAAAATTACAGGGTTTGGAAGAAAATATTGTTCTACATGACCCAACAAGGCACATTATCAGATACTTAGTACTGGCTGCTTACCTGGGCAGCACCCCAAAAGGGAGAAGAGTATGGGATAGAGGAAATAATTTTCTGGAGACTGTTATTCAACATTTAAGATCCATGTGAGGGAGCTACAGTACAATGTTTCTTTTACTGCAGTCTGTATTAAAATGTCCACTTCATCTGTTTTTGGGAATATGTTGCTTGATTCAAATAACTACTTTTAATTTTTAAAGTAAATAAAATTAGAATAATAGGAACAACATTAATTTTTGCAAACAGAAAAGGGTTATCGCTGTTCTTTTTAGCATCAGTCACCTCGTGCTGAGTCTGCGAGAGGCACAAGAGGATCTCCACCTACCCAGCATGCCTCCCTTTCTGGAGGGCCCTTGTCCTGTGATAAACAAGTGAAGCATTGACACACACATAGGGCCCACTAGCTGCTGTCAAATGACGTCTGGCTTAGAGATGGCAAATAAAATATAGGACCCGTGGCAACAATAGAGAACTTTGCTTTCATAACTGAAAACCTGAGAAAGTTTTGCTGTGTGGATTCACCAGTTTGCTTTCCACAAGGGTTTGCTATCCTGTTCGTCAGTCAGATTTTTGATTATTCTAAAATTGTCTCTGAGTGCAGTGTAAAGAGTTTCTATGTATGAACCATAACACATAGAGTAGATGTCTGCCTTTCCTTACCAGGCATCAGATTCTCCCTGGATCATTTACTGTTTAGAATCACAAAACAAATACAATGTTGTATAATACAACTTTACAAATGGTGAATTTTAAAAAATATTTTATGACCTCTTAATTACATATGGCAAAATGAAAGACATTGGGAAAAATAATTTTAACATAGTAATGACTGTCTGTGAAGTTCTTTAAAATTGCCTTTTAAAATTGTTGATTACATCAACGGCAAATATAAACATTATAACTTGGTCAGATTAGCTGTTGTGGGTTTTCTTCTAAGAATACTTTTCTTTTTTTCCTATCAGGCTTATTTATTGAATCACCAATCTAATTTCTGAATTGTTGTTATCCTTTAAAATTTTTACAGTTATAAGTTATTTGGTATTGATTATATCTGCTGGGAGAATTTATCCAGAGGCATGGATTTCTCTTCCCTTTTTTAAAAATTAATGACGGATTTTAGTAACATCATGATCATCGTATCACTCACTGGGAATGCATTGTGTGCCAGGCACTTTGTAGACATTCTTTTAATCGTCATAACAACCTTGCGGTATTTATGGATGAGGCTCAGGAAGTTAAAGAAAACTCTAAGAACTTGTACTCAGGGTTGTCTCCTTCAAAATTCTTTGCTGATCCTAATTCTGAAATGTGTGAAGTTGTCAAAATATGAAATATTGGCTACCCTAGCATGGTAACAGTACATTTGTAAGCATTAATGTATCCAGAGGAGCAAATCCCTCGTCTTTAAAGTGCCCATGCTTGTTTTTCAGCAGCTCTGAGGCCATAGGACTCTACCACACCATAAACTCTGTTGGTTTTGCTCTGTTTTCAAAGCATCTAACGCTGCCAGAAAGTAGTTCAAGCATGTTGGAAGAATCAAGCTTCCTGAATTGGGTGATGCATAATTTGGTTTAAAACTGATACAACAATCGGAAATTCTACTTATCCACTGAATCATATTGATTACACGCCAACGTCTTGTTCTTTATCTTAACCGCACTCATTCTATTTTTTTTTTCATCTACAGAATTCTCACAGCCTACAAAGTGAATTTCAAAACAGATATTTAAAGGGACAAAAGGGCTTAGATAACTTTGTAAAAATTAGGGGAAATCAATTTCAAAGATAACTGTAGATATCTGGAATATGCAAGTAGCATCCAAGTTCTTGATTATAAAGACATGATACTTGGTACCTTCAAAACCAAAACAATGCTCCTCTTGGGATTTTCAAAAAAATACAGAAAGAGTAAACTCAGAATAAAAATATAAGTAGAGATGGGGCCTAAAATTGGAAAGCAATTATGAAGAGAAAGTGAAAGACAAAGAGGAATATTTAGAAAAATCAGATAACAGTGATCCGAAAGACAGAACCCTGAGGATAGAGAAAGATACAAAGATAAATAGTGGTGGAAAATAATGAGGCCACAAGGTTATAATTCAAAGTAAATTTTCCAAATTGCATATCCTGTTTAAAATGTGTGTCTTAGGGTTTTACATGAGTGTGGTGCAGTGGGAAAAAACACTGGACTGGGAATCTGAGGCCCTGGTTTGGGATCTGGCTAAACCATTCATCATCTATGTTTTCTTAAACAACCTAGTCAGGGCCCTGGTTTTGTTATATATAGAGAGAGATCCAAGAGATGCTGTTAAATGCCTTCCAATGCTAAATAACTCAATCTCACAGGGAGCAGAATTTAGAATGATACCTTATTAAATGGCAAGATAATATTTTCTTGCCATTAACTGATACTGTACTGATGGACAACCTGCATAGGACCCAATAGAGTCCAGAGAACCTGTTTATTCTTTCTTTTCTTTCTTTCTTTCTTTCTTTTTTTTTTTTTAAGAAACATGAACTTCTATTGATTTATTCATCAAGTAGTTTAGGATGGTTATGTAGTTTGATAATGTGCTGAATGATCATTAAGGATTTTAGTAACAAATAAATTATTTAAAATTATTTGCCAGAATCCTTAAAAATGACAAAAACTAAGCAAACTAAGTCACATTATGATGATAAAATTCAAATGTTGAGTTATCCTAAAAGAGAACAGTAATAAAGTACTAACAGCAATTTTTATATGGCATTCAATGTAAGTTACATTGAAGTCATTAACCTAAAAGAGTTACACAGGTAAAACATCCAGATTCCTCACCAAAAATGTGTTAAGATTCCATTTATTCGAGTCTAATACATCTTTAAGTGGAATTTTGATGTTTTTTTCTATATGGAATCTGAACACTTTTTTTAAGATTATTTTTTGCCAGGCATGGTGGCACACACCTGTAGTCCCAGCTACTTAGGGGGATGAAGTGGGAGGATCCCTTGAGCCCAGGAGATCGAGGCTGCAGTAAGCCATGATTGTGCCACTGCACTCCAGCATGGGCAACAAAGTGAGATTTGGTATCAAGAAAAAAAAGGATAATAATAACAATATCAGTGTTATCAAAGTAGTGTAGCGGTTAAACACGTGGACTCTACAACCAGCTACTTAAGTCAAAATCCTGGCTTCACTGCCTACTAGTTGTGTGATCTTGAGCAAGCTATCAACACACTCTGTGCCTCAGTTTCCTCACCTATAAAATGGGTATATAAGAGTACTCACTTCATATGACAACTTTAAGCATTAAATGAATAAGTACAATTCTTTTAATAGTAGCCTTACCCTGTCACTGTAACAATCATATTTTCCTGACATTATGCAAACATTCTCTTAGATTTTGTTGTATACAGTGCATATTTGATCTTTCTTACTAACTTGAAACTGACTATGCAAATAAAAGTTTGGTATTTTAAGGTCTAGTGCTGTCCTTGAGGTCTAGATAAAATCGGTGTACAACTGGACACTACTGTAATTTGGGCCTTCTGTATAATAGTTTAGTTTTTTGCCTAAAGTCTCCCTATAATTGCCAACTCAGTAAACCCTTTAATTTCAAATATACAGTGATGCATAAAAGTATGGTGCCATAGTTAGAATAAATTTTAAAATGATCTAATCAAATGGATGTTAGAAAAAAATAAGGTGAGTTTGACATTGTAATGTCCATATAGGTTCTGAGGTAACATGGATAATA
>NW_012109408.1:892939-895086 GCF_000951045.1 Mandrillus leucophaeus | reverse complement strand
ACACGATTAATGACCTTCAAGTCACAGTGGGAAGCCTGGTCACTTATGGACTATAGAAGTGGGCAGAGAACAAGGGCACAGCCTGTTCCCCATGTACATGGCATGTGGCCATGGTCCGATAAAGAGCCTTTTTCACCATATCTGTCTGTTGTGGGGCTCTTTTTAATTTTTTTTCCTATTTACATAATATTTCCAGAGTCAAAAGGGGTCTCTTAAAAAGATCACATCCTTGTATTTTTACAACTCTTTAGCATTATTTTATCAGACCTGAGGGTGTTGATGCATGCCTGTTTGTTTCTCATAAACTGATTAAGAAGTCACTGTAATGAGTTCAAATGTAACATAATTAGAACTTTTCCATATAAAATTATCTTTCATTTAGAAAATACAGATATAAGCAAAAAAATCAGTCTCTTAAAAATGAGTTCATTGAGTACCTTAAAATAGTAAAAAATATGAGAAGGTAGCAGAAATATAAATTTTACACTTGCTATCGGATATGCAAAATCATCCACCTCCTCAATTTGCTTCCAGCATCCTGATTACATTAATTTTGCTATACAATGTGTGGCTATTTTTGAAGGACTGAAATTTATAAATATAAAATCTATATTTCTTCTATTTTATACATCCTATTTTCCTGAAAATGATTATTATTTTTGCCTTTCTCCACAACACAGATAGGCAATTAGGGAACATGGACAAGAAAAGAAGAGATAGTATGTTGCTTTATAAAGCCCTCATTTATTTGAAATCATTTAATGTACACCAGAAGCATACATTATAAAGACTATTTATCTACTTTTTTTTTGGAGATGGAGTCTCACTTTGTGCAGTAGGGCAATCTCGGCTCACTGCAACCTCTGCCTCCCGGGTTCAAGTGATTCTCCTGCCTCAGCCTCCCGAGTAGCTGGGATTAAGGCGTGCACCACCATGCCCAGCTAATTTTTGTGGTTTTAGTAGAGATGGGGTTTCACCATGTTGACCAGGCTGGTCTCAAACTCCTGACCTCAAGTGATCCACCCGCCTCAGCCTCCCAAAGTGCTGGGATTACAAGTGTAAGCCACCGTGCCTGGCTGATTTATTTACTTTATAAATAAAGAGTACATGTAGCTATATTGGGGAAACAGAAGAAAAAAGTTACAGCAGTTATTAGATTTCAAAACTGTCTTTTTCAGTGGTTTTGATAATACTTTTTCATATATTTCAAAAATGTGTAATATTATACAGTTTTATATTTCACTGAATTGAATTGCCTTCAAGCAAATGCTTATAGATGCAACTGGAGTCAGCAGGAAACCTTCTATCATATGTTGTCCTGCCACAGTAAAACATATTTGGTTATTTTCCTAAACCACAAATAAATAATTCTTATAACAGTCATTTCTAACCACCATTTTACTGATGTGGACACGATGGAAACATTGTTCATTTAAATAAAATGCAAACTCTTAGACTTACACTCCAAATTTACTAGCTCTTTCTTTTTTAGACTAAAATAGTGGAGAGGAAAAGCCAGGAGCAAATGAAAGCACATCTCAGAGGGAACTCTGAGGACACGAGCTGTCCCAGACTCCTGACTGTCGCCAGCTGCCAAGCCATGGGCTATGGCAGTATGGCCTTCTCAAGGGCAAATATGCTGGGAAAGTCTTTATATTCATGTTCCTGCTTCTCCTTTTTCTTTATAAGATTTCTTTTGTTGTTGTTGTTGCTGTTGTTTGTCTTCCAAGTTTCTATAAGTTACTGTTTTTTTTGTTTGTTTGCTTTTTGAGACAGAGTCTAGCTCCATCACTCGGGCTGGAGTGCAGTGACGCCATCTCGGCTCACTGCAACATCCGCCTCCCAGGTTCAAGTGATTCTCCTGCTTCAGCCTCCCCAGTAGCTGGGATTATAGGTGGCTGCCACCACACCCAGCTAATTTTTGTATTTTTAGTAGAGATACGATTTCACCATATTGGTCAGGTTGGTCTCGAGCTTCTGGACCCAAGTGATCTCCCCTTCTCGGCCTTCCAAAATGCAGGGATTACAGACGTGAGCCACCACATTTGGACAATAAGTTACTTTTTTGAGAGAAGGAATGGATGCCTGCCAGAGGAAGGATTCTGAAAGGTTTTTATGATAAGCATTGCTAACATTTATTGAATGCT
>NW_012109408.1:887412-888254 GCF_000951045.1 Mandrillus leucophaeus | reverse complement strand
CACACACACACACACACACACGCATACACACGCACACCCCTGAGCATATCAGTGGAAGATACAGGTGTTTCTTATGTAGAGCATGATCACTGTAGCCTTGATTGATGAATTGAGGGTCCTTATGTACCAAGGAGAGCTGGTGTTAAATCTAGGCTCATGTTAGAGCTTGAGAAGCTGTTTTGATGGAAGGAAGTGTAGAAGGGAATCAGTATTACTCTGAACAGAATTATACTTTGTCTCCTAGCTCCATATGTTTTAGCTGTGTGATCTTGGGAAAGCTATTCAAACCCTCTGAAACACAGGATCCTATTTCATAATGTGAGTGCAAATACTGTATCTATGTTATAAAATCATTACAGTAATAAATAGAGGCATCTCTGTGCTCTGCAAACTCTCAAAAAAGTAATGTTTATTCTATTTGAGGGGATGGGGTGGGGTATGTGGACTGTTTTTATGTTAAATGAAAAGAAGGGAATATTCCAACGAATAAAAAGTACATGTGAAACATTTAGAAAAATTATAGGAGAGGTTTTTGAACTCCAGAATAAAATGCTTAGAATATAGGAATTGCTAAGTAAACATCAAGTCATGAACACATCAGGTCCTTTATCTTAATGAAGAAAAATGTAAATAATTCTTCAGAAAGCTTTTTTTGGATAGTATTAAAACATTTACAGAGGAGTCAGGGAAAAAAATAACATCAACAGGTCTGAAGCAGATTTCTAGCAGAAGTAGAGCTAACAAAGACTTGTCCTCTGTCTCGCAAAGAGGCTTAAAAACCAAAGTGGTCCCCTAGTGCAATGATGTCTACTTAAAGCTAGTTGTGTTTGACAAGTGTCTTA
>NW_012109408.1:877588-882027 GCF_000951045.1 Mandrillus leucophaeus | reverse complement strand
GACAAAGAAGGAAGTTTTATCAAAATTATAAGTGAGACAAAATGAGGAGGATTAGCTAATTTGTTGGGGGAGAATAATTCATTAAAAATAACTTTATAAGCTAGAAAGAGTGGTTGAAACAAAGAAGTTGAAATTCAATAGGATAAACATAAATCTTACATTTAGGTTCACATAATCAATTTCTTGTGTGGAGAACAGTGAATATTTGATTTGGTAGCATATGGAAGATAAGTTTACATATTTTAATGCAAGTTAATCTAACCCAAGAGTGTGGGCCTACTGCTAAACACCGAACTCAGCTTTATTGTCTATTAGTTGAAATATAGTGTCCACATCAAGGAAATTATTAGTCTAACCTCATTTGCTGCTGGTCACACAGGAAGTGCTCTATTGAGTTCTGGGCACTACATTTTTAGGGAGAAGTTGACAGCAAACTGGAACATGTTCAAAGGAATGACGGTGAAGGGTCTGGAAACCATATCATATAAGGAATAACTGGGGGAATGTGTTCATTTAGCCCGAGAAAATGACAAGCTGTGTTAACAATTTCAAAGGCTGTTCGGTAGAAGAGGGAGTAGACTTTTCCGCAGAATTACGGAACTAAAATGAATGGTGGAATCACAGAGTGGTAAGTTTAGGCTCCCAGAAGAAAAAATGCTTTTCTAATAATTACAGTTATTCATGAACAGGCTGACTCAATAGTGGCAAGTTGCTGGCCACCAGGAGTGACCCATGTGCCCACCTGTCTGAGCAGCAGGAGGTAGGGTGAGGGCTGGTGGCTCTTGGGAGTCTGAGACAGAATCTATGATGATCGTTTCGTGTACTCCCTGCAAGAAGCAGAGTCAGGATCTAGGGCAAAGTTTTCTCTTTTAAACTTAAATTGAAGTCCATCTTCATATCTGCAGTGACTCACTCAGGATTCTTTTATGCATTTAGAGAGAATGGCTCTCTCTCTCTCTTTTTCTCTTTGTCTCTCTCTCCCTCTCTCTTTTACACACACAGTGTATTTTATATCTTTCTTCCTTTTATCATCTCTTAACTGGGATAAAAGGGGTCAAGATGGGTAGCCAAGTGGCAGTAAAATACATTTGAATCAAAGTCACATTCAGCAGCCATAGCAGAAATATTTTCCCAAGGGTTATTTCTGATTCTAACTGCAATAGTTCAGGATCTAGCTTGGCACGCGTCAGCCATGTTGGTGCTCTGAACCTTGTGTGGGAAAAGATATACTGGAAACAGAGTAAGAGGTAAACACTAAGCATGTTTGCCTTGATGGCAAAAATCGTGTTGCAAAGGTGTGTTGTGTTTTCTTGGGAATTGTAGGGTAGAAACATTACATGAGAAGAACAGATTAAAAATTGTTGTTGTCAGCATCCATCTTTGTACAGTTTTCTAAAGCTTTTTCTGCATATGTATTAGTGACTATGGTATTCTTTACTGTAAATCCTTCACTCATGCAGACATCTAAAGATAGGTCCTACATTTACCAATTGAGAGACGGTGACAAGTCTTTCCCTTCCTCCCTCTTTTGCTTTTCCCCTTCTTCCATTGTCTTCTTCCTCCTCCTTTTCCTCCCTTCTCCAGCTCCCCCATCTGTTCTCTTCCTCCTCATTTTCTTCTTTGCTTTTCCTAACAAAGGGGCATGCTTTTTTTCTACCCTTGAAACCCCCCAGTCTTCAGTGTACAGATTGAGAGTGCTTTCGGTTTCAGCCTGGCATTTCACCTTTTTCCTGTGCTTTGCTGTTTACTGACTCTACAACTTTGCAATGTCCTTTTGATGAAGCAAACAGGACAGCCTAACCTGTGGAGAAATTATTAATAAAATTTCAAGAAGTCAACTCAGCATGGATTGAATAATGAAATTTGGAATGTCTTCCCTATTGTTGCCTGGATCTAGCCAGGCAGCCTTGGCCCGGGTGGCTCAACCCAGCTTGCCCTGTGTGGTTTGAGGCCTTTAACTATGAGGCAGGTCATTAACCGGCTGGTGAAGCAGCAGCACATTGTTCTGTTATTTTCAAACCACAACAGCCTCTGTGGAATCCAAGAGCCATAAACATGTAGTTCTGATGCTGCCTGACAGAGGCATAATTCATGAACTCTATAATTTAAAGGGATTTCAATGCAATTGTAAAACTAATAAAAAATGAATTGCTTTTGGGGAACACTGGTACCTTATTCAATCAATTGATTCTACTAATTTAAAAATACAGTTGACCTGGTAGCTGTGTGTGTGTGTGTGTGTGTGTGTGTGTGTGTGTGAAGATAAGTAAGATTAAATCTGATGCCAATAGTTAGTTTCATGTACATAACATTGCTTTTGGACCAAAAACAAAAAAAAAGAAAAAGAAAAAGAATCTCAGAACAATGTATGGCCTGTAGCCAGTAAGTCAGTAACAAAGTGCTTCTTTCCATGCCTTTTTATCATTTCCCCCCAAATGTTGATTATGACCAAGTTGGAAAAAAAAAAAAAAGTTTTGGTAAGTTACTAGAAGGTTTAAATTTCAGTCTAGATTTTTTTGTTTAAGCCTCAAATGAAAGGCTTTCTTTAATCAGATAACTGACCAGCCAGTAATTTTAGCCCAACTATGACACACCAGTTGGCAGGTACAGAGGTGCGCAGCCCCAAGCCTTTGCCTCTGTCCCTGCTTCTCTGTCCGCTGGGACTGTCATTGAGCTTCCCTGTCTTACTGCTGGTCCCCAGAGACTGCCTCCAAACATCCTGAAGTTCAGAAAACGAGAGGCAGCTGTCATAGGTGGCTACGCAGATGGCACGAGAGGGACTCTGTCCCTCCATCACCCCACCTGGGGAGAAAAAATAGGGCCGCCCCACACCGCAGCTGTCTCAGATCCAGAGCATCTACGTTTCAAATTGATCCCTGATTTCCTGAAACCTTGTCTCTGAAGTTGTTTAGGAGGCTTCAGTGGGGCTTTAAATACAAGCACATTAACTCTTCTGTTTTCACTCCTCCATCATGAGTAATGGCAACTCAGAAATGCCCTCTATGATGTCGCGTCACAAAAGGCTCAGAAAATTACCCCTTTCCCCTATTGTCTGTCTGTTTTCTTTTGTTCCTTCTCCACTCACCACGTTCACTGGCAGCCATGAATAAAATGTAACATGCTAAATGACTGACATCCATTAAAGCTCCTCGACAAACCTTCGGCTGTGTTTTGAAAGGCCTCTGGAAGGAAAAGGATTGTGTGCTCTTTGAATCTTGGTCTGCTGAACGCCTGCCAAGTGAAGGCTGCTCCATTCAAAGGGCTGAGTGAATAAATGAGAATAACATCCTTGGGGACCCACAGCATCAGTTTACTCCGAAAATGCTCAGCTTCACAAAGGGTCAGAGTCACAAGGTAAATGAAAATGGCTAGAGAAGGACTTTGATGGCCGAAACACTGTAACAGTAGAGGACTTGAAAGAAAACTTTATTTAAAAAAAAAGAGGAAAAAGAGAAAAGCGGGGGCAGGGGAATCTCAGAAAGGGAAAATCAGTTGATAAGAACAAAATGCTTTGACAGCGACATCAGTGAATATTTGCTTATAAATTATACACAGGTAGTATATACATAAATGTATGTGCTTGTGAAAATGTATAAACTTTTCATCCACATCTGTAAACACCATGAACTAATTTTACATTACACATGAATAAAAACTGGGTCAAGCCTGTTAGCTCATTTTCTTGGTGGGCTACAAGTACTCTAATTGTCATCTTAGTTGAAAGTGATAAAATCTGCAGTGCCATCAAAGATGCCATTTCTTTGGATCACTCCTTGTTTTTTTGTTTTTTTTCACACACTATTTCTCAGTTAGAATAATTTCTATTTAACCACTTTAATGGAGGTGAATTAGAAGCAGTTTTTAGGCAAGGAAATCAGAAAAACCACAAGAATTCTTGACACGTTTCCACAGAGACTCCTGCATGGTGCCTGACACAGGGTCACTCATACCAGACCCTCGGGCCTCTGACACTTTCAGCTAATTTTTAGGTTTATAGACTGGTAGTTTAAAAGAAATTCTGCAGTATTAGCTATATCAGATTATCTCCCGTAAAGATGTAAGTGAAGTTCAGGTCTCTCCTTTAAAAAAAAAACAAAACTCAGCAAATGATAATTATGACAGAGGTAGGAGCTAAAGTAGTTGAAGTAGAGGAAGGAGAACAGTGGCAAACGACGGCCTTGCCCCTGCAGGTCTGGTTTCCAGGAGAGGCGACATCAGACAAACTCAACCTTGAATGGTGGGATGGGTGAAATGTGCCCTTCTGCCTTCCAAAGTTCTGTCCCCAGAACCTGTGAATGCAAGCTGATTTGGAAAAAGGATCTTTGCAGATGTAGTTAAATGAAGGAATCCAAGATGAGCTCATCATGGATTAGGATGGGCTCCAAATCCTTGGACAGTGTCCTTTTTAAAGAAGAGAGGGGAGAACACAGGGAAGAAGG
>NW_012109408.1:873251-875748 GCF_000951045.1 Mandrillus leucophaeus | reverse complement strand
CATGAATAAAATGTAACATGCTAAATGACTGACATCCATTAAAGCTCCTCGACAAACCTTCGGCTGTGTTTTGAAAGGCCTCTGGAAGGAAAAGGATTGTGTGCTCTTTGAATCTTGGTCTGCTGAACGCCTGCCAAGTGAAGGCTGCTCCATTCAAAGGGCTGAGTGAATAAATGAGAATAACATCCTTGGGGACCCACAGCATCAGTTTACTCCGAAAATGCTCAGCTTCACAAAGGGTCAGAGTCACAAGGTAAATGAAAATGGCTAGAGAAGGACTTTGATGGCCGAAACACTGTAACAGTAGAGGACTTGAAAGAAAACTTTATTTAAAAAAAAATAAAAAAGAGGAAAAAGAGAAAAGCGGGGGCAGGGGAATCTCAGAAAGGGAAAATCAGTTGATAAGAACAAAATGCTTTGACAGCAACATCAGTGAATATTTGCTTATAAATTATACACAGGTAGTATATACATAAATGTATGTGCTTGTGAAAATGTATAAACTTTTCATCCACATCTGTAAACACCATGAACTAATTTTACATTACACATGAATAAAAACTGGGTCAAGCCTGTTAGCTCATTTTCTTGGTGGGCTACAAGTACTCTAATTGTCATCTTAGTTGAAAGTGATAAAATCTGCAGTGCCATCAAAGATGCCATTTCTTTGGATCACTCCTTGTTTTTTTGTTTTTTTTCACACACTATTTCTCAGTTAGAATAATTTCTATTTAACCACTTTAATGGAGGTGAATTAGAAGCAGTTTTTAGGCAAGGAAATCAGAAAAACCACAAGAATTCTTGACACGTTTCCACAGAGACTCCTGCATGGTGCCTGACACAGGGTCACTCATACCAGACCCTCGGGCCTCTGACACTTTCAGCTAATTTTTAGGTTTATAGACTGGTAGTTTAAAAGAAATTCTGCAGTATTAGCTATATCAGATTATCTCCCGTAAAGATGTAAGTGAAGTTCAGGTCTCTCCTTTAAAAAAAAAACAAAACTCAGCAAATGATAATTATGACAGAGGTAGGAGCTAAAGTAGTTGAAGTAGAGGAAGGAGAACAGTGGCAAACGACGGCCTTGCCCCTGCAGGTCTGGTTTCCAGGAGAGGCGACATCAGACAAACTCAACCTTGAATGGTGGGATGGGTGAAATGTGCCCTTCTGCCTTCCAAAGTTCTGTCCCCAGAACCTGTGAATGCAAGCTGATTTGGAAAAAGGATCTTTGCAGATGTAGTTAAATGAAGGAATCCAAGATGAGCTCATCATGGATTAGGATGGGCTCCAAATCCTTGGACAGTGTCCTTTTTAAAGAAGAGAGGGGAGAACACAGGGAAGAAGGGAATATGAAGTCAGAGACAGAGATTGGAGGAATGTGTTCCTAAGCCAAGGAATGCCAAGGGTTGTGGGCAACCACAAGAAGCCAGGAGACAGGCATAGATCAAGTTCTCCCTCCCAGCTTCAGAAGGAACGACCCTGCTGACACCTTGATTTAGGACTTCTGGTTTCCAGAACTGTAAGAGAATAAAGTTCTGTTGTTTTCAGCCACCAAGTTTGTAGCAGTTTGTTACTACTACTCCGGGAAACAAAGACCGATGGCAGTGGCTGGGTGCTGCTACGATCGTGGGGCCATTCATTTTGGGCTTGCTGCTCTCCAGGAAGAGAGAAAACAATTGGGGTAGATGATTGCATTACTGAGTGACAATGGCCACATAGGCACTCTCTGGTAGAGGTCTCCCTGGTGATCATTTTTCCTAAAAGACCTCTGGTTTTCAATCACCAAACATGCATATCTCCTCAGAACAACATTATTTAGCCGATGTTTGTAAAGGAAAAAAAAAAAATGTTCCCCCAAACTCATTAGTCTATGGGAAAAAGCTCATGTTATGTTCCAAATATCACTGGTATCAGAATGGCGTGTCAAAGGCTGCTGATGTTAAGGCCATGGTACTCCACACAAAGCAACTACATGTGTTAACTGCAATATTAACTCTTCGATAATTAGATTTTGATGTTTTAAGCAGTTTATATTCTAATTTACTAGTTTGTTACTTATATAGAGGAGTCTTACTGTGTTTTAATAATTTAGTTGGTGGTTTGGGGTTAGTATATAGCACATTTTAACTTTTTCCACTACAAATAATGGAAATTGACTTTCAGTTACTGTTTTCTCAAAGAATGTCTGTTTCTCAAGAATGTATTATGGAAGTTGTGCAGGAGAGGTCTGTAGTTCCTTTTATTGGTGTATGTATTTGTATACATATTTTAAAAGACCATGACCGTATGCTTGGAGGGAATCTTTTGTTAAAAGATGTGATTTAGGCCAGGCATGGTGGCTCACACCTGTAATTCCAGCACTTTGGCAAAGGCCGAGGTGGGTGAACCACAAGGTCAGGAGTTTGAGACCAGCCTGAACAACATGGTGGAACCCCATCTCTACTAAAAATGCAAAAAATTCGCTGGGCGTAATGGTGGGCCCCTTTAATCCCAGCTA
>NW_012109408.1:860898-873101 GCF_000951045.1 Mandrillus leucophaeus | reverse complement strand
AAAAAGAAAAAGAAAGAGAAACAATGTGATTTAGTGCCTTTACCTGTTTGAATTAGCAATTTTAGGGAGTGGCCGATTTAATTTAGATTTAGGATACTTTAGTGTTTACAATTTATAGTAGATTCTTCTTCAGTTTTCATATATGATACTGGCTGAAACAAACTTTTGAATACTGGTCATTGCTTTAAAATAAAGGTTTTACAACATAAAAATGTTGAAATATACACTTATTATGCTTGAGTTTTCAGGATTTAGATTGCACAAAATACTTTCTATTCAATTACTTAAAATTTTCAGGCCAGGTGCAGTGGCTTACGCCTGTAATCCCAGCACTTTGGGAGGCTGAGTTGGGCAGATTACTTGAGGTCAGGAGTTTGAGACCAGCCTGGCCAACATGGTGAAACCCCATCTCTACTAAAAATACAAAAATTAGCCAGGCATAGTGGTGCACGTCTGTAATCCCAGCTACTTGGGAGGCTGAGGTAAGAGAATCGCTTGAACTAGGAGGCAGAAGTTGCAGTGGGCCCAGGTTGTGCCACTGCACTCCAGCCTGGGTGACAGAACAAGACTCCATCTCAAAAAATAAAATAAAAATAAAAATAAAATTCAGGGAATACGTTTGAGAAAAAGTTTCAAGTAACTCTAGATATCAACAAAAAATTTTTAGGTATCAGTGGCTTAAAAAAGTTATCTATTTTCCTTGATGCTTCAAGCATTCCCAAGGAGAAAGATACTGGAAAATGTGGTTTAAAGTGTAAATTTATAGAGCACAGTCATAACCGACAGTTAATATGTAAGTACCTATTTGTTTAAAATATGTATGTGGGAAAAAAATCCTGGTTAAAAAGAGAAAAACAAATTATCTGGAATGGATTTATCACAATTATGTGTTCTAAAAAATCTTATCTTGAAAAAAATGCCAAATAAGACTGACACATGGAATTCATTATATTCTAGCTAATGGTTTCAATCAAATTTATAACAGAGCTGAGTTGGCAGCAAGCATTCCTGGACCTGTCTCTCCAATCACAGAGTACCCAGGGACACAGGCATTTACACACAGACTAAGTTCAGTGTCTGTACTACTAATAGCTAATGTCTCTGCCACCCACATTTTTCACTCTCAGGGACAAAATAAATTTTGTTTGTTTGTTTTGCCTCTATGAAATGCCAAAATAAACTTTATTGTAGGATAAATGGTATTGAATTTTTGAGTTTAGCACTATTATAAGTTCATAGTAGAGTTGGATGGAATGGAGAACATTATATTTCTTTTTTGTGGCATGATATGTTTTCAAAACTTAGCAGTTCACACATGGAGAAAATAAGAAACAACGATTTCTTGGCCCTGGCAGTGAAAATTTGTGTTTGTTTATTTCTTTTTTCATGCATTCAAGTATGATTCAAAGTTGACATTTATCTAGATTGTTTTTAAATCCAAATTTCTTTTGGAGTATTTTGTTAATTCTTCATACACAATTTTTTTTGTTAACTTGAACAAATGAACTACCTTTTTTGTTTCCTTTGGGGTGTGGGGATGGGTGAAAAGAAGAAGTCTAGGTGAGAATGCTTTATTTTGTGTATTAACTACTTTTTACAAAGATGCCTTGAAAAGAATAGAGAGTTGGAAACTAATTGTAAGTAATGGCTTGAGTTGAAAGTGCTGAAGAAATTCTTTTCTTATGTGTGCAATTTTGACCTTCAGGGGGCGTCCAAGTGCAGCAAAGCTAAATAAGCTGGCATACACCACCCTGTTTTCATGCTACCTGAGTAACCTTAGTTCAGAAAAATGTAGCAAAAGCCAAAGTAAGCACTCCTTCCCCATCTGTCACTGCATGGACGAGAGCTGAGGCAGCCATATTTAATCAGCACCAAAGTCTCCCCCTGGGTGATATTCGTGCCCTTCTGTAATATTTTATTCTAAGCCATTTCCCAGACAGCATTATTGATTCGTGTCATTATTCTCCCCCAAGCTCCGGGAGCTTGTGCAATGTGATACCAACTGCAGTTCTCTTCATGAACATAACCTCAGAACCAAAAAGTAAGGTGACTGCTTGTAACATTCAGAATTACCCAGATGGCATATTATGCAGTGTATCATAGGCGTTTTAAACTCTTACAATCAGATACCAATTGGTTATAATGCTTTTGCTAAAATAGGAAATTGCCAAACAAAAATAATTTGGCATTTGTTTCTTATTTATGCATTTTTCCCTTTTAACTAGTGGATTTACGCTTGTAGTGAGAAGATACTGTATTTTAGGTATTTTGTGTGGGAGGTTTGGATGAGAAACTCCCCTCCCCTGGAAGACTCATTAAAAATAATTAATACAAATTTATGTTTATCTTGACTAGAGTTCTGAAATTATTTCCTTTCTCCTCTATCAGAGGTAAAGGAGGACAGTAAAATTTTCTTTTTTCCTAATGATAGAAAATAATTTCTGAGAGGAGACTCTGGTTGTTGAATGTATTAGTGAGTGAATGAATGAATGAAAAAAAAAAAAGTATATTCATTATTGGGCCCAGAAATCTGTTTACTCTCAGGAAAATGGCCCATTGATTAGTTTTCTCAAATTTTAATTTGGAGTCCAGCAGCGTCCTTAAAAAGTATGCAAACTCTTTTTTTTTTTTTGGAGACGGAATCTTGCTCTGTCACCCGGGCTGGAGTGCAGTGGCTCTGCCTCCTGGGTTCACGCCATTCTCCTGCCTTAGCCTCCTAAGTAGCTGGGACTACAGGTGCCCACCACCATGCCCGGCTAATTTTGTTTTTGTATTTTTAGTAGAGATGGGGTTTCACCGTGTTAGCCAGGATGACCTCCATCTCCTGACCTCGTGTTCTGCCCACCTCGGCCTCCCAAAGTGCTGGGATTAGAGGCGTGAGTCACCACGCCTGGCCGTATGCAAACTCTTATTTACTCTTTAGACACAGTATCATAAAAAGTAACAAATGCTCTGCACATCTTCCCTCCATCTACATCCTTGTGTACATATTTTTGGATAATGGTCTGTAAAGTACTGCCTAGATCTTTGTAATTTTAGTACTAAGTTTTAATTTTATCTTGGACTCAGTGAAGTAATGAAAGTTGAAATGTCCACTCTCCTCCTCCTCTTTTGCCTACTCCAGCAACGTGTTCTAACGTACTAACTGTAGTACTAAACCCGCATCTCTAGTAGTATGATTTATATAGTTTGGATGTTTGTCCCCTCCAAATCTCATGCTGAAATGTGATCTGCATTGTTGGAGGTGGGACCTGGTAGGGGGTGTTTAGGTCATGGGAGCAGAGCCCTCATGAATGGCTTGTGCGCTCCCTGCAGTAATTAGTGGTAATGAGTTCATGTGAGATCTGCTTGTTTAAAGAGTGTGGCACCTCTCCCCTCTCTCTCCTGCTCCCTCTCTCGCCATGTAATATGCCTGCCTCACCCTCACTTTTCACCATAACTGGAAGCCTCCTTAGACCCTCACCAGGAGCAGATGCCAGTGCCATGCTTCCCACACAACCTGCAGAACCATGAGCCAAAATAAACCTCTTTTCTTTATAAATTACCCAGTCTTAGGTATTCCTTTATAGAAATGCAGAATGAACTAATACAGAAAATTGGTAGCAAGGAGGAGGTGTTGCTATAAAGATACTTGAAGATGTGGAAGCAGTTTTGAAACTAGGTAATGGGCAAAGGTTGGAAGAGTTTGGAAGACTCAGAAGAAGACAGGAAAAAGAGGAAAAGTTTGGAACTTTTGAGAGATTGATTGAATGGCTGTGATTGAAATACTGATAGTGATATGGACAGCAAAGGTCTCAGCTGGAAATGAGAAATATATTGAGAACTGGAGCAAAGGTCATCCTTGTTACACTCTAGCAAAGAACTTGACTGCCTTGTGCCCATGCCGTAGGGCTCTGTGTAGGGTTAAACTTAAGAGTGATGACCTAGGGTTTCTGGCAGAAGAAATTTCTAAGCAGCAAAGCATTGAAGAAACAGTGTGGCTGCTTCTAACAATGTAGAATCAGATACAGTAGCAAAGGAATGACAAAGTTGGAACTTATATTCAAAAGGAAAGTAGAGTGTAAAAACTTGGAAAAGTCAAAACCTGGTCTTGTAGCAGAGAAGGAAAGAGCATTATCAGGGAAAGAATCTAAGAGGGCTATGGAGGAACCACTTTCTAAAGAGACTAATGTCACTAAAAGGGCTAACATCCAAAACAATGGGAAAAGGGCCTCAAAAGCATTTCAGAAGTCTTGGAGACAGCTCCTTTCATCACAGGCCCAGAGGTCTAGGAGGAAAGAATAGTTTCAGGGGCCAGGCCCAGGACCCTGCTGCTGTGCTCAGTCTCTGGACACTGCTCCCCTAATCTTGGTCTCTCTGGCTCCAGTCTTGACTCAAAGGCCCTCAGGTGCAGCTCAGGCAGCCACTTCAGAGAGTGCAAATCATAAACCATGGCAGCCTCCATATGGAGTTAATCTTGCAGGTACACAGAATGCAAGAATGAAGAAGGCTTGGCAGCTTCCACCTAGATTTCAGAGGATATATGGGAAAGCACAGGTGTCCAGACAGAAGCCTGCTGCAGCCTCTACTAGGGAAGTGCTGAGAAGAAATGTAGGGTTTGGAACCCTGACACAGAGTCCTCACCAGGGCACTGCCTAGTGGAACTTTGGGAATGGGGCTGCCATCCCCCAGACCCAAGAATTGTAGAGCCAGCAACAGCTTGTACCCTGAGCCTAGATAAGCCACAGGCACTCAAGAGAACAGTTATGAGGGCTGTGCCCTACAAAGCCTCAGGAGCAGAGCTGCGCAAGGCCTTGGAAGCTCACCCCTGGCACCAGCATGCCCTCAATGTGGGACACATAGTCAAAGAAGATTACTTTGGAGCTTCAAGGTCTAATGTCTGCCCCGCTGGGTTTCAGACTTGTGTGGGCCCTGTGACCCCTTTCTTTTGGCCTGTTTCTCCCTTTTGCAACAAGAATGTTTATGCAATGCCTGTACCATCTTTGTGTCTTGGAAGTAAATAATTTATTTTTTATTTTACAGGCTCATAGGTGGAAGAAACACGTCTTGAGTCTCAGATGAGACTTGTGGCTTTGGACTTTGAGTTCACACTGGAACGAATTAAGACTTTGAGGAAGACTATTAGTAAGGGATGAATATATTTTGCATTGTGAGAAGGACATGAGATTTGGGGGACCAGGGGCAGAATGATATACTTTGGATGTTTGTCTTCTCTAAATCTCATGTTGAAATGTGATCCCCAATGTTGGAAGTAAGGCCTGGTGGGAGGTGTTAGGGTCATGGGGGCAGATCTCTCATGAATGGCTTGGTGCCTTCCCCACAGTAATGAGTGGCAATGAGTTTACATGAGGTCTGGTTGTTTAAAAAGAGTGTGGCACCTCTCCTTTCTCTCTCTTGTTCCCTTTCTCTCCATGTGATAGGTCTGCACCCCCTTTGCCTTCTGCCATGATTGGAAGCTTCCTTAGGCCCTTACCAGAAGCAGATGCTAGCACCATACTTCCTGTACAGCCTGCAGAACTGTGAACCAAAATAAACCTCTTTTCTTTATAAATTATGCAGTCTCAGGTGTTCCTTTATAGGAAGGCAGAATAGACTAACACAATGATCTTCAAAATTTTTGTGTGTAGTTAAGTATAAGTTTACTATTGGAATTCATCTTTGTACAATAATTAGTAACAATGAAGAATTTTGCTTGCCACGTTTTAGAACATGAAGTTATTACAGTAATCATTTACCTGAATACCATGATAGATAATAGAGATCATAATAATCAAAATATTGCCAATTATTGAATATCTTCTATATTTCAGATATTCTATTAGGCAATTTATTAGGCAAAATATTAGAATCCAACTCTCATCATAACTCTAAGTAGATATTATACCAAATTTGTATACGCTTAAAGTGAAACTCAGGGAGATTAGGTAATTGTTATTATTTTAACTAGGCCACTCAAGTTACTTCAAGGGGAGAGTTTTCTAAAGAATAATCAAGCTGCGTGTGATGACTCACACCTGTAATCCCAGCACTTCGGGAAGCTGAGGAAGTAGGATCGCTTGAGGTCAGCAGTTGGAGGCTGTAGTGAGCTATGATCACACCACTGCACTCCAGCCCAGGCTACAGAGAGAGATAAGCTCAGGTACAGCTAGTAACTAATTTTACTGAAATTTTCATAATGCTCAATTCTGGGCTGAGTGTTCTGCACACCTTTTATCACTTCTTCCTCACACAGTCCTATGAGGCATTATTATCCCTACATTTTAGACAAAGAAACTGAGGCTTAGACAAATTTAGTATCTCACCCAAACCTACAGTTAGTCAGTGTGAACATAAACCTTACTACGTCTAGTGTCAAACTGCTTTACTACTATGCTACACAGTCTCTCCAATATATCACGGAATTTAGTACGTGAAAAAAGTAGCATTTTAAATCAGCCAGTGGAAAAACAATACGTAATTCAAGAAGTGGTACTGGGCTAACTCTATAAAATTGTGGGAAAATTAAACTAAATATTTAGTTCAATCATACCAAGATAAATTCCAGATGGGATCAAATATATAAATATAAAAAATGAATCCATAAATATCCTCAAAGAAAATTAACATGGATATTTTTATGTTCTTGGAAAGGTTGCTCTCAGTATGACAAGAAGACCAGGAATCATAAAAGGCTGATAATTTCGACTATGAAATGTCTTAAACTTTTGAATGCAAAATGTATTTTAAACCATTTAAAAGCCAAAAGCACACTAAGAAAATATTCACAACATATATGCTAAACAAAGTATTAGTGATCTTAAAATATACAGAACCCTTTAAATCAATAAGAATAACACTCTAGTAGCAAAGTGACTAAAGTTTGTGAACAATAACCTTACAAGAGGAGAAACACAAATAGTCAAAAACATCGTAATGATTCAAGGAGGGCAAATTTAAAAAGGGAGATAACATTTTTCACCTCTCTGATTGGAAAAGATTAATGCTTTGTGTTAACAATGGTTTGGGAAAGTGAATAGCTCATAATGTAAATTGCTAATTGTATCATTGAATCAACAATAAAAAAGAGTGGGCATCTTAATAATAATTCCACTTTGAAAATTTTAAATTACAAAAATAGGCAAAAATAAATCTGTAAGATATATATATATATAAAATACTCAAATAGATTTATTTCGGCATAATTTATTGTGGAGAAAATTGGAAACAATATAAATGTCTATCATCAAGACATTTCTGTTAGATATTATAGTATATGGATACGGTGGAATACTATGAACTATTAGAAATAATGCTGCAAAGCTATATTTATGAGCATGGAAATATGTTCATGACATTTGAGTCAAAAATGCAAGCTACGAACCAGCTGTGAAAAATCATACGTGAATACCAAAATACATCTAAAGAAAAGCCCAGATGTCTAGTCAATAAAACAATCACAGCATTACAGTGGTTTTTATTTTTTAAAATTATTTATTGTATTTAAATTTTTTGTTTGTTTGCTTTATGATGTCTTATGTTTACCATCAGAAAAGTAAGAAAGCTATTTTCCTTGTGGGAAACTGCTGGAAAGACATACATGCATGGGCTGGAACTAATGAAGTGGAAACGGAAAGAAGGCAATGCTGAGACCAGTACTGCCCAGGTTTCCTCCAGGCTGTGCAGTCTCAGGCCATCTCTGCTCCTGCTGGGCAACCGCTCTGTCCTCCTTTTTATGGCTCACATATTTTGCCCTAACATTACTTTGGCTTACACATGGCTGTGGCTGGTCATGATCCACAGCATCCTGGTGCCATTTCAGAATTTACGTTAATTGGCTCATGGACTTACTGCTCTCTGGGAATTTCTTCTTACTTAAAATCACTGAGAAAAGAAATCTGAATGATCATAGCCATCATTTTTTCCCTTCAATCTAGGCCATGTCAGATGTCACTGGAAGGCATATGACTTAATTATCTTTGGCTCAGGTGCTCACTTCATACAATTACCTGAGGCAGATTAGAGTACCATGAAGCCCGAGTCACCCAGGCCAGCTCTCAACCAGGGGCTAGGAGCAACACCAAGGCCCTTACAATGGCTTCCTGGAAGGCAGGCAGGAAGAAATGATCAACTTTCCATACACTTGGCAATTAAAACTATCATATAGTGACTATTGTATTTACTTCCTATGACTGTTGATTTAATAATTTTAAAAGCTGGTGGGCTTGCACAGCAAAGGAAATGATCAACTAAATGAAGAGACAATCCACCTGAATAGGAGAAAATATTTGCAAACTACCCATCTGACAAGGGATTAATAACCAGACTACATAAGGAGCTCAAATAACTCAATAGTGAAAAAAAAAACAAACCCACAAATAGGCTGGGCGCAATGGCTCACACCTGTAATCCCAGCACTTTTGGAGGCCGATGGATCACTTGAGGTCAGGAATTCAAGACCAGCCTGGCCAACATGGTGAAACCCCTTCTCTACTAAAAATACAAAAATTAGCCAGGCATAGTGGCAGGCACCTATAATCTCAGCTACTCAGGAGGTTGAAACAGGAGAATCGCTTGAACCCAGAAAGCGGAGGTTGCAGTGAGCCAAGATTGCATCACTGCCCTCCAGCCTGGGCAATAGAACAAGACTCCATCTCAACAAAACAAAACAAAAACCCTCACACATAATCTGTTTAGAAAACGGGCAAAAGATCTGAACAAACTTTTCTCCTAAGAAGACATACAAATGGCCAACAGGTATATGAAAAAAATGCTGAACATCGTTAATCATCAGATAAACGCAAATCAAAACCACAATGGAATATCATCTTACTTTAGTCAAAATGGCTTGCATCAAAATGACAGGCAATAATAGATGTTGACAAGGATGTGGAGAAAGAGGAACCCTTGTACACTCATGGTGAGAATGTAAATTAATACAGCCACTATGGAGAACAGTATGGAGGTTCCTCAGAAAACTGAAAATAGAAGCACTGTATAATCCAGCAATTCCACCACTGAGTATATATCAAAAAGGAAGGAAATCAATATATCAAAAAGATCTCTGCACTCCCATGTGTATTGCAACACTATTCATAATTACCAAAATATGGAATCAACTTATAGTTGTGCCCATCAAAAAAAGAATGGATTCAGAAAATGTGGTACACATACACAATGAGAAATTATCCAGCCATAAAGAAATAGAATAGAATCTTGTCATTTGCAGTGACACGGATGGAACTGGAGGCATTATGTTAAAATAAGCCAGGCACAGAAAGACAAATATCACATGTTCTCACTCACATGTGGGAGCTAAAAAAGTAAAACTTATGAGGTTAGAGAGTGGAATGGTGGTTACCAGAGGCCGGGAAGGGTAGGAGACAGCAGGGCATACAGGGAGCAAAAAGAATATAAATGATTTTATTACCACTGAACTGTACACTTAAAAATGGTAAAGTTGGGCCAGGCAAGGTGGCTAACGCCTGTAATCCCAGCACTTTGGGAGACCAAAGGCGGGCAGATCACTCAAGGTCAGGAGTTTGAAACTACCCTGGCCAACATAGTGAAACCTCGTCTCTACTAAAAATACAAAAAAAAAAAAAAAAATAGCTGGATGTGGTGGCGTGCTCCTGTAATCCCAGCTACTTGGGAGGCTGAGGCAGGAAGAATCACTTGAACCCTGGAGGCAGAGGTTGCTGGGAGCCGAGATTGCACCACTGCACTCCAGCCTGGGTGACAGTGTGAGTGAGACTCTGTCTCAAAAAAAAATAAAATTAAAAAAAAAAAGGTAAAGTTGTAAATTATATGTGTATATTTTACCTCAATAAAAAAGAAAAATAGCTAGTGGGGAAAAAACATGGAAAAACAACAGAATTTCTACTCTGTAACTGTAACATCAGAAATCTGGAAAGCAGTGGAAATAAAACCATATTAAATAGGGAAACTTATTTTTCTCAGCTTAGGAAAAGTTAGGCATTGAAATAACCAAATAACAACAGTAAATTTGACCTTCAGGTGCATAATAAATAGCCACACCACTGAGCACTCTGCTGTGCACTTTTAAAAGCCATTCAGAAACTTCACAGCATAGGCAATATGATACATTTTGGCTTCAAGAAATGTAATATGTAAATCTTTATGAAACTAAACATCAAAGAAGATAGGAAAATAGCATTTAGAATTATAATTTGAATAGTGTAGTCTAAATCTTTTGAATAAAAATGTATAGTAACATTAATTTTTCCATGTTGTACCAATTTAAAAGTTCGAATAACTTATACATTCTAAATGACAATGATCTGCATTGTCCAATTATTATGACTTACAATGTGGCTCCAAATATTTTATTACAAGTCACGGATCTTACTGATTCATAAACCAAGATAAGAAATTTAAGTAAAGATTTTGCCCCAATTTATAAATTTGATTATTTCCTTGAACAAAGCAAAATCAAATCTTGTATAATTATCCAGGGGGCTAATTTGCATGGCCAGTGTCAATAATGCTGTGAAAACTCTCTCGGCAAACAGAACAAATGTAGACACTTCCTTATAAGGCCAATGTTTTCAGATCAAATCTGAGAATTAGATTCCATGACATTACTCCTTTTCAATTACATTTATAAAAGGTTTTAATGCAAGTGAACATTATACTATTTTGTCATTCTATTATTTCAAAACCATGATTAAAATTCCCAATGTGTCTTGGAGTATGCCAGCACTAGGGATAGAGATTAAAAGATACAATTCCTAATTTGAAGGGATTGAAGGTTTAGTAGCAAAGACAGACAAACAAATAGATCATTACATTACATGCTGTTCCAGAAAAGAGCTCAGAATGTTACAGGAGGCCTGTTCCTTACTTCTTTTCTCAATCTACTTGGGAGTCATCTGTACACTAATATTCTTGTGAACATTCAAGTGTTTCAATATCCTGGTTTTGAGTATCTTCTCCAAGTAGAGCTGTAACACGATTTTTGGAATTAATACATAATCTACACACAAGCCCTTAGGCATAATTTCTATTGATATGAAACATGACTTTAACTTCTTGCCAAACAATACTTCTGTAGTGTTTCTTGCTCGATGAGAACTGTTGTATTGAGTTCTGACAGCAATAAAGGTGTTTCATCAATCCATCTCATGAAATAGTGGTACCCATCTAATGCAACCAACCAAACACTTTATAAAGTTTAATATTCTCATTTCGTTTCCAAACACTCACTAAATACATGGGAATTTTTTTTTTTTTAACACACACATTGTTGATTTTCTGTGTAGGGTAAAAAGTATGTGTCTTATTCAAGTAATTGGTATTCAATCTCTTCCACTCATCTTGTTTAAAATTCCTTCTTTTCCCTACTTTCTAATATCAACTTACAAGTCATTTTGTAGTGCCTTGGGTCGTCTTGTTTTGTAGATAAAAATCACTTAATACCAAAAGAAAAAGAGGAAAAAAAAGTGAATTGATATATGAGCTAAACATTTCCTTGATGGGCAATGAAAAAAACTAAGGAATTTGCTTGATGATCCGTTTCATTTCCTAGTTATACAACTTAGAATAAGATAACCTTCCAAAGAATCCGTTGAGAAAGTGCTCTTCTAGCCTAATTGTGGGATTTAAATTTCAATTAAAATTGGACTTTTCTCCACACAGTCTGCAACTGAGAATGAGTCTGGAATCTGTCTTTTTAAGGTGGGAGTATAAGCCAGCAAACTCACCCTGCAAGAGAAAAATGGGAGGAATGAAAATTCTCAATTTTCAGAAAATGTGTTACTATGCTTTCAGACAAATATCATATAGGAGAGGTACATGATGTCTTCAAATATACAAAAACACAGTTTATAGCCATTTGTTTCAACCCAGATAATAGAAATCTATTATGGAAAATAATAGGTTTCTCTGAGAGAGCAAAATGCTGAAAGAATGGGAATTATGAGAGAATTCAAGGCTCATTATTAACTTCCATGTTGTAACTTGTGTAGTAGATAAAATGCTCCTGATTTGAATGCAGATTTTCTTTCTTCCTTCTCCTTCTCCTCCTCTCTTAAAACTCCTTTTGGTTTGATGAGAGAATGTGAGGAATGAGTTCATGATTTCAACTGTGCTCTATGTCTGCCCTTATTTTGTTTTTAAGCCTGGGACAATATTCACCCACCAGAAGGAAGGTTGGTGTCTGATTAAAATAGTCTCATTACTAAATCTTATTTTTAAATGGAATTGTT
>NW_012109408.1:853622-860548 GCF_000951045.1 Mandrillus leucophaeus | reverse complement strand
AAAAAAAAAAAAAAAAAAAGAAGTGTTGCCTAAAGCCCTTGGGAGGGGAGGGTCCTGGGTCCGTGGTGTGTTGCTCACTCTTGCTGTGCTCTGCTCTGCTCCTGATCTTGTTCCTGATACTTTTGCAAGCTACATTTCCCAGGTGCAGGTATCAGCTGACTTCCAGCTGGGCTCGACCAATGGATGACTATGATGAGATTGTTGAGGGCAGAAGACAAAAGCCAGGGTGTTGCTCAGGACAGCTCTCTGCCTCTGGTGGCATCTTCAACAACGACTGCATATACTCCATGGCTCTAGCTCCTATCGGACTTGCCTGCTATTATTCCAGCTTCTCCTCAATAGTCTTTGGCCTGGCTTCTACAATAGCATCTTCTTCATCTATCAAATCAATGACATCCTTTTTGTCACTAATCTCTGGATTTCCTCACTGTCCTCAGCATCGTTTCTCAGGTTCTTTATCATCTGTGTAATCAGTTCCCTGCATTAAAAATCACTGGAATTAATTTCTTTTTTGCTGGTTAGAACTTCACTGATGTAGCTTTTGTTTGTAAGTCTTTGTTGAACAAATATCCCAGAGTTGCATATTTCAGGGAAAAAAAGCTGGGTTATACCAACAATATTGGCCGAATATTGCAAATACTCAAATCAACTCAAAAGTAAATCAAAGTTTTTTTCCTTCCTGATACTAAACAGTCAGTTTAATAGATTTCTTTTCTTGAATAACAGTAATTTTTTGATTTGTGTTGGTGTAATTTTATACCACAGTTGCTGTCTCCCCCATAGTTACCAAGGGCGAGTCTACTCAGATCACAAAATTTGGAATGAATGCCTGCTTAGCTATCTATAGCTTCCTGGGGACTTTTTGGCCTCGATCATACCACTGGACATATTGCATATAGAAACAGATCATGTTGACTGTTCAAAAATTTGAAATGGTGATATTTACTGTGAGTTTATTAAGAAAAGGAGGGAGAGGAGAGGATATGAGAGAGGAGGAGAAGAAAGAAAGAGAAAAGAAAAAAACCCACCTAGAAATACATGGGTATTGTGAAGCCTGGCTCCGTTAGGAGCTTCTAATTTAGGCAAGTCATTCTACACTTTGAAACTCACCTTAACGCGATGGAATTTGCATGAGTTCAGATAACTCAAAATTCAGTTTAAACACTGAGGACTATTTATTATCTCAAATAACAAAAGGTCCCACGTGGAGCTGCTCCAAGTTGTCCAGGTTTGGTAATGCAGAGCTCAGTGGCATCACTAAAGTCCAGGTTCTGACAGTTTATTCTTTGCCCTCCTGAACTCTCCTGTAGTTACAGAATTCAAGGCAAAACATGCAGCTGAGACAAAATTGAGCAGATGAGGCCATACCTTCTTTGAGTCTCTTTTTTATGAATGCAAGACCTTTTCCTAGGACTACTTTGAAGTTGGAATGAATCACTCTGAAATTTGGACATATTTTAGAAGTAATTTTAATTGTTATTTTTGGTGATCAATCATAGAGAATAAAAATGGTATAAACGTTTCAGATCAAAATCAGAATTCTCAGAAAGCATAGCAAGGAAAACACACCTTTCTATTTTTAAACATGGGTTCATACACACAGAACGGTTTGGAATTTTTTCCCCTGTGGGAAATATAAATAATTACTAAAGTTTAATGAGCACTTACTATATGCCAGGCACTGGGGCAAACATTTTAATTGCTCCTTACAACCACTTAATGAGATGGGTACTGTTAATATCATCCCATTGTGAAGATGAGAAATTTGAAGTACTGGGAGGTTAAATAATTTTGCTGCTATCCCTCAGTTGTTAAATTTGGCAGCAAACAAGGATTTTTAACTTAAGGGATTTAACAGCAGAATCCTTGCCTCCAAAGCCACAGGCAGACCAATACACGTTTTGTCCAGAATTCACCCAAACAAAACTCTCAGGACATTATGGATTTTGCAGTAGTTCTTTGCAGCTGCTTTGAAACATCATGATTATTAGGGGCTTTATTCAAAAATCCATCTGCTTCTAGCATGTACAAAAGTGAGCACAGCTATCCCTTAGTATACTCAGGAGATTGGTTCCAGGATTCTATGTGTATACCTAAATCCTCGAATACTCAAAATCTGCAGTCAGCCCTGCCAAAATATAATATATATAGGAAATGTCAGCTTTTGGCATATGCAGGTTTTGCACTCCCTGAAACTATATTTTTCCCTCCGTGTTTAGTTGAAAAAAATTAACCTATAGCTAGACCCATACAATCCAAACTCATGTTGTTCAAGGGTCAACTGTGTATATATTTTCAAAATTCCCTAATTTAGTATCCACTCATGTTGTTCTTTAGTTCAGTGTTTCTCAAATGTTAATATGCCCAACAATATCTGGGGATTCTGTCAAATGCAGATTCTGATTAAGGAGGTGTGAGGAGGGAGCTAACAAGCTCCACAGTGATGCCCATGCTGCTGGTCTGAGGACTACAGTCAGAATAGAAGAGCATTAAATGACCTTTTATATGGTGGTGGTGGTGATCTTGCTATGTGCTAGAGTCAGCTTCTACTGGATTGTGAGAGCCAATCGCCTAATTTTCAGGAGTCTTGGGAGTTTGTTGTTTAGCACAGTCAATTAACAATTAATTTATATAACCTGACAATAAAGCAAACGATATTAAAAACAAAGGCAATAAATGCTCAACTTCATTACTTACTAATTACTTTACTACATTTCTCAATTACTGACACTCTGATGCCATTACATAGTGTCCTACTGCATGGTTCTTCCCAGCTCTGCATTAAGTGATGGCATATTGAAAGCTTGAAATTGATCATGGTGGGAATATTTACACCATGAAAATGGGAAAATACTACACATCACAACTTCCCCTCCCCCGCCCCGCCCCCATAGACAGCCTGTGTTAAAACATTTACTATTACACTCGTCTGGTGAACCTATGTTGCATTTATACCTAGGTTTACTGATTTTTTTTTTTAAGCTGGTTGTTATTCCAAAACACAGAACTAGTTTCATGGAGCTATCTTTGTCTAATTTTATAGACTGGGTGAGAGTGTGAGGGAAGGTCTTCCAGTTTCAGTTTGTGAGTTAGCTGAGCTGTAGTTCCTGGGCGTACATATTAGTGCTCTTGTTTGGGGAAGGAATACCCTTGGAGCTCATTTGTACATGTCTTTCAGGCTAGTTACTCAAAAGAGAGAAGAAAGTACAGCCTGCGTATGCTCACACATAGGTTGCTATATATACGAAATGTCAACTTGCTCTATTGTTTGGACTCGATCATCCCCTCGTTACAGTCATTTGTTCTGCATGGTCTGGGCACAGTTTCATATTTTGCTTTTGGCAGCTGAGAGCTATTATTGGGCCCCACAACATCTGTTTCAACAACAGAGGGTCCCTGGTCAGAAAAACTAATTAAAAAAGGAACCCAAAACAAAAAGTCATAACTTATGTTGTACAGTATATATACAGTAAACATGGTTACCAGCGAAAGAAAGAAAACCCTTTCATATGGTTGGAGTTATTTACAAAAGTACGACAAGCGATGAAAGACTTGAGCCATATTTTGAGTTTGAGGCTGCAGGAGAGGATGCTAACTAGTCAGCTTCCCTGATGTGGGATGCTTTGCAAGGGCTGTGCTAATTGGCAAGATCATTCTGTGGTATGATCAACTGTATGAATAACAAAATATAATGGGTTCCAAAACATTCACTCAGCCCTTCTGATTCATTCTTCCATCAAATGTTCACTCATCAAGATATAAGTTCAAAGTCCTGGTGATTTCCTGGAAGGCTAAATTGTTTTTCCTAACCTGGCAGGGGCAAGGGCAGTGGTGTTTACATTGAACTGATGAAATGCAAGTAATAGACAAAACACAGAGAGATGTGGGACCAGGAACCGGTAAAAACTCCATCTTTTTTTTCCTTCAGTTTGCTTCCTAAGTTAAGAGATAATGGGAAAAATCTCAAAACCTCTTTTCTTCCTTTCACGTCTACAGGAACAGGCTTTCTACCCTTTTATTATGAACAGAGCCTCCTCAGTGATGATTGAAATGCTTTTTGTGTGTATGTACCTGCTTTTGAGAAACACAACCTTTTCCCTCTTAAGACTCTGAATATTTAGAAGCAAATCAACGAGTAATGCTAAATCTAGCGTTTTTAAAAAACAATCAATAAATATTCCTTCTGTAAACATTTCTTTTCTACAGGGGCTGAAGTAGGGTTGGGCCATGTTGGCAATTGTGCTCATTTCTATTTTCAGCCTCTTAGCCTCACAGAACAGCTGCACAAGTGCTGGGACCCGTGGGGAATACAGCCCACCTGGTTCCATACTTTTCTTTCCACCCAGATGAAAATTTTAGTCTCTTAGTTGCTAACAAGATGACTACCCATTTCCATGGTTGACTATCTCTATCCCAGATACTTTTGAAACTGGGTGTGCTACTAAGTTAATTCAGTGGTGGCCTCTCACACTCAGTTTGTGTTTAATGGTGTGAATCAGTGTGATTTCAAGGCAGTAGTGCATGTACATTAAGGAAGTAGGCTGTAGCTAAACTGTATGGGTTTGGGTCTCAGGTCTGACTCTTGTTAGTTGTGTGACTTTGGATAAAATGCTAATTTGTTTGTTGTTTTAATACAGTCAGTGATGCAGAGCTTGCACTATTATATCATGCACTCTCTAAGGACTTTATAGATAGTAACTCATGTCATGTTCACACCCCGGAGAGAGACCTTTGATCACTCTCCATTTTTCAGATGAGGAGACTGAGGTACAAAAGATAGAAGGGCATATTCACTAAGAATGTGGGCTCTGTAGTGCTGTTGCCTGAGTTTGAATTCTAGACTTGCCACTTCCTGACTGTGCCTAACCTCAGGCCACAAAACAACAGATCATACCCATCCTACTCCCATCATTCTATTCTTCGAGGGATTTTGTTTTAAAATACAACAATATAGGACTGACATATGATCAAAATACATAACAAACTCTTAGAATATATGTAGCTTTTAAAACAAAACACTACATTCTCCACACTTCTCTTATTTTTTAATGTATTAGTAAAAATATTATCATAGTCTTGCACCAGTCTGGCCTGGTATTTGGGAATGACCATCTCACTAATGTATTTCTGGAGTATCATTGTTTCTATAATCAATACGATAATATGGAGAGAAATTATCAGCGTATTTTTATCATTATTGGCCCAGTGTACTAAAAAAAAGAAAAAAGGGAAAAAATATCATTCAGACAAAGAAACACAAAAACCTACATAGTCTTATTTAGGAAACTAGTACATATTACAGAACTTTCATAATATAGTTGGAGAATTTTAAATTTAGTGATTCCAAAAAACATGTATTCATGCCATAAATTACCTCTCCCTCAGTTCTGAATATTGCAGAACACATCTTTGAGCAAACATTGCGTATCTGGGACCGCAGTAGTTCCGCTCTATAGGTGTGCCAATCGGTAATGATCCATGGCTGCATACCCTGCTCTGTAATACACCCGCCATCAGCCAACCAGAAAGCCCCAGAGACGTCTCTGGCCATCTGAAAACATCGCCATTAGAGAAGGCTCTGCCTGGCTGTTTTCTTCTCTTCCCGGGAAATATGGTCAGATTATTGCTGACCTATCTTGAGGTGACAGGAACGTGGTAATCTGTTCTTTTACTAATGAATCTTCCATAACATTTCCCACAAAGAATTACTAACTACTCATGACGTTCATCAAATAACAGTAAGGCTGCCCTCTTTTCCCTCAGCCATCTTTCATAATCTAAAAATATGTCGGGATAGAGTGAACTTTGTAGAGTTTCTGTTTTTCTTTTAGAAATGGACTGAGATGCAGAAATGATCTTGGCTAACATTCTTAGTATTGGAACTGATTTGGTAGTTGTTGCATGTTAAATAAGTGACATTGTGTATTCAGTCTCATTTAGAAATTGTAAAAAGCAGAGCAGATCATTTGTTGCTTTTATTTCTCTATAGTATTTTTTTACAATTTTCAAATTCACCATCTTTGAATTTCTTGAGTTATGCATTTATTCATGGAGCCCTTTTTACATACATATTTAAAGGAAACGTGTGGGTTGCTCTTAAGTTCCCACTGTGGACATTCGATTGACATTTTTAAAAATTCCATTTATGCTTGGAGATTAATGGAAAAATCAGGGCTTTTAAAAACGATTTTATTTCCGAGATGTTTGCCTGCCAAAATCTGAATATAATTTAATGTAGGTGATTCAGAGTTATGTGTAGAGGGAGTTTGGATGAATGGTTTATCAGACTCACACTCTTGTAGCCTTTGGTTTTGTGTGTTGTGGAAACGGGTTGGCAAACAACGGGACGAGTAATCATTCTGTGCTTCTCTGGTGGAGTAATATAAGCAGTAGTTCATGTTTTCAGTTTCCATGTTGAGGGTAGAGAGTTGAGAGCCTAACATTAACACTCCATTTTTAGACTACTTTGTTTTTACTTCGTTTGCTTTTCAGTAATAATTTTGTTTAATTTCTGTATACTAAGTCTTGACGTTTTGAAGAGAAGGAAGATAAAGTGACAACATCTTCTCTTCTATCATGTTCTTTTTGATAATAGCTTTATTGAGATACAATTCTCTATCATCCTTTAAAAATCTTTGCTCAAAGCATAACTTATTGCAGTTTGAGACTCCTGTACATTTAGCCAGTGATCTGTTCAGCTACCAGCTCTGAGATGAAAATAGGCAATAAGTCTCTGTTCCTTGGAGAACTTGCTTGTATTGAACCAAAATCTGTCCCTTTGAGGTTTTGATAATTGGAACAAATTGGAACAAATTTAATGGAACAAATCTAATCCCTTTCTCACATGACAAGCCATTATGTGAAGGCAGTGATTACAGCCTCCTGAAATCCTCCCTTGAGGTTAAACATTTCCAATTTCTTTCTTT
>NW_012109408.1:838118-853527 GCF_000951045.1 Mandrillus leucophaeus | reverse complement strand
CTTCCTTCCTTCCTTCCTTCCTTCCTTCCTTCCTTCCTTCCTTCCTTCCTTCCTTTCTTTCGACAAGGTCTGTCACCCAGGCTGGAGTGCAGTGGCATGATCTCAGCTCACTGCAGCCTTGACCTTCTGGGCTCAAGCGATCCTTTACCTCAGCTTCCTATATAGCTGGGACTGCAGGTGTGCACCACCACAGCCAGCTGATTTTCACTCTTTTTGGAGATGAGGGTCTCCCTATGTTGCACAGGCTGGTCTGGAATTCCTGGACTCAAGCCGTCCTTCCTCCTCAGCCTCCCAAAGTGCTGGGATTACACAGGAGTGAGCCACCATGCTCAGGTATCCTGTAAATATAATTTTGACTGCTGTCTCTATTCCTAATTATGGTTCTCTGAATTCAGGCTCACTTACAGCATGGCTCCCAGAAATGAGCAGAGGACCCAGGGATGTCTAGTCAGAATAAGGCAGTGAAGGATTTTATCTCCCTCATTCGGGGACGCTAATCATGTGAAGGTGCATGAATTCCTTTTGGGGAATGCTGAACTTGCCAACCACTTAATTAAACCACTAGATAGTTTTCCATTTTTTTTCTAAGCCGTATTTTTCCTTTCCCCAAAATATTTTATTCTGTATCACTTGACTTGCTTTGTAGCAAATGAAAATTTGCTACCCTCATCACTTCATCCTCTGATAAACATGTGGAAAATGACAGACCTAAGAATAGAGCCCTGGCTTCCCTCCATGATGCTATTTCTAAGTGCTGATATTTCACTTGATTGATAATCCACTTCATTGTAAAGCATCCAGGCAAGTTTTATCCATTTTGTTCATAGGATAGTTTCTATTGTTTATGAGTTACCTCCCTAAGTAAGAAATGAACCTAGCAGGTATGATTTGTTTCCAGTAAGCACGCTGATTTTTAAGTCACTATTCCTGCATGGAACTCAATTTTCTTTCCCTATAAAATGAGGCAGTTGGGCAAGAACATTCCACCTCACTATTCCCATAAACTTTAAAAATGAAGCCTGAAGAAAACCTTTTGGTTCCAGACCTTCATTTAGGACCGTGGGCCACCTCAGTTCCAGCAACGGTCCCTATGTGTGGCCTTAAAACTGGAGCTTTCAGTTTCTAAAATTCTGTAATGCTTACTTCTGGTATACTCAATAGGAAAACATTTTAATCAGGGAGAAAATTAGAAAAAGAGATAATTTCAATGGGCTAAATTTGAATGCAAGACAAGGTGGTAATAGCAATTCACGTTCACATTCCCATCTCAGAAATGTTGGGGGCCAGGCATGTCTCAAATTTGGATTTATATGACATCCTGAGGGAGCTACAAAATAAAACATTTCTGCTCAGAGCAAACATTCATACAAAATGGAGGAAATACAGACTAATAACATTGATATTTCTGCAGCAAAGCATGAATATTCATAGAAAGTAGAATAAAGACTGTAACAGCATGTCAGTTAACAGCAAGTTTGTTACCCATACTTACGAAAAATTTTCTAGTTTCAAATTTTCTTTCGGATTTTAGAATTGTAGAGAAGGGATTGCATACCTATGTTAGTAAAATCATGGACACATAGTGGAAACAAAAGCTTATCTTATTTATTGGTTTTTATTTTTACCAAAACAGAAAGATGGGCAATTGGGCATGATATGTATCCGTTTGATTTTATAAAATTCATCCTAAGCCTTCAAATGAATTAAACATGATGACACTGACTGACTGTCCCCCCACAAAGAATTAAGTGCTTTCTCATTTGTGTTTCCACTGTATGCTAAACAGATTCTTTCATTCAATAGGCATTTATTGAGTCTCTACTATGTACCAAGCCCTGAACTAGGAAAATGGGCATATAAGAGTGTAGAAGTCAGTTACTGATCATTGTCCTTATTGAACTTACCAGTGAAGAGAAATAGAAAGGCATAATGCAAATGCTCGCAAATTAGCAGGGAGATTTAATGTGGTCTTTTGGTTCAGGGAACTCCCTGAGAATAAGCGTCTAGACTAAGACTTGAAGGATAGTGTGGCACCAGCTGAATGAGGAGGGTAGGGGAGAGATATCACATATGTCCAGGAAGTGAACATATGGGATGGTACAGCTGGGAAGAATTTGTTCAGTGATCCCAAAGGATCCTGTAAGGTTGGAGTATAGAGAAGAGGGAGAGTAGCTAGAGACGATGGGTTAGGGATCAGAGAGTGGAGGACCGTGTAAGCCACATTAAAGAGTTTGGACCTGTTGGTAACCAGGTCAGTCTTCTCTAAAAATGAACAGGTCTTTGAGTCATGGATCATATCCTTTTCTTAGTTTCCAGAGCTCATCACAATGACTGGCATATGTTAAATTAATATTAATCCAAGGTGGGGAAGGATGGAAGCTAGAAGGAAAGGAAGGAAGGAGAGGAGAGAAGAAGGTGGAAAAGAAGAAGAAAGGAAGAGGAATGGATTTAAGAATGAATGACTCAATACAAACACAGAAGAAAACTTTTTGAGTATGAGAGGTGGGTAGTATTAAACATTTAGAAGGGTGGAGAGGTGGTTTCTTAGCTAAGAGTTTAGAATCTGGGTCTTTAAATGGAGCCTTAACTTATTCTTTACCCTCAGGCAAATAGCTTTGCTCTCAGGACCTCAGTTTTCTCTTCTGCAAAAGAGCTGTCATCTCTAACTCTGAACGCAATAATTTTATAAAAGGAGCTTTCAAATGAATGTGGGGACAGATTTCTATTATCCAGAGCACAATTGGTTGCAAATTGCAGTGTGATTCTTGTGGATGCTCCATGTGAGGAAAGGATCATGGGAAGAGTCTGTGTTCAGGAAGGTAAATGCCCATATACAGAATCTAAGCTTTTTGATTCATCTTTGATTGAATATTCATTCTACTTCTAATAATACAGATGGAAGAGTTATTTTTCTTCAAATTTATATTCAGTAACGCCCTCAACATCTCTCAAATTACTAGTGTCAGTTGAGACAAGAACAAAACAAGAATGTTAAAAATACCTTGTGTCTCTATGCCATTGCCACAAAAACTCAATAGCCAGCTTACTTGCCGGCAAAGGCTTTCTTTTCAGGGAAGATAATTTGCATGTGGGGCTCCATTCAAGTACTTTGAAAATGTGTCCAAGGAAATGTAGCAATTGAAATGATTATCAGAAACTGGTTGCATTTTTTGTTCTAAATCAGACTGATTTCCAAGACACTTGGTGTGCTAGAGGAGGATGAAAAGTGGGCATTTGGAGCCCATTCTTAGTCTTCAAACATTCAGGACACTTGAAATGTATTCTCTAGTTTGGTCTATGGTAATTCGGTCTGTTTCCCTGTTTCATTAGTCCAGTGTTTGCAGGTAAAATGTACATTATATGGTTCAGAACTTTGAATAACTTTTTGTGGGTGTCTATGCTTAAGACAATTTTAGCATTAGTAGACATTAATTATAGCCAGCAGTTTGGGGAACAAGCTAGGAATCTATGGAGCCAGTGGGCCTGTTCACAGTTTTTTAAAATTGGGTTTTCTGCAGGGAAGATGCAAAAAAAGAGGCCAGATGGGTGTTATATAGGGACAGAGAAATCTTAACATCTTAGCAATTATGATGTTGCTGAAATAGTGAGCCAGTGAGGGAAGAGTGGAGAAGCTGAAGTCCACCGTCACCTGCAAGGTCTTGACTCAAGCTATGGAATTTTGGAGAGTTCTTTTCACCCATCTGGGCCTCATAGTCTTCTTTTGTAAGATGAATGAGTCAGCCTGCATGAAGCCCAAGGCCCCTCAGTTCCGAAATTCTACAAATTCAGGAAGACAGGCTGCTTTACATACAGAAATTTTACAATTATGCTTTTGCTTCTGAGAGAAAATATCATGGAGATTCAAGTTTATTGTAATAAAAAATAGTGATGCTTTTTATTTCAAGAAAGACTGCCAATTTCAGTCAAAGGAAGGTACAATAGCTTCTAAATGGTTAACAGTCTTCCTTTGCATTTTGGGGAAGCTTGATGTACTGTTTACTTTCCTCACTGAGTGTGTTTTAGACTTCAGAGTCCAAATGTGAATCATTCCAGTTACAAACATATTTTACTATTTTCCTTCACACTCATACTCACACACACATACACACTTCATATACACATGCACACATATACATATACAAATTATATTTACATATTTAGATTTGGTTTATTATTCAAAACATTTTAACTACTAAGAACTTACGCTGCTTTGTAGCTTCAGTAACACAATTTTTTTAAGGTATTAGCATACATGACAATGCTTGCTATTCATTTATGGGAAATGAAACAGAAATTGGTACAATATGGGGTTTCTAGGAAATTTACTTCAGGAAGTTAGCCTTACCCAGAGTAAACTTCTGTCTGTTCATGTTAACACTTAACCTGAAACACATTGTCCAAGTCTGCTGGACTCAACTCAGGAATACAAGTACATGTAGAGGCCTCAACATCCCATAAAATGATTAGTAGCGATGCAATATCTTTCTAATTTTATTTATTTTCTTATTTTGGCACTTTACTACTGGTATGACCTTTTGCTTAGCATGGTACTACACCAGAGAGGGTATCTTGGATCCCTCTTCTACAAAATGAGAAGAAAATTATACTCTGCCTACACAAAACAGAACCTGTACAAGAAACATTTCAAAAATACTTTTCGCTCTCAGAAGAATGCAATGCATCAATAAAACTTGTAATTTGAAAAGCTTTACTTCTCACTGATGCCCAAAAGGATTTGATGTGGCTTAACAGAAAATCATTAACACAAGAGTAAGAAGAAAAGGACCAAGCCATAAGGGAGAAAAGAAGGGATTTGCTGTTGTTGCTCTGTTTGTTTTGTTTTGTTTTGAAATAATTGAAGATCAAACACTGAATTGCCACCCCAGGGAATTTCTACATAATGACAAAATTTGTTTAATTGTGGCATTAATAGGGGGCGCAAAAGTCTTTTACTTGGAAACTGCTGAGCCTGGCGAGCGGTAACTATCAGCGGTTGCCATCTGACAGTTATTCTGTGGCTTAAGGAAAATGGCTTGTGGTCACAGTCCAATTCCTGTTGGACAGGTATCCACATCATAAGAAACCACCACTAAATTTGGCACCTAGACGAACTATTATTGGCAGCAGAGAGAGAAGGCCTGAATCAGCATTCGGATTTGAGAGCCCTGACCATCTAACCTGGTCACTCCAGGTCAGGGCTGAGAGTGGCATGTTTGCAGGGTTTAAAATGGGAACATTTAAGGGATTATTGCCTGATGCCATTTGACGGTCTATGAATAAAATGATTATTCAGATATCTAGCATTTCCCATCTGGCACATTTTTATGTACTTAATTGCATCAAGAAAAGGAAATCCCCCACCCCCTTATATTGAATATGATCTTTTATCAGCCTCTTAAAGAATACAAGCAGATACTACAGGCACTATTACTATGTAACAGTGTATTCAAGTACTCAAGTTTGTTTTAAACAGTCACTGTGCTGACAGAGCTCACATTTTTACAGAATGACAAAGCCATGATGAGGAAAAGCAAAGAAATCCATGCCAAAAGGCCATTCAGCAGTGAAAGCATGGCTTTTAGTGAGCTTCCAGGTTCCTAGGCAGTTTACTACTGACCACCACAAGGGCAGCAGAGGCCCCATGTTGGTTCTGTCCAAAGAGTGGAATTCTCAAGGCTTTATTTGCCTTAAACTTGATGTCCTAGTAGGCCTGATATCTACTGCAGGGAAGTATAAATGGCGTATTCTTCCAGCAGGAGCTCACTTTGTTTCCTTCACTCCTCTAAACCTGGTTACTTTTATTCAACACACAGTAAAATATACCCTTGAATGGAGAGAGTATACTAATGGATCAAAGGTGTTCCAAGGGCATTGCCACCAATATGTCAGCAGTAGGATTTACCTGGCCCAAGGGGCCCGCCAGTCATTTAACAGGGTAGCAGTCTGGGGCGCCAACGGACTCTGCAGCATTGTAGCTAAGGTTGACCTCAGTAGGGTGGTGCACCTCCTGCTGGTCAATAAATGAGGTAAATTTAATGGCAGCCTTTGAGGTGAACCAATGTTTTATTCCTTGGCTAAGGCTGAAAACGTGGCTGGCCATAAGGAGGAGAGGGTGATATTTAGGAGCGTGGAGAGGCAGGCAAAGTGCTCGTAAAGACCTTGGAAAATGCTTATAAACGTGGTTGAAAAGAGACAAGGCATTGGAAACAAAAGCAGATTTTCCAAACCAAATCTCTGAGATGCAATTATATATATTTTTTTCTGGAGACAAGCTCTGGTTGAACTGTGTGGTACAACTGTTAACAGCGTTTTGCCAGAAGGAGTCAAGTAAACATGGCACAGAAATGTTTTTCTCCTTTAGGGAATATTCACTTTTCTCTTTCCTATGACTTTTTTTTTTTTTTTTAACCCTACCTGGAAATAGTTATAGTTGTTATAATCATATCAAACTAAATTAATGTAATTTAGAATAATTAAAGTTTTGTGGGTTTTTTCCTTTTTCTTTATACTGTATTTGCTTAGTTTCTTTGCATAGTCATAACTTTTGGCATTTGAAATCATTTAAATTAAAAATGTAGATGCTTTTACAGTAAATCAAAGACAATTTTTTTTTTTTTACAAAGTTTCAATACACTTCCAAAGTGGCAGCGAGAGGGTAACTGTAAACAAAAGCAGTAGAACTGATGCAATTAGGGCAAATATAACCTAATTAATAAGTTACATGTGGATGATCGTGATTTGAGGATAGAATTTGGATTATAATGACTCACAATAGTTAAAATATATTTACTTGTCATTCCACAACATTAAGAACCTACTTTCTGTCCCCTTTTTCTAAAAAAATCTAACTTCTGACTTTCAGAACTTCCTTTGTAAATGATTTTTAAATTGAAGGAAAGGGGTAGGAAAAAGCTCAGTAACCTTTTAATACTTTTTTATTGCTTTAATCTATACCTAGGAAATGTCAGGGTACACATTATCCAATATTTTCTGGGAGTTTTAAATTAGTCATGTGCACAGGAAGCATTTGGTTTCCACTAAATACCTAAATACTTCCTCGTTTCTTAGTCTTTTTTCTCACAATAATAGAAACAGAAGTCCTGGTCATTTGCAAAATCCGTCAACTTAAAGCAAGCTGGATGCTTTATTAGCATCTGATTAATACAGCTGCTTTTTTAAAATCAACATGCTTACCTAAGCCTCTAAGATACGATGAGTTAAAAGCTAAAATGGAACAATGAGATTCTGGATTGCTTTTTTCCCTTGTAAACAGCACCTGGGCTCCTACCAGTTCCCACAGTTAGCCTTCTTACCCGTGAGGCCCCCGCGATTAAGGCAGGTGTAACAGCAGCAGATGCCACCAGGGGGTGCCAAAGGACAGTACCTGCCTGCGTAATAGGCTACAGGGCACTATGAAAGACTAGGAGAAAATTCCCTAAAGCTAGAAAATTAGAATGTAGATCCACCTTGGGCCATGATGGAGCATATTCTTATAATAATGTATTTGTTCTGAGAGCCTCTAATCACTGCAGATGGACAGAGCCATTGCGATCATCTCAGAAATATCCTCATTTTATAAATGAGTCTGCTGAGATCCAGAGAGATTGAAGATTCCTCCAACACCCATATTAGTAGACTGCAGCAGAACTGGGACCAGGACTGAGGTCTCCAGATTTTTCTTAGACCATCTTCTGCTCCAACCTGCTATCGCCCCATGATGAAAATGCGTCTAAGAAAGTTCACACGTTGCATTTGACCCTATCCCAGGGTCCTTTTCAACACTTTGGCAGATGGAAAAGGATCTCCTTCCCTGAACATCCAGGTTTTAATTAGTAGATATTGTGAATGTTCACTTCCCACTTCCTCCTTACAGATTCATATAGAAATGAACAGAATTCACCCCGAGAACTTTGTGTTCTTATTAGGGAAACCTCATTCCTATAGGAGTGTTTTCTAACTCTTTCTTCCCTTCTTATCTCCATTTTCCAGTGAATACCAGCCACAGGATTTTTCTTATTCCTCTAGTCAGGACACTGCTGGCCCCTTGTCAAAACTAACAAAATCACTCTTGCCAAAAAATACATAGGAACTAATATTTTAAAATATATTAAAATGTCTGTTACAATGCATGCTAAAAAACCATTTCCAACTGATGCAGACCCAATGTCTTCCAGGTAAGACCTATGCTCCTGCTTTGTGACAGAGCCCCTGCTTTCTTTGAAAACAACCAATTTTAGGCCCATATTATAGATCTAGGTGAAAAGCCCACAGCACAACATAAATTAGAATTAGAATCATAACTGAAACCTTTTAGAGCGGCTATTGATTTTAACATGCCTAGTCCATAGAGGCAACCTCACTGAGTCCACTTCCTCCTAATTTGACAGCTGCTCGGCTATGGCCAGAGCTTGGACTAATGAGGTTACAGCTGTCAGGGTTAATCAACAGATCCAAATATGAACAAGGAATTGGGTAGCTGGTTTCAGTTAATTTGCGCAAATGTACAGATTGGGTGGGCAATATTTACACTGGTGACTGAAAACAAATTTTCAGGAATGGAGCCAAAAATGATCTCACCAGTTCTCAGCTCTACTCTGGGGAGATAAGACACAAATTACAGAAACAGGAGATGGAACACAAAAGAGTTCATAGCTTCGAACTACCCATGAAAATCCCATTTACATCCAGTTTATTTCCCTCTTTGTCGAGTATCTATTTTTCAGTCCTTGAGTTTCTGGTCATTCCACAGAAAGTTCTCAAACTGTCCCCTGATGATTCAGTGTGGGATGTGTGGGTCTTCTTCCCTTGCCATGGGGCTTTATGTAAGAGTCGTCCCTCTCCCAATCGGCACACATATGAGAGCATCCAAAGTGAATGCCACAATCCCTACATGTCCATTTTGTTATGAAAACATAATTCTATTAATATAAATACAGACTGCATTTGCCAGAGCTAACTAGAACAGGTGCAAAGTCTTTAGATGCTTGCTTGCACTGAGAAATGAAAAGAGTGTACAAACAGTTTCTCTTGTGGTGGCACTGCTGGTGTCGATGTAACATTCATCTCTGTTGCACTCCTTGATATTCATGGAAGATAGCCCAGGAAACTCAATACAACCGGCTTGTAGGATAGAGAAGGAAGAAGCAGGAAGAGAAAGATAGTGATGACATGGTCTCTAGGATTCTGTTTATGCAAATACTCTCCCCTTGATCTGGGGCTTGTGCGGGTTATGTATGGAGTACATTCTGTCAAATCTCCTGCTGAGAGTTAAGGGATGCTGCCAACATAAATATTCTGCCGATTCTGAATTTAGAAAACAGCTTAAAGGCTCCTGATGTTTCTGTTCTTCCTCTTTTTTTTTTTTTAATCTTATCCATGTGACTGCCACCGTATTGCCCATGGTTTCAAATTTACTTTGTAGTTTTCCAGGCAAGAGAAAGTCATTGCCTGAAAGGCACATCTGGGTCTCTGTCTGCATTATCAGAGTTATCTCAACACTGCACTTCATTTTGTGGGATGAGAGCATTAAATGCATGTGCCATTTTGTGGAATAGTCTTAATAAATACATAATACATATTCTATGGGATGGTTGTGGATCTTATGTGCATGATTTTATATATTTTGGGAGTCCATCTTTAAAAGTGAGTTCCTAAGGGTATGTGTGTTAGTATTTGTACAGAATACATACACACACACACACACACAATTTAAATATAAGCTACCTGTACTATATATAAGATTTCATATATATGTATATATGTGCATGTAGAGTGTGTGTGTGTGTGTATGTGTGTGTGTGTGTGTATATATATATATATATCTGAGTATATACTCAGATTGAGTGTCCCTTATTTGAAATGTTTGGGACCAGAACTGTTTCAGCTTTCAAGCTTTTTTCATATTTTGGAATATTTGCATTATACTTATCGGTTAAGCGTCTCAAGTTCAGAAATCCAGAATCTAAAATGCCCCAATGAACATTTCCTTTGAGTATCATCCTATTGGTGCTCAAAAGTTTTGGATTTGGAGTGTTTCAGATTTTGGATTTTCAGATTTGGGATGCTCAACCTGCTCAAACTCTTATTTATAGTGGTTTGGGATAAACTGCTGCCAATGTCACCACAGCAGTAATGGTAGGAAGAATTCTAAGGTGGGCTTTTAGGATATCTGTCCCCAGTGCATACTTCCTGTATACTGTCTTCTCCTTGAATGTGGGTAACTTGTGAATATGATGGGAGATCAACTCCAGAGATTATTCTAATTAAATGAGCCCTAAAAAAGTGGGACTGAGTGCTCCTTGAGGTCAGAGAGATGCTCATGCTGGCTTTGAAGAAGTCAGCTGCCATGTTGTGAGACTGAGACGGCCCTTGGGAGGACCACACAGCAAGATCTACAGGAGCCTCTCAGAGCTAAGAGATGCTGATCTGGCATCCAGAAAGAAAGCAGAGGCCTCAGTCTTACAGCAGCAAGGAGCTGAATCCAGTCAAGATCTTGTGAGTTTATATTGACCTTGGTTGACATCTTGATTTCAGTGTGGTGAGTCCTTGGACAGAAATTCTGCTATGCTGTGTCATCATATAATAAATGGATATTGCTTCAAGCTGCTAAGTTTGTAGTAATTTTTTCTGCAGGAAGAGAAAACTAATATATTCATGCTCAGTACAAACTGTGTCTAGGTTTTGAACATCAACAGGATTGGCATTCTCAAGAGAGGGAGAAGTGTGTCCACATTGTGCATGCCACAAATTACCTACTATAAAGAACATCAAATTATAAATGGTAGTAGTGGTTGTTATATTCCTCTTCTTGTCAAACATCTCATTTTCTCTTCTGCCTTAGGGCAAGCAGCTAGTCCTTTGTTTTTCAAAAGGAACAGAAGTTTGTTTGAATTCTGATTTAGGGCTTCAAAACACAATATCTTACAAGATGCAGGACGTGTTGTGCTGCGATTAAATAATTATTCCTGGGAGTTCCCAGTTTTTCATTTGCACTGCCTTCTAAAGAGGAGTCTGGCTTGTCAGCAGACTGCTCTTTTGGTTTAATAACAAAGAACTAGAAGGAAAGGGAAGGGAAAGGATGACAGGAGGCACTAATGGCAACGGTAGGGGGATTTTGTTCTGGGAAATTTGTTGTAGGAGAATGAGAGATCTTCCTGACCTGAAGGTAGGATTCCATATTCCTGGTATTAGGAACGTTGTCCTGCATGCAATTGGTATTAAGGTATATTTTTAAAATAAATTAAATTTAACAAAGACATGGATGGCAGGGAAAAATGGGAATTTTAAAGATGCATTTCTTTTCTACAAATCCCCTTATGGTGTTAAAAATGGAAATAAATAACTGAGGTTATTTTGAAACTACTTTTGTGTCCTAAACTCTGTTCTTCAAAGTGTATTCTGTTCACCGAGGTTAAATCTCTTTTGTGATACCACTCAAAGTCTGTACTAGGGAGATCAAAGATTCGTGAGCATGAATTGAGCACAATTTCTTTTTTTTTTTTTTTATTATCCTAAATGTCAAAGCCCCCAAAATATTTTTTTTATTATTATACTTTAAGTTCTAGGGTACATGTGCATAACATACAGGTTTGTTACATATGTGTACTTGTGCCATGCTGGTGTGCTGTACCCATCAACACGTCAGCACCCATCAACTCGTCATTTACATCAGGTATAACTCCCAATGCAATCCCTCCCCCCTTCCCATAATAGGCCCCGGTGTGTGATGTTCCCCTTCCCTTGTCCAAGTGATCTCTTTGTTCAGTTCCCACCTATGAGTGAGAACATGCGGTGTTTGGTTTTCTGTTCTTGTGATAGTTTGCTGAGAATGATGGTTTCCAGCTGCATCCATGTCCCTACAAAGGACACAAACTCATCCTTTTTTATGGCTGCATAGTATTCCATGGTGTGTATGTGCCACATTTTCTTAATCCAGTCTGTCACTGATGGACATCTGGGTTGATTCCAAGTCTTTGCTATTGTGAATAGGAGCACAATTTCTGGAGTGCTTCTGACATTCCTCGTACTGGGCCCTTAAAGACACAGTGATGAATGCAATGCAGGCCTTGCCTTCAGAGCTTCCAATGCAGTCAGACCAGGAAATCAGTCCTTACTGTTGTTTAGATCAGCAGGACAAGGGCCAACCCATAAAGGCCCACAGGCTCTAGCAGTGGCCCTTGCAGTCATGCTATGGATAGGATGGTACAGTAGGCCTACAGCCCAGGCGGGTCCAATTTGCCCTCCTGAGCAGAAGTGAAACATAAGAACCAACCAACTTTCTCTTTACCGCAATGAATGGCTGATGTCCTCAGCCCTGATTTCATCCAATGATTGAGAAGTCCAATGTAATTATTACTATTCTCGATCATATACAGGAATATAAAGCCTTAACGAAAAAAGATCAACATAGTTTTTATCTGGAGTGACTTTTCAATAAAGCACCAACATATAAAGTGTCAGTAGTGACACATGAAAAGAGAAAGCTATTTATTCTTTTTAGAATAATGGTTAGCAAGCTACAGCCTGGCCAAAACCCAACCATTCCCTTGTTTTCATAAATAAACTTCTGTTGGAGCACAGCCATGTTCATTTGAAAACATAGTGTTTATGACTGCTTTCATGATTTGTAATGGCAGAGGTGAGTATCTGAAGCAGAGACTATTTGGCCCACCAACCTTTCTTAGGCAAGAACTTTTAGTCTATACCTTTCTGAGGTTAGTTTTGTGAAATTCATGTGGCCAGGAGTTTCCATCCTAACATAGAGATGTAAATGAGAGGCCTTTAGTAAATAATAGAATTGAATAGAATTGATTCGCTTGTGAATAAAACAAGGCTTTTATTACTAAGATTTGGAAAAAGTTTCAGAAGGCCACAAAACCTGAGAATTCCGGCTGTCAATTATAATTGTGTGTGTGTATGTATTAAAAGATCACAATTACTCCCTGGAAATATGTTTAGAGCAGTAATTCTCAACTGAAGGGACAGCCGAAAATGTTTGCAGACATTGTCATAACCCAGGGGAAACTGTCCCTGGCCAGGGATGCTGCTGCATATCTTACCATGCACAGGACAGCCTCCGCAACAAATGTCAGTACTGTGGAGGTTGAGGAACTCTGGCTCAGAGGTTTTACTAGCCTTTGAGGGCAATAGGAGGACTTATGCAATTTATTTATTTAAATTTTGATGTAGCCCAATTCGCCTATTTTTTCTTTTGTTGCATATATGTATATATGTGTATATATGTATATATGTGTGTGTGTATATATATATACACCTTTAGAACTACCACTGATTTATTTGTGGGCAAAGAATGAATTTTCAGTTCCAACTATCTTTCGAAAAAAATATATATACACACACATATATACATATACACACATATATATACATACATACAGGATCTCACTTTGTTGCCCAGGCTAGAGTGCAGTGGCATGATTACAGCTCACTGCAGACTCAACCTCCCCAGGCTCAGGTGATCCTCCCACCTCAGCCTGCCTAGTAGCTGGGACTACAGGTATGCTCCTTCATGCCCAGCTAATTTTTGTAGTTTTAGTAGAGACAGAGTTTTGTAATGTTGCCCAGGCTGGTCTTGAACTCCTGAGCTCAAGCGACCTACCTACCTCCGTCTCTCAAAAGTGCTGGGATTTTAGGCGTGAACCACTGTGCGCAGCCCACTTATCTGATTTAGATAGTCATATAGGTAGAGGGAAAGAGCATGTCTAATTTGCTCAAGAAGAAGCCTATGAAACAGCAGAATCTATTCCATACCTTTAGAACTACCACTGATTTATTTGTGGGCCAAGAATGAATTTTCAGTTCCAACTATCTTTCGAAAAAAATCCTTGAACTTATCATTAATGTTTATGCTATTAATAGTTTCCCTAGGGCTGCTCTGACAAGGTACTGCTCTATATACTGGTTGGTTTAAACAACAGAAATTGTCTCATACGTCTGGAAGCTAGAAGTCCAAGATCAAGGTGTTGGCAAGGTTGCCTCCTTCTGAGGGCTGTGAGTGTCTATTTCCTGCTTCTCTCTTAGCATCTGGTGGTTGGCTGGCAGTGTGGCTTCTGCTGCATCATCCTGATCTCTGTATGCATCATTTTCATACAGTATTCTCTGTGTATATGTGTGTGTCCCTGCGTCCAGTTTCCTCCTTTTATAATGACACCATCATGTTGAATTAGAGTCTACTCTAATGACTTTATTTTAACTTGATTCCTCTGTAAAAAACCTTATCTCCAAATAAAGCCACATCCTGCAGTACTGGGAGTTAGTATTGCAACATATCTTTTTTGAGGGGGGCATACAATTGAACCTTCATAGCACCACAGATGATGACTATTTTAAAAATGGTTAATTCAGTGGCTATGAATTTCTACAATTTACTGAGGGCCCACCTTCCTTTTCAGCATCTAGAAGACAGCCATTTCAAAGAGATTCAGTGTGAAAGATTTAAATGAACTTCCACTGTCAAATAACAAGAAAAGGAGTTTGCTTTCAAGCCATTCATGACCCCTTTTTCCATCACAAAAAGTGGCCTTAAAACTCTTCAGACGTTCAACAAAGTTAGTATATAAGCAATAAGGAATATACGTTTGCTTACAGAACAGCTACATTTGTCCTGAAATGAAAGATAAGTGATTACTTTGTGTTTAAAGGGAGACTGAGTCGGGCGGTCCTGCCTACATTATTGCCTCCTCGTTGTCCCAGAGGGTCTCACTCCAGCTTGTGGGCGCCTTTGGTGGTCAGCGAGATCATTAAACAAAAGAGCCCAATGTGCTCGCTGCAATCTGCCACCCAAAAGTGACCAGCCAAAATTACCTGTGACCTTTCCCAGGAGTGTGAGCCGAAAACCCTTTCTTGAAAGAGGGAGCAATAAAGAAATTTGGACTTCAGTCTTTCATGGGTGTGCTCATAGGAATGTTTATTGGCAAGACACTAAGAATAAACTCAGTTATTGAAGAGGGAGCTGGGAAGTTGACAAGCATGGCTAAACCCAGCAGAGAAATTTGATGAGGAAATTAGATGCTGTGTAGATGGTGTGTAGAGATTAGTCTTCTGAAAGTCAGGATTATTATATCAGTAGGTGGGGGAAGGGTCCCCGCTTTGTGACTGACAAATTCCATTTATACAGGTATTCTTCCAGCTCATTAGACTCATAATGCTGCATTTGTTTATACATTTCTAGCAAACCCTTTTCATGGAGTAGTTTAATGAGATGAAACACCAGATGGGCAGCATTTTCCCTTCAAAACTAGATCGCAGCAAAAAGAACTAAGATTAACAAAAATGTATGGCTAAAACCTGTCCCTGTAACAGATTTCTTTTAATGAGAGCAATACATTTTAAACTGCATCCATTTGTTAATATTTGAATAGGACTGTGCCTATGAACAATGAGAACTCTA
>NW_012109408.1:835288-837633 GCF_000951045.1 Mandrillus leucophaeus | reverse complement strand
TTTAGAAGGTTTTTGTAATTCTGCTTTCATTCAGTTGAACAAATGAGATGATCTGTAGAGGGCTTATTTTGCACATTACCTGGCATACAATAAGTGCTCAATAAAATTGATTCTGTCTCTCGTTTTAATGGTCTTCACCCACAAGTCCTGGCTGCCACTCCTTTATACACACATTACAAGCAAAGATGCCTGGTGTTGGCTAAAAGTCATGTAATTACACGAATCTCTACCGTGACACCATTCACCTCTGCTGGTGCTTTGCTTAGCGTCCTCACATGCAGCCAGACCAGTTGCAGATTAAATGACTTGTTTACACTGTGGTAAACAAATTTTATAAGTGGATTTTTTTTGATAACCATTATGACCCTTTGTGGGAAAAACTCAACCTTACCAAGCTAAAAATTCAAGTGACATCAAATGTGTTTATGTTTCAGATCATACAGACCAGTTTTTCTGTCCAAAGCCAAAAGACGTAGGAAGAAGTATTTGCCTGCTTAACATCACGCATGAAACCAGCAAAGCTACATCATTTTGGGATGTCTCCTAAAACCGGTTCATTCTTGATTCTTTAAAAAAATTGTGCAGTTCATCCGGTCTTATAGTCATGGCTCTTAATGAATGGTTAATATTGCTTTGTGATTGTTGGTTTAAACAATGTATTCACTATGTCACTCAAAAGAGAAAAAAAAATTTTACTAATGAATTAATTTCCTGGAGCTTAGTTAATAAAGACAATTTATAATTAATCATTAGTTACCATAAACAAGACAAGCAGAGACCTCATGCAGAGACCTCTCCAAGACTATCTGGGTTGAGACTGTATATGATTGGCTTAGAGACCTTCACTGAGTGACAGACGCCATCAACATCATAAGTAGATTTTCCTCCTCATTCCTAAATACAACCCAATATATTGTTTATACAGTGAGAAATGAATCACAAATGAAAAAAACACAAGGAATTATTTACTAATGCTGATGTGTTATTTAAAGGAAGGTAGCTTATTAAATGTAAAATATACTTGTTGAGCATACACATTTCATAAATGCATGTGGCTTGCAGTAGTAATAGCATGCAAATTGCAGATATTGCAAAAACTTCTAAGTTCTTTGCATATATTTACTCATTTATTCCTTAAAGCAATCTAATAAGCAAAAAGTATTTTTAGCCCCATTTAACAGATTAAGAAACTGAGGCCCAGAGAGCTTGAGTAAATTTCCCAAAATTACACAGCTAGTAGGTGGCAGAGTTGACTTTCAAACTTAGGCAGTTTGGATCCAGATCTCATACTCTTAAATATCATACTACCTCTTAATGAAAAAAAGAAAAAAAAAGAGAGAGAGAGAGAAAAGTTCATGATGGAAGAAAGATCTCAAAAGAAGAAGGCACTCAAATCAACCATCTAAACTTTCCCTTTCAGAAACCATAAGAAATGTTTGGGTTTAATAAATGTAAGAGGAAAATAAATAAAAGAATAGAAATCAATGAAATGAAAAACAAAAAGCCATATAGAAAATCAATAGACCAGTTTAGACATGAAACTAGACAAAAGAGATAGAGTCTGGATCTATTTATACATTGCATACAAATAATTGATTTTATTTTTGATTCATAAGGTTGAAAATTCACTTTGAGGATCTTTATATAACTTCAGCCCTGATACCATCATATCTAGTCACTGTATTTATAAACTACTTAGAACTTCATATTTTAAGCTGGAATGTTTCTTTCGTAGCCCAACAATTTTACACTTAAATAAAAGGCATGTGGTTTGAATATGTATCAGTGTTTTGTGCACACCCACTTTTCATTTCACAGTGTTTTCACATACTGCTGAATTGATTATTTTAGGCATAAAAATCATCAGCTTTTTCTGAACTGAACATCCTGCGTCACAAAAAATGTGAAAGTACAGTGCCATTGAATTTGTCACGAATGCTTGCTTTGATTTTTTTTTTTTTTTTTTGCAAACTCTGCCAAACCCAAACTGTTTCAGGGGTTCATTTTACCTTTAAACGGAAGGACCAATTCCTAGGAGGAAGTTATATTTTGCACATTACAGTTAAAAATTATGTTTATTTTATTTTATTTTTGCAGCCAAAGAATTGCAACAAAACAGTTTTCTCTTTGCAGCTACTATTTACCAAGATAGCCTTTAAAAAGATTGCTCGTTTTCCTTTCTGAGAACTCTGTTATTTCAAGTATGTTTTCTTTCCCTATTTTTTTGCCAGCTGTGAAAATTTTTATAAAACAGCTTCAATATGAATCTTTTATGACTGTTCTTCAGTCATCTGAGTTATACTGAGCATGTAAGGCATAAGAGATACCCGCTTTGGATACCAGTT
>NW_012109408.1:825300-835238 GCF_000951045.1 Mandrillus leucophaeus | reverse complement strand
AATGCATGTGGCTTGCAGTAGTAATAGCATGCAAATTGCAGATATTGCAAAAACTTCTAAGTTCTTTGCATATATTTACTCATTTATTCCTTAAAGCAATCTAATAAGCAAAAAGTATTTTTAGCCCCATTTAACAGATTAAGAAACTGAGGCCCAGAGAGCTTGAGTAAATTTCCCAAAATTACACAGCTAGTAGGTGGCAGAGTTGACTTTCAAACTTAGGCAGTTTGGATCCAGATCTCATACTCTTAAATATCATACTACCTCTTAATGAAAAAAAGAAAAAAAGAGAGAGAGAGAGAAAAGTTCATGATGGAAGAAAGATCTCAAAAGAAGAAGGCACTCAAATAAACCATCTAAACTTTTCCTTTCAGAAACCATAAGAAATGTTTGGGTTTAATAAATGTAAGAAGAAAATAAATAAAAGAATAGAAATCAATGAAATGAAAAACAAAAAGCCATATAGAAAATCAATAGACCAGTTTAGACATGAAACTAGACAAAAGAGATAGAGTCTGGATCTATTTATACATTGCATACAAATAATTGATTTTATTTTTGATTCATAAGGTTGAAAATTCACTTTGAGGATCTTTATATAACTTCAGCCCTGATACCATCATATCTAGTCACTGTATTTATAAACTACTTAGAACTTCATATTTTAAGCTGGAATGTTTCTTTCGTAGCCCAACAATTTTACACTTAAATAAAAGGCATGTGGTTTGAATATGTATCAGTGTTTTGTGCACACCCACTTTTCATTTCACAGTGTTTTCACATACTGCTGAATTGATTATTTTAGGCATAAAAATCATCAGCTTTTTCTGAACTGAACATCCTGCGTCACAAAAAATGTGAAAGTACAGTGCCATTGAATTTGTCACGAATGCTTGCTTTGATTTTTTTTTTTTTTTTTTGCAAACTCTGCCAAACCCAAACTGTTTCAGGGGTTCATTTTACCTTTAAACGGAAGGACCAATTCCTAGGAGGAAGTTATATTTTGCACATTACAGTTAAAAATTATGTTTCTTTTATTTTATTTTTGCAGCCAAAGAATTGCAACAAAACAGTTTTCTCTTTGCAGCTACTATTTACCAAGATAGCCTTTAAAAAGATTGCTCGTTTTCCTTTCTGAGAACTCTGTTATTTCAAGTATGTTTTCTTTCCCTATTTTTTTGCCAGCTGTGAAAATTTTTATAAAACAGCTTCAATATGAATCTTTTATGACTGTTCTTCAGTCATCTGAGTTATACTGAGCATGTAAGGCATAAGAGATACCCGCTTTGGATACCAGTTAAGAGAGAGAGAGCAGCAGCATGCAATCCACACAAAGGAAACTCAATCCTCTAACAGCTAATTAAAAAAGCATTACTTTCCACCAGGCCTGACCTCCAGCCATATAAAGGATAAAGATGGCTGTCTGTCAATCATGTTTACCTAACAAATTCTGGCACGGGATCATGATGAATGGACAGATCTAAAAAGGGACGATATTGCTCAGAACTCCTAGGTACTCTTAATACCACCTTTAAAGAGGCAGAAGACCTCATCAGTAATTTGAAACCTCTGCCTCAGTGCTAGGGATACACCAGGGCTAAATTTGCTGAGGACCAGCAGATACTAGATACAAGAAGGTCAGTAGAAACATATTTCCACATCCTCAAGGATTTTGACATAAGTATATTTAAGATATCATAATGACTTCACGTATCTAAATGTTTTCATTCAGATCTTTTTAAACCTTTGTAGCCACTTGAGACTAAGCCAAAAACCTAACAGTAGACTGTGTCTGTTCTTCCCTGAAGTTATCCCAAAATCGACGAGCATGAAGGAATCCTTGAAGTTATTTAGTCCATCTTCCTATTCCAGGCAGGCCAGCAATATCATTTTCTCCTTCAGCCATAAAAAATGCTAAGAGAAGGTGAGTTCATAATTTACGTTGCTATGCTATTACAGAGATTGAAAGTTTTTATAGCCAAGAAATTTTTCCTAAATCTAAACTAGATCCTATCTTTTTAAAAACAACATTTCATTCTTTCCTTCATTAAACTTTTTTTTTTTTTTTTTTAAAGTAAGCTTTTAACATCAGCCATAAAATATTCTTCACAACTTTCCACTATGCGGACTACTTTGAAGAGAACTTTGGATAGAAAAAAGTTCAGGCTAGGGAACACTAGCTGGCCCTGATTCTCTCCTGTCAGTTAATGAATGGGATCATTATCGCCGCAGGCTTTCTAACCTGTGTTTCCCAACACAGCCCTGATTATAGCTGGCCTATCCTTTGCATTCCTTCGGGGCTTACCTTATCTACTTTAGTACTGATTTTGGACCACAGCAAGGAAAAAAAAAACCAGATCTTTTATAGTAAAAATGATAATTTTTACTGCAACCTCCATCTCCCAAGCTCAAGCAATTCTCCTGCCCCAGTCTCCTAAGAAGCTGGGATTATAGGTGTGTGCCACCCTGCCCAGCTAATTTTTGTATTTTTAGTAGAGATGGGGTTTCATCATGTTGGCCAGGCTTGTCTTGAACTCCTGACCTCAGGTGCTCCTCCTGCCTCAGCCTCACAAAATGCTGGGATTACAGGCATGAGCCTCCGTGCTGGCCATTTACCAGCATTTTTGAGCTCCAGATGCTGTATCCAGAGATAACATGGTGGCAAAAACTAAATTGACTGAGTGTGATGGTGGTATATTCTCTTGGTTCTTACTTCCTAGGGTGCCATTTATACATTTTTCACTTATTTTAATTTATTTTGCTAACTCAGTTTGAGACTGTGGTCTATCATATCTCTTTTCTGTACCATCTTTATGCAGGTTGCTTTATTTCTCCCCTGAATCAGATGACGGATGTGAAAGTACTTTATTTTACAATTATCCTAATTACATATTATGATTTTTTTCACTCCTTTACCAAGTCCCTTCTCTAATGTATGCATATCTGTTCTCAACATTTTCTTGTTATGCACATACAGTTTTTGGAATATATTTATAATTGTCCTCTAATTATTTAATGTAAGTTTGTCTTGTCTTTTCAAAGGCAAGGGGTAGTAAGGAATGGTAGCTATAACTCAACCATTCCCTGAGGCAAGTTAAGTAACTTCTTCATGACTCAGTTTATCACAAGTAATATGAGGTATAATAACAATACCTTTACATAGGATTGTTGTGAAGATTACAAAATTGGTGCAGTGCTTACAGCAGTTTCTAATACACAATGAACACTGTAAATATAGCTATTATGAAGAGCTAGTCGTCCACTTAATGTTATAATAGTATCATTTGAAAGTCTAAGCAATCCATAAAAATGTGAGTCACTGAAGGTAATCTCTATTTCTTGCTCAATTGCATTTGTTACATGTGCTATTTGTTACATGTGCTCTTTTTCTCCCCTTCGGGCTGATGTTCTAGCATTAGTAGTTATTCCTTGGTCAGACACCCTCTCAGATGTATGCGCCTTCATAATTTGCAAAACTACATTATCCCAGGTGTGTCAATGCCTTTATAGGATACACTTAAATCATTGTTCTTCAGAGTCCACTAATCAGACCTATTTTCCTCTGCTGATTTGTTAGATTTGCAATTCTATGAAAAGTATTACCAGGCTAATTTGGTTTATTGTTCTCACTCATCACATTAAGATTTTACTTAATCCAATGAATTTGCTCCTTATAAATGGAATTTGGGTGGCGAGTTTTATTATATTTCCAAACTTTGTCTATAATTTTAATGACCTGCTCTGTGTCCTTCTTTTAGTTGGTGAATATATCAATGTCAACCTTTGATCTTTTTTTCCCAATTGCTAATAAGAGATTAAGTTGTAAGTATCTACATATTCTGGTTAAATGAGATTATAGCTCCTTGTCTATTCTTTATGTCCACAAACACATTATTTTAGTGTGCAAAGAAATACAACAGGATATTGGGGAATTCTACTTAGTGATATGAATTCACTGCCATTTTGGGGCTGTGCGTGTGTGTGTCTGTGTGTGTATGTGTGTGATTTCCTTGCTATTCCTAAGAAGGGAAAGCGAATTTAAATAATTTATGACATATTAATGATGCCCAGTTGAAATACATCTGTAACTTGTAATGTTTAATAGTGGTGAGAAAGTTTAATTTGCCCTCTCTTTTACCCATGTTATAAAAAGAAGACTACTTGAGTTTAGAGAAAGTGAAACAGTAAGCAGAGCATATTATGTAGCTCCTTCTTTTCATTTGCTTTTCATGAGCTTCACCCTAAAATTCCTTTAAATGTCTGTCTTCATAACGGCTTTTGGCACTGTTATTTTTGGGTGACCTAATAAGGAATGCAACACGAGAAAGAAGTGTATGGGCTTTGGGCCCTGCAGACAAATATCTGCAATCAATCATAAAATTTACAGCAGATACTAAAAAAGAGAAGCGATTTTACAGAGAAAGGGTCTAGAGTGGCATAATGTCATCATAGGAAAAGACTCTAAATGGCATTTAATTCCAGCGTACTCCAGAGGTGCAACTGATATTTCATAAATCATCTACATTAAAATATTATGTTAAAGGGCTATAAAGTGGAGGCATCAATGGATGTAATTTCAAGTGCCCGGTCTCAAAAAGGAGTCACTCCCTTGAGACTGATAAGAACCATAGCTGTCTCCTACACAGAACTTCATAATAGAACTTTTTCAATCTCAGAATTACTATAGTAGGAGAAAGTGACTTATAGACCAAAAATCTGGGAAGTTCCTTTCCATATCATGCTGCTTCTATTATGGTATAACTGTCCAACACTGTTTTGAAGGGGTCGGTGAGAAAATAGACCAGTTGTTGAAGGTGAGTTTCCAATGAGAAGCAATATGGTATGGTAGAAGTGAGCAGCCTGCAACGCAGCCCACGAATTGGCCATGTAGCCACATGTAACACATCACATGAAAAATCTTAAATAGATATTTCAGTGGAGGTGTCAAGACAACCAATGCCACAATTCAGAGAAAGCTGTGAGACCATGAAGCAGTGTTTTCTTTTTCATTTTCACGGAAAATTTCAAATACTTACCGAAGTATGTTGAATAGTAGAATGAATCCCTTTGTACCCATCACTGGGCTTCAACACATAATCAGTCTTATTTCATTTCTGTGCTTCTCCATCCACTAGTGGATTGTTTTAAAACAAATTCCATATATCATATCACCTCATCTATAAATATCTTAGTATGTATTGCTAAAAGATAAGAAAACTTCAATGTTAAACATAGCCAAAATACCATTATTCCTCTGAAAAGTTTGACTGTATTTCCATAATATCCTCATATATCCAGCAGTGTTCACATTTCCCTGATTGTCTCATAACTTTTTTATAGTTAGCATGTTTGACTTAGGATCTAAACAAAGTCCGTGACTCATACTTGGTTGGTGTGTCTCTTCAGTTACTTTTAATTTATAGATTTCTTTCCTCTCCTTAAATTTTGCCCTTGTCATTAATTTGTTGAAAAAACTTGGTTGTTTGTCCTGTAGTTTTTCACATTCTGAATTTTACTGATTGCATTCTTGTTTAGTATGTCCCTCTGTGTTTCTTGTAAACTGACAGTAAGATTTAGAAGGTTGAATAACACCAAATTTTCAAAGACGATGGGCAAAAACTAGATCTTTTTAACCTGTCACCCACATAGAAGGTAGAAAGAGTAAAGGTTAGACAGGATATTAAGAAAGGAAGTGATATGCTGGAGTCTTCTTTGACCTTAATTCAAACGGAAAGGGCTTTCATAAGACCCTCTCTGACCCCTGCATTGGGTCAGTATTTGGGTCTGCCAAAAAAAAAAAAAAAAAAATCTAAAAGGTGAGTGATGGATAAGCTAGCTACTTTGATTGTGGAGCCAAGATGAAGTAGCTCTGTTCAGATTTGCAATCCTGAAGTTTGTCAGACCAGAGAATGTGTGAGATCATCCTGTGGAACATTAAGTGTAAAACAGTGGCATGGATGATTTTAGATTCTAACAAGAATGCTACTAGAAAGAAGGCACTGATGCCTTTGGGCAGAAGAAGGAGTAAGAGACCAGCCAGAGCAAAGATGAATTTGCCCTTGATAAAGGAACTTCAATAAAAAATCAGAAGTCATTGGTGGTCCTGTGGTTGTTAAGAGGTGGTTCACACAAAATCCGATGAAAACTCCCAGGAATGACTTGATTCTTGCTTACATGCCTTCAATACAATCCAAAATCATGGCCATGGACCACAAGGTGTTATCAACATTTTTACTTCAGCATCCTCCAACTTTCTTAGCTATTCCTATAGTTTTTGCTCTATTTTATTTTAAGAAATACTTAGGTTGCTCCTTGCTTAGACACTTGGCGTTTGTTCTTGGCTCCTTGTAAAACTCTTTTTCTCAAAATCTTTGCATGACCTCTTCTAATCATTTGAGGAGGTTTCTACTCAAAAGTCACCTTATTATAAGGGCTCTATAACAATGATCTATAGCAATTCGTTCTGCAATTGCCATAGCTAGACTCTATCAAGTTACTGTGCACGCTTTCTTAGTAGCACTGACCAATACCTGAACTAATGTTTAGTCTTTGGTGCTTCCCACCCCAATCCTAGAATATAAGCTCCATTATAGACAGGCAGTCTTGCTGGAATCACCAGCAACTATAACAACAGTACATGGCACGAATAGCTGCTTAAGAATTATTTGTTAACTAATCCACTATAACTTTAACTTATCCTTATAGTTGAATTATATTTAAAATATTGGTATCCCTTCAAGCAGTGTTTTGCAAAATGTATTTAATGATTATCAGATTGATCTCTTTTGCATTTTACCCAAGTTTCTTTAGTGATTTTATTTTATTTTATCCACCCTAAGACATAGATCTTAGAATTTCAGAAATTGAGGAGAACATAATCAACCCTCTTATTTTACAAATGAAAGGACTCAGAGAAGATAAATGTCTTATTAAAAGGTATAAAAGATCCACTAGAGTATGGCTTTCCCATCAAATAAACTATTTGCTATTTCTTCCATTAGTATTAGATTTGTTTTATTAACTTGATTATAAGCTTGCTGCTGATACACTGATTTATACATTTACCTAAACTTCCACAGAACCTATCCTAGTGCTGAGCATAAATGTGGCCTTCAAAAAATACAAGTTGCTTAATTGATTTATTGTAATATCAGAAGAACATTCAAAACGACATCAAGAACGATTATATGTAAAAAATGTTGCATTACCCAAATTCCTCCTTCAAACATTTGAATTTTATTACCATGATAATTATTTTAAGTGAAATAACATTTTTTTATTCATTCTGTTTTCATATGAACGTGTAAAGATGAAGTAGTCAAGAAAATATTTTTTTCAGAGATTTCTTTGCTATTTGAGCCATGGTTTTCCCATTTGGGGAAATAAAGGAAAACTAATTTAGAAAAATATTTTTATCAAAGGCTGTATAAAACAGCAAATGGTTTAGCTAATTCTCTTCACTAAAGATGAATTTAGTTTAATAAAAAGAGCATCAGACTAAGAGTTGACCTGTAGACCTAGTTTATCCATGAACTAGTTGTATGTTGTTAGGTTTAATGCAACTTTATGTGCTTTTATTTTCTCATCCCTACTATATCCGTGCAGAGCTCAGTAGGTAAAATAAGATAATAAAAGTGAAAGCACTTTTGAAATGATAAAAGTCTATTGATTCTGAAGTTTCTATGTGGCTGTAAGGATTCCTCTGTGCTGAGCAGCACAAAAGAAAAAAGTCACACTTTAGCAACTATCAACTATTTAGAATCATAGACCTCAGAGGGAAAAGGATATTAAAGGTCCCTCTCTGCTTAAGTGTCTGTTATAATATGCTTCCTAAAGTTGAAATGTGTAGCACTGGTGGTACATGAGGTGACTTTAGATGGATCAGGAGTGAATGTTTTACATTATGTGCTTATTTTAAAGAATTTTGGAAAAAAGGATAATATCAAGACATCAAACTTTTGATATGAAAGAGATTACTGCTTTCAACATGAATGTATTTAAGCAACGAAGGTATCATTTTAATTTAAAAAATCAAGACATAAATAGAAACTCATGATATAAGTCTTTAAATGACTAAAGCTTGGGAAATACTTTTTTACAACCATCTGTGAAGTATCATAGTTGCTTGGCCTCTCACAAACCAAAGATGAAAATCCCACTGCTGGACCAGGAAGCTTACTCTGTTTGGAAACCTCTGAACATCTGAAAATATTATTTTTACCTGTGTGAAGTCTATCTCGTTGTAGCTTCCAACATTTGATCTTGATCCTACAAATTGAGGACACCAAGAACAAGGCTAATCACTTTTCCTCACCACACTTCACACTCCCTGTGGCTACCGTACCACGATGCGAAGAATTGACAAGAACCTTTGTCTCCTATCCCCGTGTCCACCTGCAATGTCACTAACAAGGGCAGCAGGGTTGGGCTTTAATGATGCCCGCTGGTAAAACTGGAATTGTTTTGGTTTCCTGACTCCCTTCAAATCTTTCTACATATTTTTATTTTGGCCAATTCTATGTAGACTGATAATTTTCTTTTTAACTTTAAAAACTTTTATAAATTGGCAGGAATTTGTTTCTAAGTTTCGAATTTGCTTACACTAAAATAGTTGTGAATGTGTTCGCTTTTCTAGGAGAGAAAGAGTTATCACAAATTTTAAAATGATTTTTCTGTGAGATATTTTTTTTCCCTTCCAAAATTACAGTTTGCTGTTTACTAAAGGTGAGCCAACTGGAGTATTCTGCCATCTCATTTTTTTCTAAACTTGGATTGCATGGGACTTTTGTTTTCTTTCTTTCTTTTTTTTTTTTTCTCTAAAAGGTTTTCTTTTTCCTTTTAAATTATACTTGAAGTTCTAGGGTTCATGTGCACAATGTGCAGGTTTGTTACATAGGTATATATGTGATGTGTTGGTTTACTGCACCCATTAACTCGTCATTTACATTACATTACACTACTCATAATGCTATCCTTCCCCACTCCCCTCACCCCACAAGAGACCCAGGTGTGTGATGTTCCCCTTCCTGTGTCCAAGTGATCTCACTGTTCATTTCCCACCTATGAGTGAGAACATGTGGTGTCTGATTTTCTGTCCTTGTGACAGTTTGCTCAGAATGATGGTTTCCAGCTTCATCCATGTCCCTGCAAAGGACATGAACTCATCCTTTTTCGTGGCTGCATAGTATTCCATGGTGTATATGTGCCACATTTTCTTAATCCAGTCTGTCACTGATGGACATTTGGGTTGGTTCCAAGTCTTTGCTTTTGTGAATAGTGCCACAATAAACATATGTGTGCATATGTCTTTATAGTAGCATGATTTACAATCCTTTCGATATATACCCAGTAATGGGATTGCTGGGTCAAATGGTATTTCTAGTTCTAGATACTTGAGGAATCACCACACTGTCTTCCACAATGGTTGAACTAGTTTACAATCCCACCAACACGGTAAAAGCGTTCCTATTTCTCCACATCCTCTCCAGCATCTGTTGTTTCCTGACTTTTTAATGATCTCCATTCTAACTGGTGGGAGATGGTATCACATTGTAGTTTTGATTTCCATTTATCTGATGACCAGTGATGATGAGCATTTTCTCACATGTCTGTTGGCTGCATAAATGTCTTCCTTTGAGAAGTATCTGTTCATATCCTTTGCCCACTTTTTGATGGGGTTGTTTGTTTTTTTTTCTTGTAAATTTGTTTAGGTTCTTTGTAGATTCTGGATATTATCCCTTTGGTCAGATGGGTAGATTGCAAAACTTTTCTCCCATTCTATAGGTTGCCTGTTCACTCTGATGGTAGTTTCTTTTGCCGTGCAGAAGCTTTTAGTTTAATTAGATCTCATTTGTCTATTTTGGCTTTTGTTGCAATTGCTTTTGGTATTTTAGTCATGAAGCCCTTGTCCATGCCTATGTCCTGAATGGTATTACCTA
>NW_012109408.1:808169-824256 GCF_000951045.1 Mandrillus leucophaeus | reverse complement strand
TTATTATTTTGTGATATGTGCCATCAATACCTAATATATTGAGAGTTTTTAGCATGAAGGGCTGTTGAATTTTGTCAAAGGCCTTTTCTGCATCTATTGAGATAATCATGTGGTTTTCATCGTTGGTTCTGTTTATGTGATGGATTACATTTATTGATTTGCATATGCTGAACCAGCCTTGGATCCCAAGGATTGTGGTGGGTAAGCTTTTTGATGTGCTGCTGGATTCGGTTTGCCAGTATTTTATTGGGGATTTTTGCATCGATGTTCATCAGAGATATTTGTCTAAAATTTTCTTTTTTTGTTGTATCTCTGTCAGGCTTTGGTATCAGGATGATGCTGTTCTCATAAAATGAGTTAGGGAGGATTCCCTCTTTTTCTATTGTTTGGAATAGCTTCAGAAGAAATGGTACCAGCTGCTCTTTGAACCTCTGGTAGAATTCGCCTGTGAATCAGTCTGGTTCTGAACTTCTTTTGGTTGGTAGGCTATTAATTATTGCCTCAATTTCAGCGCCAGTTATTGGTCTATTCAGAGATTCAACTTCTTCTGGGACGGTGTATGTGTTAGTCTTGGGAGGGTGTATGTGTCCAGGAATTTATCTATTGCTTCAAGATTTTCTAGTTTATTTGCATAGAGGTGTTTATAGTATTCTCTGATGGTAGTTTGTATTTCTGTGGGATCGGTGGTGGTATCCCCTTTATCAATTTTTATTGCATCTATTTGATTCTTCTCTTTTCTTCTTTATTAGCCTTGCTAGCGGACTATCAATTTTGTTGATCTTTTCAAAAAGCCAGCTCCTGGATTCGTTGATTTTTTGAAGGGTTTTTTGTGTCTCCATCTCCTTCAGTTCTGCTCTGATCTTAGTTATTTTTTGCCTTCTGCTAACTTTTGAATTTGTTTGCTCTTACTTCTCTAGTTCTTTTCATTGTGATGTTAGGGTGTCAATTTTAGATCTTTCCTGCTTTCTCTTGTGGGCATTTAGTGCTGTAAATTTCCCTCTACACACTGCTTTAAATGCGTCCCAGAGATTTTGTTACGTTGTGTCTTTGTTTTCATTGGTTGCAAAGATCATCTTTAATTCTACCTTCATTTTGTTATTTACCCAGTAGTCATTCAGGAGCATGTTGTTCAGTTTCCATGTAGTTGTGCATATTTGAGTGAGTTCCTTAATCTTGAGTTCTAATTTAATTGCACTGTGGTCTGAGAGACAGTTTGTTGTGATTTATGTTCTTTTACATTTGCTAAGGAGTGCTTTACTTCCAACTATGTGGTCAATTTTGGAATAAGTGCGATGTGGTGCTGAGAAGAATGTATATTCTGTTGATTTGGGGTGGAGAGTTCTGTAGATGTCTATTAGGTCTGCTTAGTCTAGAGCTGAGTTCAAGTCCTGGATATCCTTGTTGATTTTCTGTCTCGTTGATCTGTCTAATGTTGACAGTGGGGTGTTAAAGTCTCCCATTGTTATTGTGTGGGAGTCTAAGTCTCTTTGTTGGTCTCTAAGGACTTGCTTTATGAATCTGGGTGCTCTTGTATTGGGTGCATATATATTTAAGATAATTAGCCCTTTTTGTTGAATTGATCCCTTTACCATTATGTAATGGTCTTCTTTGTCTCCTTTGATCAATGTTGGTTTACAGTCTGTTTTATCAGAGACTAGGATTGGAACCCCTGCTTTTTTTTTTTGCTTTCCATTTGCTTGGTAGATGTTCGTCCATCCCCTTATTTTGAGCCTATGTGTATCTCTGCATGTGAGGTGGGTCTCCTAAATATAGCACACTGATGGGTCTTGACTCTATCCAATTTGCCAATCTGTGCCTTTTAATTGGGGCATTTTGCCCATTTACATTTAAGGTTAATATTGTTATGTGTGAATTTGATCCTGTCATTATGATGTTAGCTGGTTATTTTGCCCGTTAGTTGATGCAGTTTCTTCCTAGCATCGATGGTCTTTACAATTTGGCATGTTTTTGCAGTGGCTGGTACCGATTGTTCCTTTCCATGGTTAGTGCTTCCTTCAGGAGCTCTTGTAAGGCACTCCTGGTGGTGACGAAATCTCTCAGCATTTGCTTGTCTGTAAAGGATTTTATTTCTCCTTCATTTATGAAGCTTAGTTTGGCTGCATATGAAATTCTGGACTGGAAATTCTTTTCTTTTAGAATGTTGAATATTGTCCCCCACTCTCTTCTGGCGTGTAGAGTTTCTGCCGAGAGATCCGCTGTTAATGTGATGGGCTTCCCTTTATGGGTAACCTGACTTTTCTCTCTGGCTGCCCTTAATATTTTTTCCATCATTTCAACCTTGGTGAATCTGACAATTATGTGTCTTGGGGTTGCTCTTTTTGAGGAGTGTCTTTGTGGTGTTCTGTGTATTTCCTGAATTTGAATGTTGACCAGCCTTGCTAGGTTGGGGAAGTGCTCCTGGATAATATCCTGAAGAGCATTTTCCAACTTAGTTTCATTCTCCCCATCACTTTCAGATACACCAGTCAAACTTAGATTTGATCTTTTCACATAATCCCATATTTCTTGGAGGCTTTGTTCATTTCTTTTTACTCTTTTTTCTCTAAACTTGTCTTCTTGCTTTATTTCATTAATTTGATCTTCAATCACTGATACCCTGTCTTTCACTTGATCTAATCAGCTATTGAAGCTTATGCAAGAATCACGTAGTTGTCATGCCATGGTTTACAGTTCCATCAGGTCATTTAAGTTCTTCTCCACACTGTTTATTCTAGTTCACCATTCTTTTAATCTTTTTTCAAGGTTTTTAGCTTCCTTGTGATGGGTTCGAACACCCCCCTTTAGCTCAGAGAAGTTTGTTATTACCAACCTTCTGAAGCCTACTTCTGTCAACTCTTCAAAGTCATTCTGCATCCAGCTTTGTTCCATTGTTGACAAGGAGCTGTGATCCTTTGGAGGAGAAGAGGTGCTCTGGTTTTATAATTTTCAGTTTTTCTGCTCTGGTTTCTCCCCATCTTTGTGGTTTTATCTACCTTTGGTTTTTGATGTTGGTGACCTATAGATGGGGTTTTGGTGTGGATGTCCTTTTTGTTGATGTTGATGCTATTCCTTTCTGTTTGTTAGTTTTCCTTGTAACAGTCAGGTCCCTCAGCTGCAGGTCTGTTGGAGTTTGCTGGAGGTCCACTCCAGACCCTGTTTGCCTGGGTATCACCAGCAGAGTCTGCAGAACAGCAACTATTGTAGAACAGAAAATATTGCTGCCTGATCCTTCCTCTAGAAACTTCAACCCAGAGGGACACCGGCTGTATGAGGTGTCAGTCGGTCCCTACTGGGAGGTGTCTCCCAGTTAGGCTACACAGGGGTCAGGATCCCACTTGAGGAGGCAGTCTGTCCGTTCCCAGAGCTCAAACACCATGCTGGGAGAACCAGTGCTCTCTTCAGAGCTGTCAGACAGGGATGTTTAAATCTGCAGAAGTTTCTGCTGCCTTTTGTTCAGTTATGCCCTGCCCCCCAGAGGTGGAGTCTACAGAGGCAGCAGTCCTTGGTGCACTGTGGTAGGCTCTGCCCAATTTGAGCTTCCCTGGCTGTTTTGTTTACCTACTCAAGCCTCAGCAATGGTGGACACCCCTCCCCCTGCCAGGCTGCTGCCTCACAGATTGATCTCAGACTGCTGCACTAACAGTGAGCAAGGCTCTGTGGGCATGGGACCTGCCGAGCCAGGTGCAGGATATAATCTCCTAGTGTGTTGTTTGCTAAGACCATTAGAAAAGCACACTATTTGGGTGGGAGTGCCCTGTTTTTCCAGTTACAGCCTGTCATGGCTTCCCTTGGCTAGGAAAGGGAAATCCCTTGACCTCTTGCACTTCCCGGGTGAGGCGATGCCCGGCCCTGCTTCAGTTCGCCCTCTGTAGGCTGCACCCACAGTCCAACCAGTCCCAATGAGATGAACCAGGTACCTCAGTTGGAAATGCAGAAATCACCCATCTTCTGCATCGATCATGCTGGGAGCTACCAAGTGGAGCTGTTCCTATTCGGCCATCTTGAAATGGCGCCCCCAGGACTTTTGTTTTCAAGCTATGTCTCTACTATCATTTCTTTGAAGATGTCAAGTATATTAAGAAAAAAAGAGGAGAATTTAGCTTTTTAAAAATATCAAAATATGTTGACATATTTTATTCAAAATCATCCTTGCCTGAAACTTCTGAGGTTTTATGAACATAACAGCTTCTCATTTCTTTCCATATGTGAAAAGGAACTAGAGTAGAAGAATAATGGAAAGGAACAAAGCTATGACATTAGATTCCTAAAAGGTACTACTTTCTGTCCATTTCACTGTCCAGGTGAGAGGAGCAGCCTGATTGGAGAGGCACAGTTGATGCCCTGTGACTGGAGCACCTGGAGAAAGACCAAAGTTACAAGAGATGAAATTAAATGGCTTTTTTATGTCTAACTCACATAGACCTAAAATATCATTATAATTCTGCCAATTTTTTGGCTGTCCTGATGAAAGAAGAGCTGACCAACTTCCCAAGGAAAACTCACAGGCCATGAGGGACCTCTAATAAACATTGACCTCTTGTGAATTTTTCTAGTGGAAGTGAGTTTCTCCTTCCACTAAAATGGGAATACTATTTTATATTTATATTTATTTTTATTTTTTTGAGACAGAGTCTCACTCAGTTGCCCAGGTGGGAGTGCCGTGACATGATCTCAGCTCACTGCAACCTCTGCCTCCTGGTTCAAGCATTTCTCTTGCCTCAGCCTCCTGAGTAGCTGGGATTACTATTTTAAATAGAAAATCTAACTACTATAAGAGGATTTTCTACTAAACTTATGACCACAAGAACAAGAAAGTTTATAGTGTTACATTATAACTGGGGTGAATTTGTGTCACATCCCAGAAGCCCATCCATAGCATCTTGCTGGGATGGGATGCAAGGTAAATGGGGACTAGAAAAGGATAGTGGGGAAAGGGAGCTTGGACACTGGCTTGGCTAAATGGACTGGATCCCCAAAGTGAGTAACAAGTACTTACATGTACATTGTACATAACAGGGGAGCGAACTTGGACTTGACTCTGGCAGATGCTGGTGTCATAGGTTAGTTAATTAATTGATGGGGCAGATCAAGGGAATTGGTGATACATCAGCCAACCAATGACAGTGTGAATCTGGGAGTGATCAATCTGTTTAGAGTACACCTTCACACACACCTGTGAGGGAAAACAGGAAGGGAGCCAGATGAAGGTGGGAGAGCCATCAAGACTGCAATGCAAGTCAGTACTCAGGTGAAGTAAAGAAGAGAGGAAGCAGGGTTGGGTGGGAGCCTCTTAGATTGCAGTGTACAACCATCAGGGAGTCCTATAACTGAAGTCACCCATAAGCGAAGTCCAACATTGCTTAAGAATTGGCCTGCCTTAGTATCTCTGCTGCACCCAGTTATTGGCTGGGGAGCACCCTGTGGGAATAGTGGCCTTGGCAAAAACACAGTGATGGATTTTGGAGTGTAGCAACTGGGGCCATCAGTCAATTACCTCCTGGAAGACAGAGATCTGAGGGATGTATTTTCATGGCCTCCAATACATCTAATTTCTCTTCCTCCTATACTCTTCTTGGCTTAATCCATCCCAGCCTTACTTGACTTCTCTAGTGTTCCCTGAACATATCAAATGTACTCCTAACTCAGAGCTTTTGTAGTGACTGTTTCCAGGACTTCCATTAGCCTAAAGGTTGTCTTTGTGAGAATTAGGAAAAGGTGCCCCTTTCTCAAGGTACACTCTTACATGGCTGCCCTGGGCCTGTTCTCCTTGCGTGGCACACTGTTCTCTCAGATACTTGCAATGTTGGTTCTGTTGTTTCTTTCAGGTCTTTGCAGATATTGTCATTTTAGTTACACTTTCCTTTACCCTATTTTAAAATAGTCCTCTCCATGAAACACACATAATTTCTCTTTCCTGTTTTACTTTTCTCCATGGAACTTATCCCTTCTGATATGCTGTATATTTTCTAATTCATTGTATTGTTCTTTTCACACTAACATAAAGTCTTTCCATGAGGGTGGGTTTTTTTCTTTTCTTTTTTCCTGTTTTGTTTACTGCTTTATCTGCGGAATCCTGAAACATGCCTGAAACATGGTAAGTACTCAAATATGAGGTGTCTTCATAAATTTCATGGAAAATATGTATTCTGAAAATACTATGGATAGATTTTAAAAATTCTTACACCCAAATAAACTTGTACTAACTTTTTATAAAGTGTATAAACATAATCTGGCTTGAGTCACTAAGAAGGATAAGATGTTAGTTTGAAAAGAACCCCTAATAGAGCAACGTGAATTCTGCTAAAATTGAAGCAAGCACAAATGTCAAATTTATGTCGAAACTTGGGTGAACAAATGGTAAAATCACTGGCACTTTATGAAAACTTTATGTGGACAATGCCCCAAAGAAATCAGAAGTTTACAAATGGATAATTCATTTTAAGAAGGTGTGAGACAATGTTAAAGACAAAGCCTGCAGTGGCAGACCATCCACATCAATTTGCGAGGAAAAAAATTTATCTTGTTCATGCTCTAAAGAGGACTGATGATTAACAGCAGAAACAATAGCCAATGTGGTAGACATCTCAACTGGTTATAATTTCAACAGAATTTTTAAACAAGTAGCATCAAGATCCTTGAGTATTTCTTCAAAGAATTGTAACAGGAAATGAAACATGGCTTTACTAGTACAATTCTGAAGACAAAGCACAATCAGAGCAATGGCTACCAAGAGGTAGACGTGGTCCAGTCACAGCAAAAGTGAGCCAGCCAAGAGCAAAGGTCATGGCAAGAGTTCTTTGGGATGCTCCGAGCATTTTGCCATTGGCTTTCTGGTGGGCCAAAGAATGATGATATCTGCTTATTATGAGAAAGTTAGCCAAAGCTTTATTTGAAAAACATTCAGGAAATCCTCACCAGAGTCCTTCTCCACCACGACAATGCTCCTGCTTATTCTTCTCCTCAAAAATGGACAATTTTGTGAGGGTTTCTATGAAAAATTATTAGGCATCCACCTCATGGTGCTGATTTGATCCCTTTTGACTTCTTTTTGTTTCCTAATCTTTAAAAAGCTGTAAAAGGCACTCATTTTTTTTTTTTCAGTTAATAATGTAAAAAAGACTGCATTGACTGGCCAAATTCCCAAGACCCTCAGTCCTCTAGGAATGGACTAAATGGCTGGTATCATTGAGTGCAAACTGTCTTGAACTTGATAAAGTTTATGTTAAGAAATAAAGTTTATAGTTTTTATTTTTACCTTTCAATTCCATTTTCCCACAAAGTTTTTGAAGTCCCCTCATATTTGTTGACCTTCCTTTTAAATACTTCTTGTTGCTTGTCTTCCTTTGTCTCTAGATCTTTTCTTTTCCTCTTAGCTTTCTTTTACCTTAAAATTTTTGGCTAATCCATGACTATGTTTTCTTCATGGCTTCAACTCATTCTATTAAGTATCTATAGGCTTCCACTAAGCTTTGCTGCTTCTTCCTACAACCTGAATCTCTTTGTATTTTATGGTTCTAATTAGTAAAACAGTCTGTCCGAAACTTATTTCTATTTTGGGGCACACTTTTTTTTTTTTTTTTTTTTTTACCAGGCCACTATACAGCTGCAGGCCACTGGTTAACTTATAAACCAGCTTGCACTGGATTCCACACTTAGACTCCTTAGCCATGTTGGGAGAATTCAAACCATGGTTACTCAGGGCTATCTGCCCTCTCTCCCCTAGGTGAAGCAGATACCTAAACTCTGTAGGTGTTAAAATTATTGGTTTAGTTTTGTAATATATGGAAATAGGATCTAAGTTGGATATCAAAGATTTTCAAAATGTGTTCATCTGTATTATCTGTTCCTAACCTACATTTAGTTCATTCATTTTTTAAAAAATGTCCCTTACACCATGTAATGGCTAAGGACCCTGGCTGGAGATCTCAGTTTCTATAATTGATTGCCATTCCCTCATCAATTATATATCTGAAAAGTTTCTTGAATATACATCTGTCTCTGGATTCCCACATATGTTTCCTTAATTAGGTTTCTCCAGACTTAACTTCTCACTTCTATATAGATTCCACACCTTTACTAGAATATCTTTTAAAATACTAATGCAACCAGGTCATTTTTCTCTTCAAAATCCTTCCATGATAAATACTGCAGTTAGACAAAAAAAATAAATAAAATGTTAAGATGGTTGAAAAATAAGAAAAAGGTAAATCATATGATTGTACAATTCAAATCCAAAAGCATCTTCAAACAAGGTAATAGAAATAAGTAAATTTAATACAATTGTTAGATGCAAGATAAACTTACAAAAATCAGTTATTTTGATTATTAGCAAGAAACAATGGAAAAAATTGTAAAATTAATTAATTCCATAGTAGCATCAAAAATTAAATAGTTAAGAATAGATTTAATGAAAGATGTATATGATCTCTACACTGAGAATTATAAAACATTGCTGAGAGAAAGGAGGCCTAAATAAATGGCAAGATATACCATTCTCAAGAATTGGAAGCCTCAATATTATTAAGATTTAAATTCTCCCCAAACTGATCTATCGAATCAATACACTTCCAAATGAAATCCCAATGTGTGTGTGTGTGTGCTCTGCATGTGAAAATTGTCAATTTGATTTTAGAATTATACGTAATTGCAAAAGTCTTAGAAAGTACAGGACAATTTTGAAGGAGAAAAACACATTTGGTGGATTTATATCACCGTATTTCAAGATTTACTATCAAGATAGTATATATAGGTGCAATGAAAAAAAAAACCAAACTAATAAAAGACTCAATGGAACAGAATATAAAAATCAAGAAGTAAACCCACACATATATGGTCACTTACGTTCAAGAAAGATGTACATCATTGCAATATGGAAATGATGGCCTTTATAGTAAATGATGCTATAACAATTGGATATCCACACAGAATAAATGAATCTTTAGCCCCATCTCTGATCCATATCTCATACCATACACAAAAATTAATTTGAGATGGATTATAGACCTAAATACATGAATGATAAGACAAAATTTATAAAGTAAATTGTATAGGAAAATATGTTCATGACCTTGGCATAGGCAAAAATTTCTTAAGTAAGACATGAAAAGCACCAACCATAAAACAAAAAAATTTTGATAAATCTGACTTCATTTAAATTAAGAACTTATGATAATAAGACACCCGTGGAAGAGTGAAAAGACAAGTCACAGATTAGACGAAAGTATTCACAATGTTTACGTGCAACAAAGGACTCCAATTATATTCAGAATAAACAAATAACTCATAATAAGGAAAAGATGAACAACATATTTAAAAAATAAGCAAAGACTTGAACAGATCCTTCAGAAAATAGGATATCCAAATGGCCAATCAGCATTTGCAAAGGTATTTAATATCATTGTTCATCAGGGAAATACAAATTTAACACACAAGAAATATCACTATACTGTACCAGTCTGACTTAAACTAAAAGGACTACTGCCAATACTAAATGCTAGGACAGACACAGATCAACTAAAATTCTTATACAATTATAAAATTGCTGTGAGAAATAAGTTTATTACAACCACTTGAGAAAACTGGTTTTGCATTATCTTCTAAAGCTAAAGATAATGACCTAGGAATCCCACTCTTAGATATGTGCATATAAGATATGAGTGTGTATGTCTACATAATGATTTGTACAAAAATATTTATGGCAGTTTTATTTACAATAGCCCCAAACTGGAAATAATCAACATTTTCAGAAAGAGGAAAATGATGCTATGGACTGAATTGTGTCCTCTCAAAATTCATGTTGAAGCCCTAACCCACAATATGATGGTACATGGAGATTTAGCCTTTGGGAGATAATTAGTTTTTGAAGAGGTCATGAGGATACAGCGTTCATGATAGGAAGAGAAAGAGACAGGCACTAAGGAAAGGCCAAGTAAGGACACAGTGAGAAGTTGGCCACCTGTAACCCAAGGAAAGAGCTCTCAGCAGACACCAGTCCTGCTGGCACCTTATTCTTGGACTTTCCAGCCCCCAGAACTGTGAGAAAATAATGTTCTATATGGTATGTTCTTAAGGGAGTCCAAGCTGACTAAGACAAATGGTAAATACATTGTGATATATTCATACAAGTAAGATATACACAGTAGTAAAAATGAATGAACCACTGACTCAAACTACATTGATGGATTGCAAAGATACTAGGCTGGTGGAAAAAAAGCCAGATAGGAAAGAATGCAGACTGTTGAAAGTCATTTATATAAAGTTTGAGATAGGCAGAACTAATTGATAGTTATCTCTGAGGGTGAGGAGGGTCTCACTTAGAAGGGCCATGAAAGTACTTTATAGGGTATTTCAAATATTCTATGTCTTGATTGGAATGGTGGTTATATATCAAAATTCATTATACTTAAGATCAGAGGGTTCTACATAAGAATGTTTAGAAAAATCTCCACTGGGTCCCTCTTTTTCTTTGTATGACACATAATAGATGCCCTTTATTATTTCAGTTTAATTTTCTCCACCTCCTGCACCACCCTTTTTTTTTTTTTGAGACAGAATCTTCTTTTTTTTGAGACGGAGTCTCGCTCTGTCGCCCAGGCTGGAGTGCAGTGGCCAGATCTCAGCTCACTGCAAGCTCCGCCTCCCGGGTTTATGCCATTCTCCTGCCTCAGCCTCCTGAGTAGCTGGGACTACAGGTGCCCACCACCTCGCCTGGCTAGTTTTTTGCATTTTTTTTAGTAAAGACGGGGTTTCACCATGTTAGCCAGGATGGTCTCGATCTCCTGACCTCATGATCCGACCATCTCGGCCTCCCAATTGAGACAGAATCTTGCTGTATTGCCCAGGCTGGAGTGCAGTTGTGTGATCTCAGCTCACTGTAACCTCCGCCTCGAAGGTTCCATTGTGCTTCACTTGACACATGTGTCTTGGGTTCCAGGTCTGCTACTTCTTAAGCTTCACACTTTTTCAACTCCATATCATCACTCATTCTTATGAATTGTCTCATCCTAAAAGTCCCTTACCACTTTTTGCCTGATGAAATCCTACATGTATTTTGGTGTTCAGTTCAATTAGTGAATTCTTTTCTGATACTTCCAAGCAGAAATATTCCTCTGTTAGAACATTGTTCCTGTACAAGACAAGTCATAGGTTAGAAGAAGGTATTCACAGTGATTACATGGAACAAAGGACTCCAATTATATTCAGAATAAATAAATAATTCATAAATTAATTAGGAGAAGATGAACAACATATTAAAAAAAAGCAAAGATTTGAGCATTTATTATTTCCTTCTGCAATTAGCTGCATGTGAATTTTCCCATTAGAGTGTGAACCCAAACCCCTTGAAGGTAAGTACCATGATTAGTTAATCTTTACATTTTAGGCATATAGCACAGTACTAAAAAATATATTAGTGCCTAGAATAATTAACAGAACATACTTTCTAGCCCTGTTGCCAGAGAGAGAAATGTAAAGTCATTGCACCAGAAGTGCTGTAGTGTCCATTTTTACTCAAGTGAGATGTCTGATATTTGCATCCGGAACTGAAAAGGAAGAGATTATTAGTGCCAATAGAGCTTTAACTTTTCACCTTCTGTCACCAGAGCAGGAGATGGCTGATCATGCAAAGAACACTTAATTGTCAGAGAGACTGCAGATCCAGCATTCTTGGAGAGTCAGCTGCTGCATTATGCAACCATTCTCAGGATTAACAGACATAGACTATACCTTAGTTGGGCTCTTTGTTTGTTTGTTTGTTTTTTAAGGAAAAAAGACTCAAGCCATGTACCAAGCAATGTAATAGAACAAAAGGGACTTCAAGGCAGTACATGCATTGAAATTGGAGTAGTAAATCCTTCAGAAACCCAAAATAACTCTTGGGACTGGGCACTTTATCTGTTTTCTTTACCAACTATTTTATCCTTTCCCAATTCTACTTGAACTTGACCCTTCCTTGAATTTGGCCTTTCATGTTTTCTCTGTTCACTTCTGTCATACCCTTTCAATTTTATATTCACCATTAACTGCCTCACTTGATCTATATTACTTAATTCAAGTTCCCAAGGGTGATCCTGATTAACCCAATTCATTTTCCTGCTAAGTTATGACCTAGGTCACTAGCCCTTCTCAGCAGGCACCAAATTAAATAATTTCTCCATATATCATCATATATTGATATTTGCTTCATGTATTCACTAAATAGCAATTATTAGAGACTCTATGGCCAAAACTAGTAATCATACATTTCCTACTTTGAAAAATTGTAATGAGGTTTATGTTGTTTTGTCATTACATCCATATTAGTAGATATAAAATGAATATTTATTAACTTAGCAACAACCACTTGTGTCTAGAAAATATTCTCCAGTCACTTTCGGAGATGTTACATATATTTAAATCACAGCAGAAACTCAAAAATTGTTGTTGGTTGAGTTGGAAATTTAAATATGCTTTGCTCATCCTCAGCAAAATAGATTATTATACTGTTGTGATGATTGCAAATAATTTAAGAAATATCTCAGGGGCAGTCCACACATTAAATTTTCCCTTTTTCTGTCTCTGCAAATATTAAATGCATAGAAAATAAAGCTAAGAATGAGACTCATTTCTATACACTTGAGCTTGTGTTTGCGATAGAAAAACCGAGCGTCAGATTCAAAGAGTTATTTATATTTCTAGTGTCATGCTTGTTTCTCTAGTAGTTGTGATTTAGGTACCTAAAAAAATACAAGTCTGTCATGTAATTTTGTCATTTAGTCAAAATCTGATAAAATTATTAAATTTAAATACAACTTTACAAGTTGCCTGAAGCATGATTTGTTCTATTTGCATTTTCCTTGAATGGGGCCTTGTCAAGCACTTGGTTGGATTCAGCATCGCTGAAAGTCAGCCCTTAATTCTGACTGCCCTTACAAATGGAGGAGAGCAGCCAGTTTCAACACATGACTCGGAGTTCATTTGGGGTTTTGTCGGCAGAGTGCAAAAAATATATATATGTTGTTATCGGTTAAGTGTGGAAATTGGCATTTCTGTAGATGTTATATGGCTATATAAATTACATCTGGATATTAAATTATTGGCACGGGCATTTGCTATTTTGAAGAAACTAATTAAGTCTAAATGACTAATTCCCAGTTGCAGAGTCATGAACACAAAATATGATTCATGGAAGTAGGCAGCACTTCACATCCAAGACATGGTAATGCTTTATTTGTGTGCATTTAAGGAAGACGGTGGCAGGAGTTCATTTGCTGCACCTGTTACCAAAAGTTGTGAAGGCAAGGAAGAGCCTGGAATTGTCTGCACATCATGCCCATTGGCACTTCAGGAATGATCGCTGATGCCAGCCCCACTCTGGCAACCCTGCTTCTGACAGCCTCGTCATGACTCACACACAATGAGCACAGAGCATGAAGACACTGAGATGAGGGCCTGAAAACCTCCACAGAAATCAGGGGTAAACAAAGGGGGCTGTTGAGGTGGGAGTAGAGAAATCATTTTCCTTTCTGTTTTATAACAAGTGATAGGCTTGCATTTGCTGATTTAAGAATATTTACAAAGCATATACATTATATTTGTTAGTTTTGCTTCTGGATTTGAATCAGGAGCTATCTTCATCACACATAATTTTCTTAAAGCACTGACTTTTTCTAAAAAATGTGACGCTTAGGGCTTGTGTAAAGGATGCTTAGAATTTGTATAAAACACTTGGTTCCTACTGTTTTGTAACTCTCCATCTGCTCTTCTCAGTAAGAAAAAAAACACGGGGCAGACAAGCATTGCTTACTGAAACTGCTATGGATGTAGTCATACTTTATTTTATTTCACTGCTCAACATTCATTTTTCTTTTTAAAACAGCATCATTACTGCTGTAATCAGAGGTCTGATGTTTTCTAGTCAAGGACAAATTAGACCAATCAGTTGCCCTGCTTTTGAATGTGAATCTTGAGTAGAAGAGTAGGCAGTATCTTAATGGTTAGCTTTCCACCCTCCTGCTAGTGGAGTCCTCGGCAGCCTTTGCCATCTGGGAGACAACTGTGGGAGCTCCTGCCTCTGAGCTTTGGGAGCTGACTTGCTTTCTGTGTGTATTCTGAAGCCTTGTTCTTCATCCTTTGATACATTTTGAACCCTTCTTCACTCCCTGATTTCCTTCCAATGAATTTTATGCCTAGTTTTCAAATACAGAGATTTTACTGATATATTACTTATAATTTTATTTTAAAATTTTCACTCAGAATGCAAATGATCATGATGCAAGTGACATTATGAAATAAAAAGCAAATTCCTCATAAGTATTATGCATTTATTGTTAATAACAAAATATTTAAAATTATCTCACAATTGTTGAAACCAATATGTCAGAAAACCATGGTTGAAAAATGCTGATATCTGGCCTTAGCACCTAATGGCAACCTGTTTCCAATTTTTATGTAGAGATGGTCTCTGAGATCTAGAGACCATCTACAGAGATGGTTTCAAACTTTAGGATCTGGGAATTTAAGACAACATAATTATACCATTTGTAGGAACCTACTGGAGTGGGAAAAATTCTACCTGAGGGAGGCTTTGGCTAAGCAGAAATGAAAATGGGAGGAAGGAGACTAGGGTGTATGTGGGAAAGACTGAAAGAAGAACTTCAAGGATGAGGTTGGAATAGGTTGAAAGGGAATACGTAGCTTTATCATACTGACACTTCTTTGGTGTGTTCCTGGGTTTTCCAGGTGGTAAGACACTAGGTAGGTCATTCACTCACTATGTAGACTACTTTTATTTATTTATTTATTTTTGAAGTCCTTGTCCTTTATTGGGCAAGGAGTGAGGGAAGCGGACAGACCGGTTGGACATAGTAGATGGGTGTGTGAGGACAAATGCTACCCAAAAGCCAGTCAACCCACACTCCCCTGAAATGGATGCTAATGCCCTTCAAACTCTGGGCAATGGTTTCACACAGCCTCTTCCAAGGATAAAAGAAGGGGTTCTTGTAAAGCTTCTTGTTACCCTCACAAAACAAGTTCTGAGTTCTGGTTTTTCTAGGACACTAACTCTAGTCACAAAGATCTCTGGAGTAATCAGGCATGGTGGAGTGGCAAGGTGAGTGTTTCAAAAGGATAAGTAGAACAGGAGTCTTGCCCAAACCCTGTTACAACGTCAGTGCCTGTATATGGCTTCTCAGCCCAACCAGAAATTGACAGAGAGGCATGTATGTGGTGAAAAGATACACGTATATTTAGGATTAATCAGCTGGACTCAGTTTAGATTATTCCAATTTTGTTGGCAACATCCAAAGCATTGTAATCAGGAGCCATTTGAACATATGCCTTCGTCTCTCCATCAGGCCGAATCAGGTGTTGACCTCGGCCCCTCAATGTCATAGAGCTTCTTCACAGCCTGTTTAATCTGGTGCTTGTTGGCTTTAGCATCCACAATGAACACAAGTGTGTTGTTGTCGTCTATCTTCTCCACGGCAGATTCAGTGGTCAGCAGAAACTTGATGATAGCATAGTGGTCAAGCTTGTTTCTCCTGGGAGTGCTCTTCCGAGGATATTTGGACTGCCTCTGGAGTCGCGGTGTCTTGGGCCGCCAGAAGGTGGTGATGTGCAGATCTTTTTCTGTGTGTGTGTGGCTGTAGATACCTTTCAACACTGCCTTCTTGGCCTTTAAAGCCTTCTCTTTGGCTTCTGCTTTGGAGGGGCAGGAGCTTCCTTCTTCGCTTTTGGCACCATCTTGTCTCATGGTTACTTTCATAATGATAGTCACTATATAAGAGAATTGCCTCACCGAAGAGTCTGTTGAGATAGCATTCATTTTGTAGATGAATGGCCACACTGTTGTAATCATAGCTAACTGAACCCACTTGTGAGTCACTAACACTGGGGCAGCCAATCTACAGTCTGCCCAGTGGCCTGTAATGATGGCCTGCTATGCAAAGCCCTTTTTTTTTTTTTTTTTTTATGTCCTGAAATTACTTGATGCTATCTAAAAACCTAAATCTTTTATTATTATTATTATTATTATTATACTTTAAGTTCTAGGGTACATGTGCATAACGTGCAGGTTTGTTACATATGTATACCTGTGCCATGTTGGTGT
>NW_012109408.1:765167-806634 GCF_000951045.1 Mandrillus leucophaeus | reverse complement strand
TTATTGCGGCAAAGCTCTTTTTAAGCAGGAAATAATTGTCATTAGCTAGGACAAACCCTCCTTTCTCTTGGGCGTATCAATAGTGAAATCTCTGAAGCATGGTATTCATGTGGTAAAGAGAATGTAGTTGTTAGCAGGGCCATGAAAAGCTCTGAATAAGCCGAAACTAGAAGTAAGTAGAAACCATAAGGAAAAAAAAAAATAGGAGAAATAGACCAGAAGACTTCCATTTCTGTCAATGTGGTCGATTAGAAAACCTGAAAACCCTTCTGTAACACCTGGAATTGCTGGATACAATATAACAAATATCCATTTAAATGCCTAACTGACCTTGCAAGAATATATTCATACATAAATGCATACGTACATATAAGCACACATCTATGTAGACATAAGGAAATCTCTGGAAGTTAGAAACCAAGAGGAAAATGAAAACCAGAACAGTAAGAGTTTATTTTGCAGTTGCCTGAGGGTATTTTTCAATCTCAGTAGCCAAGGACTTGGCTTTTACATGCCTTTGGAAAGAGGATATTCAGCCTTAAGTTATGTTGAGATAGACGTTCTGAGTCTTCTGCTTAAAGCCAGGGTTACAACCTCAATCAAATGGTGTATCAGAAACAAACTGCCTGTCAGGATAGGCATTTTTCAACCATGGTTTTCTGACACAGCAGAGAGGATGACATGGGGGTTTGTCTGTTTTGTCCTGGGGTGAGGATGGGAAATGAGTCTCCTTGGTTATTTGTATCCATGCCTTCTGCCTTCTGCCTTGTGATTTTGAGATTTGAATTTACTCTCTCTGTAGGATCTGGAAGCCAAAAACTGTGAAACAATATTGTAAGAGTAATAATGTCCACTTTCTATAATAATTTTATGATAATTGTACAGTTCTGTAAAAATAACACAACTCTGGAGGAAGACACATTCTCGAGATTCTCTGAAGATAAAGTCACAATCCGGATCACAAAGATACTCAAGTAAGCACTTCACCATGAAGAAAAACCAGCAGATGACAGCAAATAGCAGGAACACACCAAAAAGAAACAAAGGCTACCAGTGTTTTAAAAAAGATAACAAAAGGTAAGGCATAAAAAATGAGATCGGACTCTGTCCAAAAAGACGCAGCACATTGTGAGGGAATGTCCAGAACTTTAAAGAGATTTTTTGCTGTTTGTTCACTTTTCATAAATGTAGAAAAGCAATGGTCTAGAAGTAGCCGCAGAAAAGGGGAAAGAGGAGAATGCAAATATTGTCTTTGTGATGTTTTGATAAACACATTGTGGGAAAATGAACACCCATCATTTCAAAAGGCTTTGGGGCAAGAGGAAGATTTTAGTGTAAGACGAGATTGTAGAGGGAGTGTTTTCAGAATATGGGAATGTGAAATTTATTTTAATGAAACATTGTTTTCAAAAGGAGTGTTGAAAATAATTAGGAAGGAGGTTCACAGAGGAAAAAATATGGAAATAATAATACTTGAGAGTACTTAGTTGACCAGAGGATTTGTATTCTGTCAAATGGCTCAGAATGGCTGGTTGAGAAGAATGTGTTGTTTGCATTTGAAGTGACACGTATGACTCTGAAGTTTCAAGTGGTATCCCAGGATGTTAGCATTCTAACATCATTTCTCTTTAAACAAGGTCATAGTGTTCTAAAAAGAAATCTCTTCATGTGGTGCTATGAAAACACACAAACAACGATATCATACTGGACACCCTGATAAACTCTTTTAATCCAATATCTCATTTAATCCTCCCTTCCAGCTCAGAATATAGATACTACTATAATCTCCATTCACTTATAAGAAAATAAAGGCTCAGAAATTTCAAGTAATTTGATTAATGTCACACACCAATAAGTTAGGGACATTATATTGGTGCTGTTTCAAACTGTGAAAAGGAATTAGCTAGTGAGAGAAGTAAAGAAAGAGCAACTTCCATTGTGTATACCGTATGTATGAAAAGCACAGAGAAAGAAAACATTATGTGTTTTGTAAACTAGTATGGTCAGAGGAAAGGATCTATGTGAGAAGGTTGTGGAGGATAAAGCAGAAATATAGTCAGGAATCAAAATATGGGAAGACTTGTATCTGAGCTTTCTCCTGAAAACCAATAAAGTTCTTTATAAAGGAAAGAGCTATTACCTGATTTTCATTTTAGGATAATCCCTCTTGTAGTAACATTGTGGATGGATCTGTGAGAAACTAAGCCATTAAATCAGTCAGGTTTGCAATAATCCAGGCAAAAAGCATTTCACTAAGATATGAATGAAAGTTGGGCATCATTAAGGAGGCAGAATCTGTTATATCTAGTTACCGAATGCAAGTGTGAGTATGAGTGTGTGTGTGTGTGTCAGGAGTTGAGAGCTGCAAGAAGGGACTATATAGTGACTGAGAAGATGGATGATTAGTCCATGAAATGAGGCAGAGAGTGAGAATTCAGTTTTGATCCTGTTGAATTTGTGTTTTCCTTTGGGACATTAAAATGCTGCAGATGTGCATTCTCAGGACTCAAATTTAGTTATGCGAAACAATAACGAAAAATAACCCAAATTTCAACAACATAGTGTAGTAGTCATGTCTGGGGCTCTTGGGTGGTCCCAGTTAATCAGTTTCCCCAGAGGCAACTTTTCCCCATCAATCTGATTGATGTCAGAGATGAGTCTTAGATGCCATCTGATGTTCAAGCTATTAATGCAGTGCTTTTATAAGACAGACAGCAGGAATAGCCCAGTGGCATGAATTGGATAGAGTTAGGGGTCAGATGATTGCCTGAATGGGAAGGTTTTCAGTCCAGGTCAGTTAACGGGTGTTTCTTTCATAAAGAGAGTTTAAGCTGTTCTTGTAAGGGTAAGTTTTCTTTTAAGGTTCATGAGAATTGTGTCTGTGCTGAGGTGATTTGGTCTCCTGGAAATCCCTGGGCTACAGCGTATTACACAGCGTCAGTCCTGCAAGCTGTTTGAGTGGGCCTCATGACAATCATTAATCTTGTAGCCACAATATGGCTCTTACAGTATACTACAAGTAGTTATCTAATGCTGAGTAACAAATTAACTTTAATTTGAACTTAATGACTTATTGAGGTTCATTCCATTAGACAAAAGCCACTGTATGATCAAGTGGTTTTCTGAGACAATGCCTTAGCTCTTTATGAAGTCCTAAGAAATTTTATAGTCACACCCTCAGCTTTGTGTTTGGCCCATGTTCCTCTCATAGTATCCTTGAGATGATCCTTACATCCAGGGGCAATTTCTTAATCTCTTAATATTTTAATTTTAGCCACTTAGAGAATTGGGAATATTCCACTTTGACAATCCTTGGCTCCATTTTGTTAACAGTTCTTCCTTCAGCATATCTGTCTTGCATTCTAATACATGCAACAAGAAGAAATAAAGCAGCAACTTCAACACACTGCCTTGAAATCTCCTTGGCTACTTGAGAGGATAGTTGACTAGAGGTATATACATTCTGTCTGGTGGCTCGGAATGACCGGTCATCAATTGCACTTGAAGTGGCATGCTTATATCCACAGTTTTAAGTGATGCACTTGGTTGTTTTCTACTTTCCACATTACTGCTGGTGGCAGTGTTACTAAACTTTCTGTCACTACATAATAAGGAACCTCCTTCCTCCACGACCATTCTCTTCACATCCTTGAGAGAGACATATAAAGCTTTCAGGTTCAGGACTACAAAAAACTTAGCAGAGCTATTGTAGACCTTCTCATCCTAGACATTTTGGATGTAGGGAAAGCAATTGCTTAAGCATGACTACTTATCCTGCTGTATTAGGGTACTGACTGGAAGCATCTGTTATGCTGGAAATACTAATTTGATCAGACTAAAAAAGAGACTATTTATAAATATCTGGGCATGTTCTGGGAACACAATAAGGAATTTCCAGGAACCCAGGACTAAAGGCAATGGAAACTGTTACCCCCTGTAGGTGTAAGGATCAAGTCAAGAGAACAATAATGAAAGGCTGGAGAGGACCTCATGATACTTTCTGTGTCCTTCTTTAGGGAGGCAGTCAATCTGCAGTGACAGGGCAGAGAGGGAGCCTAGGGAATAAATAACCAATGTCATTCTCTTCTTTCCCTTCTGTTAGTATGCTCCATTAGTTCAAAACAACTGGGAACCAAAGGAGAAGGGGATCCATTGATTCACTCATATTGCTCAGGAACAGCCTCCTGGAATTCAGAGCAATGTGGAGAACAGCAGAAAATAGATCTGGAGGGGTAAATGGACAGTATTCAGCACACCGGGGAAATAAAAGACAAGTCCTCTATGTCAGTGGTTTTAAAATGTGTTCCCTAATCAGCATCATTGATGTCACCTGAGACTTGCTAGAAATTCAAATTGTGAGGCTCCACAGCTGATCTATTAAATCAGAATCCCTAATGTGGACTCAACAATATGTGGATTAACAAGCCCTCTAGGTGATTCTGACGCATGCTAAAGTAAGATAACCATCATTCTATACTCTAAAATATACAATAGCTGTATGAGGTATTTAATTCTATCTCCCCCATCAGCTCATCACCCTTCCTCTCATGCCCTTACAGGCCCTGGAATTGGAGACAGGGCACAAGCTTCTTATTCGTGGATACTCATCAATGCATTGTTAATCCTTAGTTTCCTCTTAAACTAATTCTTCCCTTTTTAGTCCAAGAATCCTCTGTATTGATTATTTATGCATTAACTTTATTACCAGAGTCATTCAAAGTCTTGCTTTTTGATTCTCAAAATGTTTTAAATTGCAATACTTTTTTCCTGCACTTGTCTTTGCTATAAGTTACAAAAATTTAACACTTTTAATAAGGACCAAACTCTGATCTGATCTGATCAGCTGGACTGAGGGTTAAAATTAAAGTTGAAGGAGTTGGGGGGATAATATTGTTATTACTATATAATCTTTCTGCAGAGGCAGAAATTCTGTTTTACAAAAAGCATTGTAGCTATTTCCTAAAGAGGATTAAAGGTCACAAAGTAAGAGAACTAGCTGGGCCAAAGAGCACAATATTAAATGATCAAGTACGGTGCTAAACTATAGCTGCAGCGTTGACCAGTTGTTATTTGAATATATTATGGAGATTGAGATAGAGATTTGGTTCATAACTCAAGAAGTTATTCATTTCTTCTTTCAGGTACATTCACTTTAAAATAAAAAAACTCAATATTAATTTTTTAATTTCAAAAGTAATATACAGATTCTAACTAGTGAAATATGACATAAAAGGCACATTGACGCCAGGTGTGGTGGCTCATGCCTGTAATCTCAGCACTTTGGGAGGCAAAGGCAGGCGGATGACCTGAGGTTAGGAGTTAAAGTCGAGCTTGGCCAACATGGTGAAACCCCATCTCTACTAAAAATACTAAAATTAGCCAGGTATGGTGGCAGGCACCTGTAATCCCAGTTACTCAGGAGGCTGAGGCAGGAGAATCGTTTGAACCCTGAAGCCAGAGGTTGCAGTGAGCTGAGATCATGCCATTATTGCCCTCCAGCCTGGGGATAGATCGAGACTCAGTCTCAAAAAAAAGAAAAAAAAAAAAAAAAAAAAAAAAAGGCACATTGACTCCATTTGCCTAGCCGAAACGTGCTAATCTGAATAAAAATTCATCCACCCTCTTCCATCTTCAGTTAAACTAGAACAGGGTGACTTCCTTAAAATACAGTTCTATAAAAAATATCTTTTCAAGAGAATGATTTTGAAATTAATCAAGGGAAGATATTCACGTCTACATGTACCTCCCCAGATCTCAAGGAGGAATGGATTTCTAAGTGAAGAAAGTCTTAGTGTCCCATGCTTGATGAATTATTTGTTAACTGGAACAGCAAGAACAAGGGTAAGGGTTAATGGCAGAAAGTAAGCTTGGAAGAAATATTTCTATTACTGATAATGACTTCAATTTATTTAAGAATTAGATAGAGATAATGAGTGTCTATAGCATTGTTGTGAGAACTAGAGCAATTAATACGACAAGTGATATGCTCAGCTTGATGAACATAGTAGGAACACAGTCAATATTAGCAATAACCATAGTTCATTGTGACTAAGTGTATGGACTCTGGACTGAGGTAACCTAGGTTCAAATCCCAGCTCTGCTGCTTATCAGGGATATGAACTCAAGCAAGTTACTTAATCTCCTCACATGTAAATTTCCTCAGTGGGAATAGAATTGCACTTACCTAATAAGGTTATTGGTAAAATTAAAAGGTTTAGAAGGGTCATTTATGTTCTTTTTTTATTTATTAGAATCAAGGATGCATATTGTTGGACATTTTCATGTTTCTGATATGTACCATTCATTGTAAGTGATCTGATGAATATCCTTGTAACTAAATCGGACCCATTCCCAGAGTGAAAATAGAATTACTGAGTTGAAGATACACATGGTTTAATGGTTTTTTACTTTTAAAAACCATTAAAAACCATAAATAAATAATAGTTTATTACTAAAATATTCTAAGAATTGTTTATTCTCTCGCCAAAAATGTATAGGTGTCTGTTTCCTTATATCCTCACTTTTTTCACATTATAATTTTTAAATATATGCCAATTTGTAGGTGAAAAATGTTAATTTCTATAAAAAATTGCCTCCATTCTATTGACTAAAAGTAATTTCTAAAGGTCTCAGCTAAACAAAATCTTAGATAATTTGACAACTGTTACCAGGCTTTTGCACTCTCAGTTTCCCAAACCTTTCAAATTTAAATAATCCCTGGTAGTGTCATAGTTTTATTCTAGATATCTTAAAGAATTTGGGAAAGATATACCTATTCTGAGGGAAGCCCATAGGTATTTATTTCTTATTATTCTCCAATCATAAGAAAAAATAGAATTTTCTGGCCTAAATCTAGAAGGTATATCTCAAATCTCCTTTGAATTAATTTTTAAAGAAACAATATAATTATCTTTTTTTCCCTGAAGAAGTGTGTTTTGTTGTTGTTGTTTGTTTGTTTTAAGTACAAAAGCCTTCAGTAGTTTGGTTCTATTCGCTTTAGATAAGCAGCCAAAAAGTTCAGAAGCCCAATCCAAAATTATTCTTAGTCTTTACTTGCCAAAAAGATCAGATTAAATATCGCATAAGAATAGGCTTTCTTGGAAGATTTCTGGTTCAGGACTTCCTGGCTTTGGCATGAGTTAAGGACACCACAATACAAGTAGTTGACTCAGAACTGTAGTGAGAGTGGTACCTAGGAGTCTGAAAACAAAATACTGTCTGCATCTCCTATTTGAATAATTCATAAGGATTTATTTTTATCTATCTAGACTCCAGCATTAAATTTAAATAACATTCTCCTACCTAATGACGTTGGCTTAACAATAATTGTTTTTAATGTCTTAAATATATTTCTGCTTGCAGTTTGTCTAAATGCTATTTTTCAAGAAAAAATCGTTTGTCCTTAAGTAGAATACATTCCCTTTAACCGCTTGATCATTACATTTCTTTCTCATGCTTCTGTGTGGTATAATTTTTGCACTTTAAATAGTACGCTATTAAGCCATGTGGAGGATATTTTTGACTGTATCATACCTATGGGTATTTGGTTTTTAAACATAATATGGTTTCTCAAAAGGTCTGGTATTGAAATAACAAATTTAGAATGAAATTACTCTCTTAACCATATCCCTTAAATGGTTTGAATTCTAGCTGTGGATAAATCCTAGTTTCTTTAGAAGTTACCTCTCCCGTTAGACCAGCCATCCCCAGCAATTAAGACTGGCCAGTGTGCTCCTGCGGACAGTTCCTGCCTTGATTTACAGGGTTAGGAATTGAGGACCTTTTCAGAAAGAATGCTTGTTGGGTATTAACTATCATATCCTAGTGACTCTGAGTGCTATAAACACCATGTATTTTAAATTTGATTCTTATAAACTTTAATGTTTACTGGATATTTATACTCCTTTTCTAAACTTTAAAAGAATTACATCTTAATTACTTGCTTTAGAAAATTTTTTTTCCTAAATGATGTAAGCCAATCTGAAAAAGCTACATACTGTTGTGATTTCAGTTATGTGACTTTCTGAAACAGACAAAACTATGGAGACGATAAAGTAATCAGTGGTTGCCAGGGGTCGTGGGGGAGGGGGAAGGGATGAATAGGTGAAGCAAAGGGGAATTTTAGGATAGTAGCACGATTCTGTGTAATAGTGTAATCACAGATACATGACATTATGCATTTGTCAAAACCCATAGAACTTTACTGAAGAAAGAGGGAACCCTAAAGTATGAAATTACAAAAAAATTATATATGAGATTGAAGGATCTCAGGAAGAAATGGAGATCGTAACAAGAATATATCTGCATTACAATTGTAAAAAAAAAAAAAAGAAAAGCAACCACCTCACTCAGGAGGGTGAAGGCAAAAGATGTTGACTTTGGAAACGAGTAGAGTCTGTAAGACTAAAGGTAAAAGAAACTGCACATGAGCTCTATATGTTGATGAAGTTGTTTTTTATAGGTGTACAGGAAATAATTCCGATACTGATGTACATGTACAATGGAATCAAAAAATTAAGTACATGAATGGTACATGGTGGGAGCCAGATTTCCCACTTTTGGAGTGAAAATCCACAGACACACAACAGAAAGAGACTAGTATGGTGTAGTATTGGCTTAGAATTGGAGACAGTTAGTATGAACTCACGTTTTTTGTTTGTTTGTTTATTGAGACTGAATCTTGCTCTTGTCGCCCCGGCTGGAGTGCAATGGCTCACAATCTTGGCTCACTGCAACCTCAGCCTTCCAGGTTCAAGCGATTCTCCTGACTCAGCCTCCCAAGCAGCTGGGATTACAGGCACCCGCCACCAGGCCAGGCTAATGCTTTTGTATTTTTAGTAGAGACAGTGTTTCACCATGTTGGCTAGGCTGGTCTCGAACTCCTGACCTCAAGTGATCTGCTCGCCTCAGCCTCCCAAATTGCTGGGATTACAGGCATGAGCCACATGCCTGGCCTGTTTTGAAGTTGTTACTCTTAAATTTTCTATATGGAAAATGATCAAATTCAAATAAAGAAGATGATTAACTCTACCTATAGAATTAATTTTACAGCAAAAAGCCTATGGATAAGAAGACTGTTATTACATCTACTTCATTTACATATTTCTTTGGAAGTTGTTAATTTGATCCATTAGTTGTTACTTTGGTGATACATATTACATTAAAACAATATTGTTTATGTTTATAATTAGAATTATTTTTCTGAATAAGACATGAAGCCAGTTACTAGGCCAATGGATGACTCTTTTATATGAAAACTACATTCTGATTTAAATGTAAGTATTTACAAATGTTAGGTCAGAACTATGTAAATGATTTTAAACTTACACCATTTGTCCTGAGACAAGAGTCTGATTGTTATGGGAAAGCCTAGTTAAGTCAGACTAATACATTACCTTGATTAGAGTGAAACACATTGACAAAATCTCATTTAATCTTCATAATGACCTTTTTAGTTAGATATTGTTATTCTTTATTCTTCATAATTGCCTAGTAATCAAGTTAAGATAGAGTCAAGGTCAAAGATCTCTTGGTCCACAGGTAGCTTTAATTCATATAAATCTGGAACAGTTTTTGGCTTTGAGTGAAGGCAATATTGACCTTCATGATGTCAAAAATGTCAAGGCAAGGGATCTACTTAAATGTTTCAAAGTCAGTTTGTTTTCATTCATTCAAGTGGGAACAGGGTAGTTTAGGGACCAGAGAGAGAGCATTGAGAGCAGGGCCAAAAGAAAACAGGTGAGAAAGGAGACAAAATAGGGAGAGGGCTGTGAGAAACGGGGACTCAGAAGGTGCTTAGGGGGACATAAGACATGATAGGTTGACCTCAATAAGCCAACATGGGTGGGTGAAAATGTATGTGTAGGTGGTAGGTGGTTAATGATGGGTGACACTTGATTCAGACATGCCATAAGTTAAATTATAATGAAACGTGTCTCAAATTTACTTCCACTGATGCTGAAAGTCAGACAAAACTATCTGAGAAATTACATTGCTACCCACATTAATAAAGTAGCATATAGAATTTCACATGCCTCCTCTTCTAATAATGCTGCCATATTTCAAACAGAGACATTCCTTGTGTGTGCCACTACTGATCCTGATATTTTGCTATTACTCTAAAACATTTTTGTTAATCCCTCTAAATGACATAGTAAGCAATTTCTTGATGTTGAATAAACACAATGTGCCTATTAATATGAAGAGAAATACAATTGATATTAGTATGTATTCAAATGTATTTTGAAATATGCATATTGGATAAAATGTTGCTCTAACAGTTTTTCATGAACTAAATTAATGTTTTTAAGGCATTTAATTTTACCAGTGGGACCACAATGGGTGTCAAGATTTTCTAAAGAACTTCATCCAGAAAGCTTCACTCCTGAGAATTGAGGAAAAAAAGTGTAATACAAATAGAAAGACTTGACTGAAATATAAAGTCATTAGAAAGACTAGACATGTCATTAAAAGTACAAGAAGGGTGTGGAAAGCAGGCCCATGACTGAAATTGGGCATATAGTTTCTCAGTCACTGAACAAGCATCTGCCAGGTACTACTAGGTACGATAAACTGCCTTAAATACTCATGACACCTATCAATAAGTCAATTTCCCCATAACTTATTGAGGAATGGGGAAATTGACTTATTGACGGGTTTCATGAGTATTTAAGGCAATTCTACCTATTTAGGAAATTATAGGCTAATTGTCACCTGGTCTCCTGTGTGTGTCTGTGTGTGTGTCTGCATATGTATTTATATTTATCTGCTAGTATACATGTGTGTGTGTCTCCACGGGGAAATCCACTTATTGATAGTAGTGTCACATCAGTGTTCCTTTTTTAGCTGTTGTTACGGGGACATATACAAAGATTAGTGATTCAGGATGGGGAGGTAATATATAAGCAAAGTCTGTCATTGTCAGGCACTGCTTGGTTAAAGGTAATCAAAAGGAGTCAGACTTGGAGGCACTGATACGCAGAACCAAAATGCGTATGAGGATTAGTCAGATGGTGAAAGGACAGACTGAATGCCATATTCTGAGATGCTGTCTCGTCCAGCAGAATGGAGACAGTAACAGCTCTGATATCAGCCAGTTCAGATAAGTCAGCATCCAGGTGTCCCACCCTGAAGGTGAGTCAAAGGCAGTCAGCCTCAGTATTAGTGTCAGCAGTTTCGGGACCTTAACTAAGCAAATGTATTCACATTCAGAAGTAGTTTTTAAAGGATGAATGCTGGGCAGAGCTGGGAAGATTGTCAAGCAAGAGATTCAGGCACAGAAAACTGAGCCAAAACTCAAATCTCAGACCCAGGACAAAAGGGCAGGACTGCACTAGTTACTTGATGTTAAGTCTCTGAAAAATGACTTTTTTCTGATTGAATACTAGTCATATCCAAGCAAGGCAAGGTTTTAATTTGATGTTGTTTGTTGTTTATTTACATACCAATATATAAGGGGCGGCAAATGCTGTTTAAAAATCTGTAGTTCAATAATTTCACATTCAATTTTATTTTATTTGGAACATAGTTTACCAGGTTCTGGCAATACATTTGTGCTATCTTCATAAAATAAATTGAGGAGATTCTCATCTTTCTTTATGGTATCAGATAGTTAAGCAACACTGGAATAATTTGAAAAATTTGGCCCACCCCTTTTAAGTGGCAGACCACCTTTCTTAATATTTTGTGTTTATTATATTTATCCCTCATTTATTTGATGTTTTAAGAACTTTACAGAATCTTCCCTCTTATGTAGGAGACATAAATTGGAAAGTTGGTGCTATGGTTTGAATGTGTCCCCTCCAAAATTTGTGTGTTGAAAACTTAATTCCTAATGCAGCAGTATTGGGAGGTGTGGCCTTTTGAGAGGCATTTAGGTCATGAGGGCAAAATGAATTAATGCAATTATAAAAAGGGCTTGTGGGTGTGGACTCACTCTCTTTTTAGCTCTTCCATGTGAGAATTCAATGTTCATCTCTCTTGCCCTTCCACCTTCTGCCATGTGAGGATGCAGCAAGAAGTCCCTTACCAGATGCCATTGTTTTGATCTTGGGTTTTCCAGCCTCCAGAACAGTAAAGAAACGTATTTCCATTCTTCATAAATTACTCAGCCTATGGTATTCTGTTATAGCAGCACAAACACTTAAAGTAATTGGAAACTGGACAAAGTTGAAGACTTAAGAAAAGAGTGATGGAGTCAAGGCTAGAACAGCATCATGAGAGCTGTTCTATAAATACTTTCGGACTTTTCAAAGATATGTTGCTTCAAGTGCAAATAACCTGTTCTTATTTTGATTTTGGCCTAAGCTCTCTTTATCTAAATTATACGATAAATATAATTTATTCATATTTATGTAAATAATATGACATGGTTTTTGAGTAACAAAATATTTTCAGTCCTAGAAAAACAAAGTTTTGGTAACCACAGTGAACCTGGCAGTAAGTGCAGTTTAGAACACTAAAAGAAGCTGTGAAGCTCTAGTTTTAAAATGGTTTGTAAGCCATGTGTCCTACTTATAATGGGATGACATTTGTGAACTCTATACATGTAAAAACAGGAAAATAATAAATTTGCTTTCACTGAAGATCTTCTAACCACGGTTCCTTTCTATTTTTTACACATACGCACACAAAAATTTTCTGTTGTTTGGAATCCAAAAGAAATATATATATGCATTTTAACACATAACATTGTATTTCTTTTAAAAATATAATTTAATATATGAAAAATTATTAAATGCCTGCTGGGTTCTATATTATCGTTTATTTTAAAATATTGTCTACTTAGGCTCCTGAACTGAACAAAACTATATATATAAAATTAGTGTTTACTTTCGTTTAATATAAGTAGGATGATATAACCCCAACATTATTTGAAGAGAGTCTAGAGTTATTAAAGCAAACTTTTATAACATAAAATGTATTACATTTTAAGTTTGCTTTTTGTTGATTAAAAATTTAAAGCATACCTTAATTAAACAAAATGAAAATATTCTCAATATAAATAATGAGTTGATGGAGGAAATAAAGATGGCTTTCAAATTTCCTTTATGTTTCTAACTTGAATGTTACCAATCATATTATGCATATTATGAGATTTTGTGTGTGGGAAAAGGCATAAAGCTATGATCTTGGGGGCATGTGGCTCAGGCTGAATTTGCTAGCACAGCCAAGTCAGGCACACAATAAAGCAAATCATTTGTTTGGTGCTTTAAGCCAGTTTCAGTTTAAGAATGAGTTGTATATATTCCTTACTTTGTCTTTATGTTGCTCATATTGTCAAATTTGGGTTATGATTTTCTTGAAGAAGCCAGAAAAGTGAAACACACAATTTAAATGCATTTTCTAATCAAGACATATAAACAGATTTTTGTATATTATATATACTTTTTACTTTTCTTGAGAAACAAAAGACTGAAGCACTTAACAATATAGGTATGTCTACTTCAATCCTTTGACCATAAAAATATATACACAACTTCAGAATTGAATACATTTTTTCCATGTACACATATTTTATTAATAATACTCTGCTCAAACAAACTATTTTTTTAACTAGTCAGAAAATATTTTTTAAATACCCATACTTCTTTTGGGTTAGAACAATGTTTTGCATTTGGAATTTGTCCTCTAATTGGTTTACTACTCGCCAAAGGGGAAATGGTGAGCCTTTGAATGTGTTATTCAGATTGATATAGACTGTGTGCTAAACTGTGACCCTTTATGTTTAGAATACAGCTTTAGCTCAATTTTAATTCTGCTAAAATCTACATAACATACAGGTATGCCCTTTATATACCTTATGTATATAACATAATTGAAAAACAATTATAAAGAACAATTGACAATATAATTGAAAAACAGTTATGTTATTCTTCATTAGAGCAGAAATTGTTGATTGTCTTCTCCAATAACCATTGCCCCATTTCTCCTTCTTGAGAATGTCCTGATTTTTATTTAAGTGTCCACATCTCTTCTGGGCAGCCCATGAGCTTCTAAGGAAGTTTATGTCATAAAAACAGTAATCCCATTACCCTTGCCACAGGAACAGGTTCAGAAACAGTGCTAAATCAATGCAGCCACAGCAATTATTTTATACGTGATGTGTGACCCAATTTGGAACCATGAGACATGAAGAAAGATGGCTGGGCTCTCCTGAGAGAGTAGTCTCTTCTCTTGTAAATACATTGTAGTGTACCAGTGTGAGGCCTAGCACTGCTATCACCAGTTATACCAATATGAGGATGCAGCCACATAGGCAAGTACAGCTAAAGGAATAGCAGAGAAATGGAGATGCAACCACTGCATTAAGCCAATCCCAGAGCCTGCTCTACCTCTGAAATTTATGATGTAAATTTGTTATTTACTTTACTTTGCATGTTCTCATCAAAAACATTCTAAATTCACAGGTTCAAAAACCACATATTTCAGATTTTTAGCATAGTTTTTTCCCAAGTGTTTTCAGGAAGGGCAATTCATTGTGTCAAATTAAATATGATATATTTTAAAACATTTTAAGTGTCTATGTAAATAGATGTATACACTACAAAAAGTCTTAGTCAAACCATATGTTCTGATATGGGATTTGAAAAGCATCACCTCCATTTGTGGAGTTAATGCTTATTAACATGGTTTTCTCAATGTTTGGCAAGATACTTCAAGCATGTTTTTAGTAAATCCTTAAAACATTTTCCCTTCTGTTTATAGTTTATGGTATCATTGTCTTGATTCATCTTGAAGCAGCTTCTTATATATTCTGCTCTCTTACTATTCTTCCATTCAGAGTTACCTAATATTAACTACCATTTAATAGTGAACAACAGTACAACGTTTTAAAAGCCACGTTCAGCTAAACCTTTTCATTCATTCAACGTTGAATTATTATTTTTAGTAGAGTACCCAGCCTGTGCTAGCACAGTGCTAGCCATTGGTATTAGCTGTGTGACAGATAAAAGTCCTGCACTCTAAGGGTTTATTGACTTGTGGTTTAGACAGAAAAGGAAGTGAACAGTTAATTCAAAGTGATAAAAGCATTATGGGGCTAAGTATAGAGCCTTATGAAAACACATGGTGGGTGGTATGTAATCCAGACTTGGGTATTTAGAGAAGGAGAATCAAAAACAGTAACATCTAAGCTGAGACTGAAAGGCGAAATAGGAAATAGCTGTTAACCGTGTGAAGTTCTGAGAGGAAGAGGGAAGGCATGGAAGTGGCTTTCTTGGTCGGGGAACAGTGCATAGACGCAGAAAGAGAAGAGAATATGGTACATCCTGGGCAGCCAGAAGTAATTCAAGATGCTGGCGCACAGAGCATTTCATGTCATCAGAAGCCCAATTAGGAAGGGCTTTGGAGGCCTGCTAATGAATTTGAACTTTACTCTTAGAACATTGAGAAACTTTGGAAGGAAGAAACTTAAACAGTGAATAAGAGGATATCTTTACCTTTAGTGTAGTTGTCCAAAAGAGATCAAGATTAGGGCCAGGGAGACCAGTAAGAGAGCTTAGGCAGTCATTTGAGCAAGAAATGATGTTGGCTTGGGTTCTTTCAAGAAAAATAATTAATAGGATGTAGTGATTAATTGGGTGTTGTGGAGAACTGGGGTGTTAATTTAATATATTGTTTAATAGGTGTCAGATCTCACAGGACTTACTCTCATAGAACTCATTTTGACTTGAATAGTTTTAGTCATAAGTTATTCAAGATATCTATGTCCTGGGCAAGACAGCATGCATAGAGCAGCCATATCAATATAAAAACCCGATTCCATGTTCAGGGTGATTCAAAAAGAACCTTTGTGCTTGAGCAAAGGAGGATTGAGCAGAAGATATGTGTAAACATGTAAAATTCTCATCCCTAAGGGGTTTTAATGATCACAATCTGATCAGTGCTGTGAGTCTGAAGGACAGGAGTAACGCTTGGCACAAATCCACCATGGATTAGTAGCTATGTATGTGGTTTTGAACTTCAGAATAGCAGTGAGGTCATCATTGTTGGGAAATTTTAAAGTAGTATAAAATGGGAACTCATGCATTTCAACTTATAATTAAAGACATTTGAATTAAGGTTGTTTGGGGGTACTTGTAATTTGAAGAAACTCTTAAGAGAAAAGAGGAAAACTCAAGGCAGAAGGTATAAACTCAAAAGCAGTCTGCTAAAGTGAACTAAGGGTCAACACAAAGGAAAAGGGAGAGGTCAACGCATTCTCATACTGAATTTCGGTTGCTTTTGTATAGCAATATATTCTTTGTAGTAGTTTGTTTTTTTCTTTAGTTGGTATTCTCCAAGTATGAAAAGGAAAGAAAGAAAAAAATAGTTTCCTTCAAGCAGTATGTTCTGGTCTCACACAATCTCTTTAAGAAATGTTAAAAACAATGCAAAACACAACAAAACCACAAGCACAGGAACTTTTGTTATATTCACAATATATAAACCATTTTCTTCTCAAGATGAAATATTCTACACTTCACATATCATTCTCTACTCTTTGTAGCCTGAAAAAAAAATCACAAAAGATGATTCCCTATGAAAAAGTTGACTCTTGAGCCAAAATTAATTTTATTTAGTTTAGATTTGTTTAGTTTTTAACTTTTTTACTGTAATATATAAACATACATATAGAACAGAAACAGAACAAAAATTCTAAGTAATTTATTACAAAGTGAATACCCCTGTAATCATGAAGTAGGAAGAAATAGCAAATTTCCAGAATTCAAAACATCCTTTGTATGCCTTAGTCATTATTCCTTACTTCTTTCTCCAAATGTTTATTACAATCATTTTTATGATTATCACATTCATGCTTGTATTTGTAGATACACCATACTAGTATGCATCCTTTAACACTATCATTTAGTGTCAAAGTTTTGAAGCTTACCTGAATGGAATCATGGAGTACGCATTCCATTAGTCTGGGGTCTTTCATTTCACTTTATATTTGTGAAATTCATGCACAATGTTGTTTTTAGTTATTTATCAAATAATTCACAAGGATTGCATGGATATACCAGAAATTCTTTGTCTCTTCTACCTCTGATGGACTTCTGAGTTATTTCCAATTTCAAATTATTAAGTACAATGCTACTGTAACGTTCTCATGCCTATCTCTTGGGGCACATGAACTCATTGCCATTGGGTAGAAATTGTTGAGTCAATAGGTTATGTATAAGTTCAACTTCAATAAATAATGTCAAACAGTTTTCCAAGAGGTTATACCAATTTACAGCTCAATCATCAGGTAATGAGAGTTCTATTTGCTCCACATCCTCACCAACACCTGGTGGCTATCAGTTGTTTCCTTTTTAGTAGTTCTTGTGGATATGTAGTAGTTAATCATTTTGGTTTTATTAGCATTTTTATGATTGCTAATTTTATTAGTCCATTCTTGTACTGGTATAAAGAAATACCTGAGACTAGGAAATTTATAAAGAAAAGACCCTTAATTGGCTCATAGCTCTGCAGACTGTAGAGGAAGCATAGCAACCTCTACTTCTGGAAAGGCCTCAGGAAACTTCCAATCATGGCAGAAGGCAAAGTGGGAGTGAGGCATGTCACATGGCCAGAGCAGGAGGAAGGAGGGGAGGTACCGCACACTTTTAAACAACCAGATCTCAACTAGAGCTCAGTATCGTGATGATGGCACCAAGGGGGAATGGTGTTAAACAAAGAGAAACTGCCCCCATGATCCAATTACCTCCCACCAGGCCCCATCTCCAACATTGGGGATTATAATTCAACATAAGATTTGGATGGGGACACAGATCCAAACCACATTACTAATGCAATTGAACTCTCTTCCAGATGTTTATTGAATGCTTTGTATTTTTCTCTTCCTTGAAGTACCTATTCAAATTCCTTGAAGTACCTACTTCCTTGAAGTACCTATTCAAATCTCTTGTCCATTTTTCTACTGAGCTGCCTTTTTCTTATTTATCTATAAGTATCTTTTGTGGACTTGGTATGTGAGCCCTTTGTCAGATGCTTGTACTGCACATACTATCTCCAGCTTGTGGCTTACCTCTTCACTCTCTTGATACTATCTTTTGATAAAGATATTTTTAGTTTTAATGTAGCCCATTTATCAATCTTTGCCTATAGGGTTAGTAAATTTCCTGTCTTTTGAAAAGTTTTTTTCTTACTGTAAGGTCATGAAGATATTCCCTTATAGTATTTTCTAGAATGTTTGTTTTTATGTGCTTTCCACAATTAGATCTAAAAATCTACCTGGAATTATTTTCTGTGTGTGTCTTACGAGGTGGAGGAACAACTTCCATTTTTAAAATATTGATATCCAATGGTCTCAGCACACTTTATTCCCCACTGCTCTATAGAGCTAACATTTTCATAAATCAATCATCTATATATGCATGTCTATTTGTGTGATTCTCATTGTAATCCATTGATGTAATCTATCTTTTTACCAATACCTCACTATTTCAGTTATATGTTATTGTAATTATAATCAATCTTTATTTTTACCAATATATTTTCCCTTTTCATTGCTTTCTATTTCTTCATGCATCCCAACCTTCCATCTGAACTTATTTTCCTCATGCTTGATGACCACCCCTTAGTGCAAGTGCTTAGAAAAGGAATTCTCTCGATTTCTGTTTGTCTGAAAAATACTTCTCCTTCATTCATCAAGTATATTTTTATTGGGTATAAAATTGTACCTTAGCAGTTTTTTCCTCAGACTTATAGATATATTACTCCATTCTCTTGCTTTTATTTTTTTGCCTGTTGAGAAGAAGGTTCTCTGTGTACTTTTTGTGTCTTTTAAGATAATCCGTCTTATTTTTTCATGCTACTTTTAAGATTTCTATTCCATCCTTCTCTCTCTCTCGTTTATTCAGTAAGTTTGCACCTAGGTGTGATGTTTTAAGAAAAAAAAATTGCTTGGAGTTTGTAAGCATTCTTGAATCTGTAGTTTAATATCCTTCATAAATTTTTGAAAGTTCTCAACAATGATCTCTTCAAATATTTCTTTTGCTCTCCTTTCCTCTATGTCTGATGTTTTAAATACTAATATATTAGAATTCTTAATCTTTTCTGTATATCTTTTATCACCTTTTCTGTGTTCTCCTTCTCTTTTTCTCCCTCTACCTCTCTCCTTTTCTCTTTCTTATTCTATATATTTTATTTTTCTTATTTTACAGCTACCAATTTATCTTTTGCTAGGTCATATCTGCTGTTATACCTATGCACTGATTTTCTAATCTTGATAAATGTAATTTAAATTCCACATTTTCCATTTGATTCTTTCTTTATAACTTCCAGTTCCAATACTCAATCTTGTCATTATTTCTTCGAACATAGAAAGCATAGTTATTTTATAGTCTGTGTCTTTTATCTTCATTTTGTGCAAATTTCTGTTTCTTATTATTTCTATTTTTCTTAAATGTGTTATTTTCTCCTAGTGTGACTTATTTTTTTATTATATGCTATTAATTGATTTTGTAAATTTGCTTATAGAAAAAATTTGAGGCTTCACATGATGTTATCTTTCTCCAGGGAGGATTTACATTTGCTTTTGTCAGATATCTGGCCAGAATTGGCAAGGTGGAATTCATTCAGTCAAATTTCAAATATTTCATGATGTAAAGCTAAGTTCTGGCAACTGTGAAGGTCTCTTTACTTCTAATTCACCCTTAATTCCAAAGGCATAGTGAAGAAAAAGCAAAGAGAATTACCAAGACTCTACCATTTTGGCAGGCCCTGAACTCCAATTTCTGATCCCTGGTCCTGCTAGTTTGTCAAATGCATAGGTCAGTCTTACAGCTGCCCCATCCAGAATGAAGTGTTCTTACAGGGAAGATAGATTCAACTCTCAGACTCATATTCACAGACTCCTATACTCTTCCATTATCTGTCCCAATAATTCTTCAATATCTTAGTAGATTTCATTTCCTTTAAACATATACTCAAAAATATTTTGTCCAACTTTTTTTTTAAGTGGAAATGTTGGTTAGAATTACCTCTGTTTGGAGTAGAAGCGTAGAAAATGAGTTCATTTCTGTAAGCATGAGCTCATTGTCTCATCTTCTCAAGTAAGAAAAATATATTAGAAGGTAAAATTATGAATATTTCATAACTGAAAGCTGGAGAAATGTTGTATAGGAAATATTTTTAGGAGACCATGAAATATGAAATTTTAAGCTCTGATCTGATGATATTATTCACTTCTTTTCTTAATTAAACTGCTAACAAAATATGACCAGAAACTCTACAGCCACTGCTACTTGAATGAACAAGGGCTTAAAAAGTATGCTTTCAACTGGCAGTGGAGGGGAAAAAATGTTGGCTCTTAGCTTAAGTGTATTTAGGATTCTAAATGGAGCCAAAATTTTAAATTCACAATTTGGTTTATTTGTGAAAGAAAACAGAGAAAGCATTGTGGTAGATTACGTTTTTCTGACTACAAGTTCTAAGGCTTTAAAAGCTGTGGTTTCAAGAATGTAAAAGAAAGATGGCCAGAGATAATGTTTTATATTCCATTTTTTTTTTCAAAAATAATTTTTAAGTTTTTTAAAAAAGAAATAGAGACAAGGTTTCACCGTGTTTCCCAGGCTGGTCTCAAACTCCTGGGCTCAAGCAATCCTCCCATCTCGGTCTCCCAAAGTGCTAGGATTACAGGTGTGAGCCACTGTGTCTTGCCAAGAATGTTTTATATTCTAGAGCCACAGCAAAGCGGAAAAATTATAGTGGTCTAATAATGATGTTCAGTATGTGATTTAAACTTGAGATGAGATATGCTTGTATTTGAATAGCAAAATGACATGCATTTTTCCATCTGGCTATAGGACAGAATTGCAAAGTAAAAATATAACTGCAAACTATTTTGGAATTTGCTGGCCAAATTATCAATTGTTTCATATTAGGACTATGGTCAGCTTTCTGTTCTTATCTTGTGATATCATTTAATTAATCAAGATACAAATTATAAAAACTAGACATTTGTTTTTTTTTCCTCTAAAATAAAAACAGCAAAGAGCTGTAGTTTCAGGAAGAGTCAGAAAACCAAGAACTGGCAATCTTTCACACCTCCTTATCTTATAGCAATTGTAAGATTATTTGAAAATTCTACACTGAAGTGATTAAGGTGGTTAAAATGATGAAAAGGAGCAATACATAGCTGGCAGCAAACGTGGCATGTTTTATGTAAAGAAAACTAGGCATTGATGTAGTTTGAGAGCAACCAACTGCCGGCTGCCAGGCTCTGTCCAAAATTATGTATTCAGGACTTTGGCTTTTGTCAGTATGGTAGGCAAGATACTCTGAAGGATCCTCCTAGGGGAAAAAAATGACTCCTCCATAAAACATTTTCGTCATATTTCTGAGCTTGCAGGCAACAAGGACAAACCTTAAAGAAACTGTTACTCCAACACAAAAACATGAGCTGAAAATGGAACCATGAACACACTCAAAAATAACTTTGCTTTTAGGGCACATGCCTGTATTCTTTTTTTTTTTTTTTTTTGAGAGGGAGTCTCGCTCTGTCGCCCAGGCTGGGATGCAGTGGCCGGATCTCAGCTCACTGCAAGCTCTGCCTCCCGGGTTTACGCCATTCTCCTGCCTCAGCCTCCCGAGTAGCTGGGACTACAGGCGCCTGCCACCTCGCCCGGCTAGTTATTTTTTGTATTTTTTAGTTGAGATGGGGTTTCACCTTGTTAGCCAGGATGGTCTCGATCTCCTGACCTCGTGATCCGCCCATCTCGGCCTCCCAAAGTGCTGGGATTACAGGCTTGAGCCACCGCGCCCGGCCTACATGCCTGTATTCATGGTACAATTGGGAAACTATGTCTTGGACCATGAACAAAATGGGTGAAATGAATCAGGCGCTAGGATTATTAACCCAAGAACTCCCCAAGGAAGACAAAGTTGTCCAAAGCCAGTATTATCTTCCTGCTTCTGATAGAAACAAACACAATTCTTCTCCACAGGTAATCATCCTCAACTTAAGCCATTGATTTTCATGGATAAAGACAAATCAAATCAAGGTCAGAATCAAAAACCATTAAGTGAACACAAGACAAAAAAAGTGGGTTTCAGTAGTGACCACAAGCAAATTGAGATATTGGAACTACTGAATAATCAATATAAATTATCTAAGTAAAAATATTTAAATAAACAAAAACGAATTATGACTAACTTTAGCAAAATTAACTTTCATGAGGTGGCTTGTGCACCACTTTATAAACTTTCAGTTCCACCTTTTAGCCAGTTATCCATGCAGCACCCAGTTCCACGTGCTCTGTAAACAGCTTTGTGCGAATGCACCTGCTGATATGTTTTCTCAAACCATGTGGTTCTGATCTCTTGCTTCCTGCCTGGGAATTCTCTAACACCATGGCATAGGAACTCACTTGGTACTCGTGTATGCACGACACAGGAGAATTCCTGCCCATGGTGCCCCACTTTGACCAACGGAGATAATTTGAATGTAGTCACATTTATCAACTTTTTAATAGTTTTGTTCTGCATCATTTCATAAAATTTTTTTAAATCTCAAGTTTGTAATAATCTCCTCTTGCATTGTCTTCTAAATTTAAAAATTTTATTTTCCTAATTTGAGTCTTTAATCCATCGGGATTACTCTTTGGTGAAATGGTAGCTGTGACATATAGTAAAGATTTGATTTAATTTTATTTAATATGGATGACCAATTGCCCTAACCCCCAATGTGAGCCTCAAGCTGGACTCTTCATTCTGATTAGTGGATAAAATTACTTATCTCAATTCTAATATTACAGCTTTGTTATTTAGCTTTATATCTGTCCTCCATCCTTACTCTTTTTGTTGTGTCCTCAATGTTCTGGCTCCTCATGGGTCTTTTCCATTCTGTATAAGTTATATAATTATTTGTAAAATCACCAAAAAGGTCTGCTTGGGTTTTCAAAATTTGGTTGGGTTTCCAATGAAGTTTGGAAATTTTTTGGAAAGAAATTATATCCTTAAGATTTTGTGTATTCCTACCTTAAACATGAGATTTTTTTTTTTTTTTAAGTATTTAGGTCTTCTTCAATTTTTCAGAATTTCACCATTTTCTCCATACATATTCTGAGCATCTCTTGTTAGATTTTTATCTTTACATTTTTCCTTTCTGTTTCAACTGTAAATGGTATATTTTTATAGATTATATTTAAAATATTATTTTCTAGCAAATAATAATGCAATTCCCTGTATATATTGATTTTGTACCTAGACATCTTACTACAGTCTCTTCATTATTCTAATATTTTATTTATACCTTCCTTTTGTTTTCTAGGTAGACAACCATATCATGCAAAATAAAATTCTTTTTTTTAAGATATTTAAAACATTTAGTCATGTGACTTGACCACGTAACTTGTTTTGGCCATTGGGATGTTATTGAACATGGTGGGAGTAGAGGCTTGAAGTATGGATGCATAATTGGGCTGGTCCTCTGAACTCTACTCTTTGGTCATGAGAAGAACATGCCTTGAATAACCATTGGTTCAAGGAAGATGAAAGAAATGAGCTGCAGATCTAGCTTTAACCCATGGTTTGGAGCAATCTCAATCGAACTCAGGCTATATCAACCAAACCTCAGCAAAGTGAGAAATAAATGTTCATTGCAGCACGTCACTGAGATTGTGTGATTGGTTGTAACAATAGCAGACTGATACAACATTGAACTCTTTGTCATGGCAGAGTGCTCCCATGTCAGTAAATATTTCTGACCAACCTTATAAACTACTTGTTTGCCCTTTCTAGTCCTACATCCTTGAAAAGCACTCCCTTATATAGCCTCCTGGTTCCTGTGCTCATATTTTTGCCAGGTTTAGCATTTTTGGGGATGTGTAAGTGACTTTTTTTCTTAAAGCAGAGACTGTATTTTCCTCTTTGGATTATGCCTAGATTTGTCTTGAATGTTTGCCCAGAGGCAATAAATAATGAAGGAGTGACTCTTGAGAGCTTCTTTGGAGGTTCTAGCAGGGGAGCGCAGCTACTCATATACCCTTGACCGAAGACTCGTCCTCCTCTAGCGGGGATGGTTGTCCTCTTTGACTGAGCGCGCAGCTTCGGGAGGGATGCACATGGAGCGGTGAGGGAGGAAGGGGACACCTGCCTTGCCAGCCAGATCAGCTGAATCAACCCTGCGACAGATGTGGCAGCCAAATCGCCCTCACATCCAGGGGTTACTCTTGAGGAAGATAAACATCATCTTGCAAGGCACCTGTCTCTGGAAAGTCCTTTTCAGAAAAGAGAAGCCCGCTTTCCTCTAGCAAGGAGAAAGGACTTCTGACAGTCAATAGGTTCAGTGGACTCGGTGGCTTTAAGATTCTTGGCTCTTCAACACAAATGTCCCCCTTCCAGATCTGAGTCCCACTCTTCTCCTGTTACAACCCTGACTTTGACAGTGGAGAATTTTTAAGGCTGTGCATTAAGTTTCTTTTGTAGTTCTGCCGCTTTTATCATTAAGAAATGAAGTACAAGAAGTCTGTGACATAAATTGTTTCTATGAATTAGGCCCTTACTATCTTTCTTACATTATTTTATTTAGTTTTGCCAATACATTATAAAGTCAAGATAACTATCATCCTTATGTTTAAAGGAAAAAAAAATAAAGTTTACAGAGATAAAGTAACTTGCAGAAGACCTTAGCCAATAGGTAGCAGAGTGAAGATTTGAATAATTAGGTCCATTTGACTTCAAAGCCCACACAATGATATGTGGAATGACCATGGACGTGAAAATGAATGAAGTACAGAAACAGTTTCTTATTTTACCAAAAGTATTCAAAACCAAAAATAATTAAACAGAAATTAAAAACAAAGCAAGTACAAATGTTTGAAGGGGGAAATATCATTGTTAGAAACTGACAGGGTTTAAAGAGCCAGGTATTGTGAGAGGTATAACACATGTAGCTAGGGCAGTCAGTCACACAGTAGGAAAGAAATTAAAATTAGTGAACACTTAGTAAGTTCCAGACACTACCCCACATGCTTTCATATATATATAATTTAACCTTGACAATATATTATTGATCTAGGTATTGTCCAGAACTAGTAGGTGAGGGAGCAGAGTTTGGGCTCAGCTCTGACTTCAATGCCTATGTTCTTTCTACTAGAGCCACATTCATCTAAATGTGGTCCTTGGACCAGCATCATCAGTATCACCTAGCAGCAACAACCTGGTGGTTGTTAGAGGTGCAGAATTTTAGGCTCAACCCAGACCTTCTGATCAGAATCAGTATTTTAACAACATTTTCAGTTGAGTTCTGTGCACATTAAACTCTGAGGAGTACTACACCATTACATATAATTTCAGCACATGTGGACTTGGAGAACTTAAAAGTTTAACAATGAACCCCCCAGGAAATCTGTCTTCATAGAAGCTTGGTAAATAGCAAGATGTTTAAATCTCTCAGTGGTCTTAAAACAAGATCCAAGTGGGGCTAAATGTTATAGAAATCCAGCTAATTTTGTCTCTAGCTCTTTATTCACACAGGCAAACCTTGAGTTACTTGAGTAAGTTATAGTGAAGGATATTTATAAGAAGCCTCCATGCCCCGAACTCTGTTTAGGGCAAGACTTCAGAGAATAAGAAATGTTCCTTGTCATTAATGAACTTTTAATATAAATGTAAAATATAAACTTAGATAAAAGAAAAAATATGAACAAACCAACAAGAAAGCACACAAGACAGGATATAGAATAGCAGCAGACAGATGACAGAGGTGTGGGTTTTATATAGAAGTTCCTGGAGGCCTCAGTTGGCAGAGCCATATGAGTTTACACCGTAAGGCTTCTTGCAAAGTGATTCTAGTCAGAGCTTTGAAGGAAGAACTGTAGTTCCTTAGACAGCAAGTACTAAGCATTTCAGTAAAGGGAAATACCATAAAATAGTTGCTTCGAGATGAGGCCAAGAAAACCATGATTCCTATATAGAAGTGAAGGTGTTTATCTGGAGCATAGAAGATGAGTTGAGGCCAGATTCAGCTAAGGGTCCGTGTTTGACTGAGTGTATCATGATTAAGAAGAGAAAGTAAGAAGTAGCTGGGAAAGAAAGGAAAGGAAGAGGAGAATGTGGTATACACAAGTATTAGTCAGGGACAGAGACTGAGGGAAAGAGACTGATTAATTGATTTTAAGAGACGGACTGGCAACATACAGGAAGAATTCCTTCATTTTTGCGGAGCCACTCCACTCCCTTTTTAGGGCCTTCAAATGATTGGATGAGGCTAACATATATTATAGAGGGTAATGAGTTTATTCAAAGCCTGCTGATTTAAATGTTAATTACATCTAAAAAGATAACTACAAAACAACATCTAGAATGGTATTTGACGAAACAACTGGGCATCATAGCTTTGACAAGTTGGCACATAAAATTAACCATCACAGCATATATAGAGGCACTAAAATTTTCTAAGGTGTCCTTTCAAGTCTGTTGGAGTAGGGTGATTATAGCCAACTGCCTCCATCAGCAGTGGAGAGTGTGGCCAGTGAGGTTGAATTGATTATTATGATGATTCGAAAATGTTTTCTAACTGTATTTTGACTATTAGGTTGATATTGATAGATATTCAGTGTCAATATCACAGAAAATGATGTGACATGTGCATTTTATTCAGTAACATTAGAGTTCTTTGTTCAGTTCTGAATGCCATGATTTGAACAAAGCAGAGTTCATTCAGAGTAGAATGTCCAGAATAGGTTATCCTTAAAATAAGAAGATTTTGGAGGATGCAATATTTGGTTGTGTTGGACAACATAAAAGGGAGCTAAACCAATCCTATGTTGCTCCAGAGGACTGATCAGGACCAATGGATAGGAGGCACATGTTGTCAGTAGAACTTCTTGGCAAGCAGAACTTCATATAGCCGAGCCGACTATCTAGAGGAGCATTTGCGAAAGCAATGAGCTGAATCCGGCATATGCTCTCTCAGAGGTAACACGGAGGTGATTCCTGAGTGGTGGTTCAGGTTGAAAAGATGACCTTTCATGTGTATTCTGCCTCTAAGATGCTGTGTTCTAAGACAGTGCCTTTGCTTAGTCATTTTACTGCCTGTTCCTTGACTAAATAAATATTTGAGTATGAACTTTGTAAAAAGAACCCAGAAAACGTTGGGAGCATTTATCGTCTCTTTTGATCTGTCTGTTTGCTTTCAGATCAACAGTTAAGGAAGGAGTAGAGTGGTGGGCCTAAGAGTAACTTTTATTTTCCTCATACGTCTCTGAATATTCCAAATTTTCTACCATGAATGTGTATTAATGTTATTTTTAACAAGGCAAAGTGAGTGGGGCCAAGTCTACAGTCTACTTTATGTTGACCACAAATGACCCTGTGTATAGAAGTCTTTCCGGCCCTTAGAATAGTGAAGGGGTCTGGGAGAGAGCAGCTGGGAGAGAAGAGGAGCCAGAACTTTGCGTAACCTCTTATTTTTTTAAAAAAGTCTCATCGTGGTTTTGACCAGTATTTTTTAGTATACGGCTATTCCAGGCCCCCTATTTTCTGGCAGATTCATAACACCAAAATTAAAATGTGATTTTGCTTCCCTTTCTTAAGTTGGAAATGCCCAAAACTCAAATGTCCCAGGGTGTGTCAAGGGGGTTTAAGCCTGGAAGGTGATGGAGACTCTCTTCAATGCTCCCTTTTCTGTGATATGACAGGAAGTCAAGGCACTGGGGCTGGCTAAGACTATCAGACTTTGGGAGGCACAGCAGGAATACGGAGGTTAGCTGCAGAGAAAGCTTCTGCAGGAAAACAGATTTTGCACTGGCATACCTTTATTCCAGACTGGAGAGATCCCCAAACAGATATGAGAACACATTCGGAGGAAGCGAGCGGACTATACCCTTAGACCAAGGACTTTATGTGTCTCTCTACTGCAGTTTGCCTAAAAATGGGCAGCACAGCTCACTGCTGGTTAGTTTTCCTTTGAAAGAGACCCTCTTGGAGATACTGATTCCAGTGACATGAGAGCTTGAACACCAATATCTGGTAGAATTTACTGCTGGCTAAGTGTTCATAAATCCTAAGAAAGAAAGACTTGCAGCAACAGATTGCATCAAGACTTGAGAGGACTGTTAGGAGTAGAATCCTGCAACTTCTCTTAAAGCCAGTGAGGTTTTATTTCTGTACGTTTCCCAGATGGTCAACTAAAAGTTGGCTGCGATTTTTCAAGCACCGTGACTTGATATCAAATGGTACTAAATAATAACCGGCCAGTAGACTTCATCTCAATTTTGCTCTTTTGATTCACTAGAAAAAAAAAAAGTTTATTTCATTTATCATTTATGTAGTATATTTAATAGCACACACTTAAACTTTGAAAAACGAGCCCAAGACTTCCTTAATTTTGAAGGTAAAGCATTAAAGGAATAAATGAAATAGGAAAATTCTTTAACAATACCCAAACCAAAGACAGAGAAATTTCACTACTTTCCTGGTGTAAGGATGACCTGATTGTCCTGCTGAGGCTGAGACCTCCATGCCAACTAGAGGATGAGATTTAAGGGAGGTCAAGGCAGAGCAGAAAGATGAGTCACTGGAACTTTCCCTCTGTCTTACTGCTTATGAGGCTTGAGGCTTGAGGCTAGAACCTGGTAAGTTGCTTGCTTTTGCTATATTGTAACTTTTGTTCTAGTTTATTGTTGATGGTTCTGATAAATATAGATCTGCCTTGATGGACAAAATTGTCATGAGGATTAAATTAAGATGTGTAAAGTATTCCAAACAGAACTTGGCATATAATAAGTGTTCAATAAACTATCATCATTGCCTCAATCCAATTATCAGTGCCCCTCCTATGTTTTTTCTCAGTTGCATAACTTCTGTTTTATTATCCTGGATGTTTGTCTTTTAATCTGGTGGGTAAGGGACCAAGAGGAGAAAACAGAAGAGAAAGGAGGGTAAGAATTAGCCCTCAATGTAGGATTTATTTTTTTTAGAGTATGATTACTGCTTGTAAAATGCATTATTAGTTGGTGTGTGAAGGAAATAGATTCAGGAACTTTTGAGCATTGGTGAACACCCTTACATATTTGCGGCAAGTATATTCAGTTTTTGCATAAACATACATTTCATAAACACAAATTTGCATAACCACAAATGAAAACCTAATAAATGCAGCAATAGAAAAGAGAAGATGACACTAATATTTCTGAACTGCTGCCTCGTTTGTTCTTGGCGTAGGTCCTAATATCTTGCAAGTCTACAAGGGTATTCACACATTGTCCATTTGAATGGCTATTTCAGTCAACTCGGTCTACTGGTATTAAATGTATTTTACTTAAATGCATATTCTCCTACCTTTGACTTGGTATTCAAAACATCAGTATTAGTTTTCATATAAATTTTGACTCATTTAACAGACTAGGATGGAGGCTTGTGTCTGAAATACTGAATTTTACACATAGTTTAGTTACCATATATTTTTTTCCTTGTAAAAGGAATAACTTCTGAAGAGGTAATATAAATATGGGGGAGGGTCTGGCCAAGCACAGTGGTAGCTCACACCTATAATCCTGGCACTTTGGAAGGCTGAGGCTGGTGGATCATGTGAACCCAAGAGTTTAAGGCCAGCCTGGTCAACGTGGTGAAACCTCATTTCTGTGAAAAATACAAAAATTAGCCAGGCATGGTGGTGCACACCTATAGTCGCAGCTACTCAGGAGGCTGAGGTGGGAGGATTTCCGGATGCTGCAGTAAGCCATGATTGTGCCACTGCACTCCAGCCTGGGTGACAGAGTGAGATCCTGTCTCAATAAAAAAATAAATAAATACAGGGATCTTTGGCATTTTTATAAAACTCATCACTCTATTTTTTTTTTTTAATGAGGCTTTTCTTTTTTCTTTGAGTTTATTATTTGATTTTTTTTTTTTTTTTTTTTTTTTTGGCTCACTGCAGCCTTCATTTCCTGGGCTCAGGTGATCCTCCCACCTTAGCCTCCTGAGTAGCTGGGACCACAGGTACACACCTTCATGCCCAGAAAATTATTTGTACTTGTAGTAGAGACAGGGTTTTGTCATGTTGTCCAGGCTGGTCTCAAATTCCCAGGCTCAAGTGATCCTCCCACCTCAGGCTCCCAAAGTGCTGGGATTACAGGCATGAGCTACTGCACCACACCTCTTATTTGATTTTTTGAAAAATTACTTAAGAACTCTATGTGTTACCAAGGGAAATAATAAACTAAAATTAACTCTTTCTTCCTCCTCTCTATTCCTTTTCCACCCCTCTGCCCCCCAGCCTAGTTATCTAACAGTAAAAGACTGTTATATATCTCTACCCTGTTGCTCAGACACATCCACACAGTACATACACGTATACATAGTGTTTTCTACGTTTTGTTTTGTTTTTGTTTTTGTTTTTGTTTTGAGACGGAGTTTGACTCTTATTGCCCAGGCTGGAGTGCAGTGGCGCAATCTCGGCTCACTGAAACCTCCGCCTCCCAGGTTCAAGCAATTCTCCTGCTTCAGTCTCCCAAGTAGCTGGGATTACAGGTGTGCACCACCACATCCGGCTAATTTTGTATTTTTAGTAGAGATGGGGTTTCTCCGTGTTAGTCAGGCTGGTCTCAAACTCCTGACCTCAGGTGATCCGCCCGCCTCGGCCTCCCTAAGTGTTGGGATTACAGGCTTGAGCTACCGCGCCCGGCCGGGTTTGTTTTTTACTGAAGGAGGATTATATTACAAGTATTACATTAAAAGTAACTTTTTCACTTGACAATGCAAGGCAAAATGATTTTTGACCTAGTAGTTTGGGTGAAACAATTGCCCGGACCTCCCAAAGTACTGAGATTACAGGCGTGAGCCACTGTGCTCAGTCACAGAAGTTATACTTTTAAAATTATGAAAGCTTAAAATTCTCACCAAGACTTTTGGGACAGTGCACAGTATGTTGCATTACATGCAGAAACAAAAGATATGTATGGATACACACATGTCGTCATTTTTGTACAAGTTTATGTGTATGATAGATCTTGTATATAGTGTATGTATGTGTATGATAGATCTCTAATATAGTTTATGTATGTGTATGATAGGTCTCTAATATAGTCCAATGGACAACTGGGATGGAGATAAGGCCAATTGTGGGACTGTTGTAAAGTGATTGGATACATTTTTCACTATACAATCCATTTCAGTGTTTAAATAGTTTTTAACTTTGTGCGCATTTTAAAAACAGAATAGTATAAAAAAATATTTTAAATGCTGTGTGCAGAAATAGTTTGTGTGGGACTTTTTAGTGCAGGATTATTAAGCAGGCCGTTTAATATAGTTTTGCCCATCACCAACACATCAAAAATGAAAGGAACCCACCTGTGGAATGGGCACACCAATGAGATACCCCAAATACTCTCCCAGCTAAATATTTCTGCCTTGCATAAGGAATCTCATGACCTAACAGGGAGAAAGAGGTGAGCAGAGAGTCCTGTCCCCAGAAGTAAAGTACTGAAATCCAGTTACCATCCCATAGGGGTATAAGAATTCTGAGATATGGCTGGGTGCAGTCCCTCACGCCTGTAATCCCAGCGGGGAGATCACCTGAAATCGGGAGGTTGAGACCAGCCTGACCAACATGGGGAAGCCCTGTCTCTACTAAAAATACAAAAAATTAGCCCGGCATGGTGGCGCATGCCTGTAATCCCAGCTGCTAGGGAGACTGGGGCAGGAGAATCGCTTGAACCCGGGAGGCAGAGATTGCGGAGAGCCGAGACCACACCACTGCACTCCGGCCTGGGCAACGAGAGTGAAACTCCGTCTCAAAAAATAAATAAATAAATAAATAAAATTAAAAATTTTAAACATAAAAATACAAAAATTAGCCGAGCATGGTGGCCTGTGCCTGTAGTCCCAGCTACTCGGGAGGCTGAGACAGGAGAATCGCTTGAACCCAGGAGTTGGAGGTTGCCGTGAGCCGAGTTCACGCCATTGTACTCCAGCCTGGGTGACAGAGTGAGACTCCGTCTCAAAAAAAAAAAAAAAAAGGATTCTGAGATATCTGTAAATTTGTACATTTGCTACTTATTTAAAATTCTCTGCTTTCCCCCTTAATTGTAAGCAGCAAACTACATGAAACAGAAGAGATCTTGCCATTGCTGACACTCAGAGAGGAATGATCAGATGACCTTGCCTACTCTGTAGCAAGGATTGGGTGAGGGTGGTGATATTGGAGAACATCCAGGGAGACAATGGGTGCAGCTAGAGAAAAGAAGAGCAAGTTGAGGCCCCATGGCTTGCGAACAAGAAGAAAATACAGTCCTGGATTAGAGGAGTGGTCCTAGGATTGAGTAGTTTCATGTTTTTCCTCTATCCATGATGCCTGAGTGATACATCTTTTTTCTTTAGATCTGTCAGGCTTCTGCTCCTCGGCCCCCTCTTGTGGGTAAGTATTTCCATCACTACAATTGCTTTCTGCAGTGATCACTCTCTACTCCATATTCCTGCTCCATCAAGTTCTTTCTCCTCATGAAGCATTATAGACTAACCAGAGGGCCCCAGGGATCTCCGGACCACACTCGGGAGAAGCTCTGGCTCAAATGATGCATGACTAGGAAATAAAATACAGTATATCAAATAGTTGTCCTCACTTATCATATCCAAATGGTGACAGTTACAAGGAAAAAAAATACAGAAAACCTAGTAATGCAATATACTTGCCTTAAATATTACATCACCTTTCAGGAAAGGCAGTCTCATTTTTGTCATGTATGGGATGTATCTTAGTTAAGTGAGTTCTTTGCCCTTGGGTTTTGAGCTGTGGTATGCCATAGTTGAAAAATGAAAGTGTAACAGGCATTTCACTGTACCCGAAAAGTGGGTAACACCTCTCATACTTTGTGTGAGCAACTTCTGCAGTTTTCTTTTTCTGTTGGGTAGAGTATAGAGGCATTTCCATAAAACCATGAAATCATTGAGTACAATTATTGTAGGTCATTTTGTAAATAATAACCTGGTTTGTAGAGAGTCTGAATCTCCCCACATTTTTGTTTATAGAGTCTGAATTTGACTAGAATGTGAGTGGAATTCAGTGGTAAATTGGCCATTTTTCCATCAGTAGCAGCAATGAAACTGACACATTCTAGTGAAAACATAACAGATTTCTGCACTGCAACACACAAATGCACATACTACTTTCCAAGAATGTCGTTTATCTCTGACAATATACATGTGTGCGTTTGGAGGAAGAAGCTATATGTGGATTTGTGAGTTCGTAGAGAGAAAGAGAATTTTTCTTTTGTGGTAGATAAACAACATATATATCCTAAATCTTGTTAATAGGCTGCTATGGACTGAACTGTGCCCTCCCTCAGATTCACATGTTGAAGCCCTAATCCTCAGTGTGGCTGTATTTGGAGATAGGGCCTATAAGAGGTAATTAAGTTTAAATGAGGTCATGAGTGTGGAACCCTGATGATAAGATTAATGTCCTTATAAAGAGAGAAATCTCCCCCACCCACTGGCGGACCCTGTGCACAGAGGAAAGGCCATGTGACAACATAGCCAGAAGTGGCCTGCAAGCCAGTAAAAGCGCTTTACCAGGCCTTGATCTGGTACTTCTGGCCTCCTGAACAGGGAGAAAATAAATTTCTGTTGTTTAAGCCACCCAGTATGGTACTTTGTGATGCCAATCCTAACATTAATGCATAGGCCAAAGAAATATTCTGGGAAATAACAGAGTCCTGTGTAGAAATGAACTTTAGAAACACCCTAAGATACGCATTTTGAAACATTTTGCCAACATGAAATATTTTCACTATTTAATTTTTGTTTCAAAATTTGCCATCTTAAAAGTTCAAAATATTTTAATATAGTACCTTCTAGATAATCTGCTCATAAGAACTAGTAAATTCATTATATAATTCATCAAATCGCTAAGCTTTTTATTCAGAAAGAAAGATTATTGGAGAACTAACCCTTTGGCGGATTGCAAAGGATCAGAGTTGAATCTAGTGTAGAAAATTTTTAGCAATGCTTTGGCTGTATCTCCATGGAGTCACCAAACTAAAGAGCCTGTGCATCATTTTTCCCCATCTTTGAGAGCTCAGTGTAAAGAGATGAGCCATTGAGAGCTCTGAGAATAGATGCAACCATTCCAAATTCTTGACTGCATGATTTATTTTTCAGACCTCTAATGATGCTCTTCAATCTTAGGGTAATTGGAATAGTTTTATTTGTTAGCAATCTTTTTCCAGCAGATTTTTTAAGTGTAGTAGGGTATGTCTGTCTGTCTCCATCTCAACCCCTACATTTCTATCTGCCTCTAGATCTGTATCATGTGCGAGTGTTCCTTAAAGCCATTTTCCTGAGAGATGCTGGTGCCTAGTTTTAAATGTGCCACAACCCCCCCTCTCCATCTATGCCTCACTAAATCTGTTTTCTACTTGATCTAGAGTAAATTGAAATCTTCAAGTTAAAGTGCAGGTTGGTGACTTGCCACATATTCCAAAAAGCATGACAAAATCGAGAGAAATCAATGGAGGAATAAAGAAGCATGACCAATTTTGTCTCAAAATATTCTTTCACAGCTGAACCACTTGCTGATAGGACGGTTGTTTGATTCTGAGACCCCTCATTTGCTCTATTTTCCAATTTAGGTATTGCTGATTTGAAATGCACCAATGTCTCAAGTTCAATGCAGCAAAGATCTGGAATCCTTCTCTTCTTTGAGGGAAGTGAAGGACCCCTCATGCACTGGCTGTGACCAATCAAGTTTTTCTTGATGCCAAAAAATTAAACACAGTAAGGCCAGACCCTGTCAGCAACGAGTTGATTGCTTTAAATAAGGGAGATTTCCTGAATGTTTAAATTGAAACTTCGACTTTGATTAAAGCAAAGAGAAGTACCAGGATGGCTTCCTAACTATTTAGTTCCTAAAATTCCTGTGAGGTCTGGAGATGACAAATTCAATTCTGATGTGCTGTGTTTTACACTCTGCAGACTGTAGTAAAAGGGAAAACTAATCAAGCTTGGGTTTCCCATGGGCTGAGCTTTAAGATGTTTTCCTATTTAAAGCCATGGAAATATGTTAAAACCCACATAGGCACAGTGAAGTTTATATAAGGCAAAATCTATGAGACTGTGTTTTTGTACAGTGTGCATATTTTGATTTTTCATTATTTTTGGTTTGTTTAATGGCTCATTTTGTTTAAAATTATATTCTTACAATAGTTTTATAATAAAAGATTGGAAAGAATGGTTTACAAATGTGTCTATACATATGTTATACATATATACAATTTATATTGTAAAGTGGTTATGTTGTCAAGTAGAACACATTCACTTGAATTTAAAATTTTTATTAAAAATAAAAAATAGAAAATTGATTAATCACAGACATAAAAATGCATGGCTATATATCCAGTCATGCCATGATACAAAGTAAAGATTTATTTTTAGAGCCAGTGCCATTATCGTATAATTAAAAATACTAATTACAATGTAAAAATCATCACATGAGAATAAATGGGAAAGGAGAGTAAATGAATACATATGTCAACTAAACAAACTAGACATTTCATATATAAACAAAGGATTGAATTTTACATAAACCATTGTTTGTAAACAAATGATAATTAAAAGTAGTGCTTTCCATTAGAAGATAGAGCAAGGGACCCTTGATTCTTCTGTTTCATTTTAACCTGGTCATTAGGCCAGTTTTTCATTAAGTTTTACGTCTATGAAATTGTAGTCAAAACCAAAATCTCGTAAGGAAGTTAAAGATGTTACATGTGTATGTGTTTGTACATACACCCTATCGTCTATCTGCCTGTTTATCTATTTACTTATATCTGTAGTTTTTTGGGGTTGATGACTGCTTGTTTTTAGAACATTAGAAACAAAATGACTATTCACAGTGAACAACTCAGGCCATAGAAAAATGGAGATTTCTTCATGAATATACACAGGAAATTTATTAAACTTAATCTTTGGATCTTTTCTCAAATTTAACACAGTAAACACAATGAAAAGACTAAGTATCTTTCTGATCCTCACAATATGACACGATTTTATATTTTCACAAGGAGTATAGTACTCAATTTATGGAGATAAATTCATTCTTTCAGATCACATTAACTAAATGATTTTTTTTTTTAATCTCCTGAAAAGGTGTAGCCAAAATATGTGTTCACCAATAGCATTCATGGCTTTCCTTATATCTATGTAAGATGATGGAATGAACATATTTAACTCATTTGTCCATACACAACAATTTTACATTTAAATAATCAACGTTGGGGGTCTTCCTCTTTGTGTGTTAGCTTTGGAAGAGGTGATACTGAGTCAAAATTTAATTCACTAGGGGCTTAATGGAAGTGGCAGAATCAAACTTTTAGACTTTGTCTAGGAAGCTGGTTTATTTCTACAGGGAAAACTAGACATAGTTTAGTTAAGTCCTTTGAAAATTCAAAGCTTCCTTGATTTTGAACGAGTGACTAAGATTTTGAAATTTTATCATATTTTCACTAATAATTCACATAATACAAGAAATCTTGAAGTTTATTGATTTATTATTTATTTATGGTGGTTGATTTATTTTGATTCTCAAATTTTATAGATGAGGAAATTGAGACCCAGAAACTTGCAATGCATTTTTGGTCCTGCAGGCAGTCAGTGGCAGGCCAGGAACCGTCCTTGACACTGGTCTTCGGCTTTCTGAACTGAAGTCCATCACTACCCCACCACCTCCCTTCCCATGATTACTCAACATTTGTCATTAAAATCACGCAACACAAGAGAAGAAAGTATCCTAAAACATGAAAATCACGATGAGAAATTTAAAATTGTTTTGGAAGAGCTTTTATTTTTCCTAAAAAGCCTTTATCAACAGTTTATATAGGCCAGATGCGGTGGCTCACGCCTGTAATCCCAGCACTTTGGGAGGACGAGGCGGGTGGATCATCGGAGGTCAGGAGTTTGAGACCAGCCTGGCCAGCATGGTGAAACCCTGTCTCTACTAAAAACACAAAAATTAGCCAGATGTGGTGGTGTGCGCCAGTAGTTCCAGCTACTCAGGAGGCTGAGGCAGGAGAATCACTTGAACCTGGGAGACAGAGGTTGCAGTGAGCCGAGATCATGCCACTGCACTCCAGCCTGGGCAACAGAGTGAGACTCTGCCTCAAAAAAAAAAAAAAAAAAAAAAGAAAAAAAACCAAACAGTTTATATAAAGGGTGGATGCACAATTACAATTGGATTGCCTGTACAATCATTTTACATTTTTTTAAACAAAATATAAAAGCTTTTAAACAAACAAAAATAAAAGTTCAGTAATAGAAAAATGCAATTTTGACAAACCTTTCCACTATAGTTAAGTATAAACTTGGCTCTTGTGGTCTTTGAGGAATTCATACTTGTGTTAGAAGAGAAGTTAAGGACATATTTATGTGAATACCAAATGAGCTGTTTCAGAAACAAATAAACTCTATCTTTTTGAAATGAGAATGTCTGAACACACGATTATAGATCTGGTTGGTTTTGATCTTTAGAAGTCCATTGCATGCCCTCCTTCTGCCAAACTACACTAGAAACTGTTGTTATTGCTGATGAGCAGTTTGACTCTACCACTATAATATAAATGTTAGTTTAAAGCTCCTTATTTTCTTTATGAACATATTCATTTGGATTGATAGAAAGTGACTGCATTTCACCCAGAGAACTGCTTGGTGGGAACGGTTTTTGGTTTTGTCCAGTGGCAAATATCTGGAGTCAAAAATACTTTTATGATAAAATCGTATTAGACTATTAGGTAATTGGTAGGAAAATGCTGCTGAACATTATTTAATTTCTTGTTAAGTTTAATGAGAGTTTTTTCTCAGATTATAGTATAAGACTTAAATTGGGTTATCTTTTCTGTTATCTCAAAAAATGGGGTTTTTACTGTTTTTGCTGTTTGGAGCTTATTAAAATGATACAAATTTTTTCATTTGATCCTCCAGCCCAGAAGGTCAACACTAAGAGTCTTGTTTGGTTTAATAATAGCATCCCTTGCTGTGTTAAGAATTCTGTAGATCTGCGCTGACTAATAAGACAGCCACTAGCCATATGTGACTAGTGAGTACCTAAAATTCGGCCTGTTTGAATTGAGGTATGTGCGCTAAGTTGAAGATACATACTGGATTTCAAAGAGTTAGTATGAAAAAAGGAACATAAAATATCTCATCATTTTTGATTATTAATTACATTTTGAAATAACATTTGAATACATTTAATTAAATAAAATATATGGTTAAAACAAATTCCTTTTCCTTTTTTGCTTTCTTGTAATATGACTACCAGAAAATGAAAAATTACATATATGTCTCACGTTGTACATCAGTTATAATAGTGTTGCCAGGTATAGTCATTTCCATACATAGAATCCATGTCACTTCTTCTGAAGTATATTCTTAGAAAAGCCAAATTGGAAATGAATCGTCTGAACCCCATCCTGATGTATGCATAGGCATCACATAGAAGTCAGTGGGCACTCGATCCACACCTCAGAGTTGAAATTTCTCTTAACAGGTTCTGTTATAAACAGAAGAATCATTGAGTTAATTCACAAGCTAAACTCAGTGGTTGTTTAGTCTTATCTCTTTAGATTTTTCTTAATCTATGAGAATTTTTGTTTAAATTAGATATGTTTTTCTCCCCATTTTTCCAGGAACAGAACTGGCATAACAGACCACTGCAGGTGATAATAGATTCTCCGATCCTTGTTCAATATCAGAATTATCATTGCCTTACTTGAAACAGCTGAGAAAGACAGATGTTAGGGTGATCTAGTTGCAATCTAGCTGCTCCATAGATGGTCTTTTTTTTTTTTTTTTCACAAGGTGGAGAAGCACAATCCCAGTATGCCAGTATCTGTGTAGTGGGAAACACAAACAAGCTAAGCTAAACCTAGAATCGAATAAAAGGAGTGACCCTACCAACCTTGACCTCTCTTTGAACTTGCTCCTGAAAGATGCAAATAACCATCTAGTTGAATGTGGATGAGATGTAAGATTTTGTGGGGTCGCATCTAGTCTCTTGTTTATCTTTTATCCTTCACATGACACTGGCACCATGTCAAGTATGCATACCTTAGGAGTTTAGGACATTTTTGTTAAATTGAATTGAATCATTCAGAAATATGAATTAGCTTAACAAAAAAGATGTTTTAGGGAGATCATTTTTAATAGAATAAAGAAAAAGAACTAAGAATAGGCACCAAAATGTAAACTTCCTTCTAAATTGTCTATTTTAACTTTCATGAATATTACGTATTTAATTTAACCAACTTTAGTTAGAAAAGAAAGAAGAGGTTTTCATGCTCTTTGAGGCTTGTGTATACCACTTACCAGAACACCAAAGCTCCTGTCAGTCAATAGCACATGTAAAATTTATCAAGTATGTTGCTTCACATAGAGGTTACTCTGTCATTACTAGCTAACTTGGATCTGCCAGATAATTTTTTTATGGAAGTGTGTACTGCCAAAAAAGAGGTGTCCCTTGATTGATGGCCACAGCTGACCTAAATGCTCAAGGATCACATTGTAATAACCCCTTTATCATATATTAACCACAAAACCCAAGTCCAAATAGTTATAAGGGTTTTGTTGAAACCCACAAAACCTGGGAAGGCCAGAGACTGGAAGGATTTTTATCCTTTCCACAACCCAATGACATCCCACAGCCTCTGCGTGAGATTGGGTATCTGATTTTCAGCCCCTGAGAACAGACACACTGAAAAGCCCGTGGTATTGAAGGTTCATTCATAACACCAATATTTTCTTCTTTTCCTTTGGTTTTGCCTATTTTTTAAATCCACTTTAGCTTAAAAACGTGAGGTATAATCATAATATTTTAAGCCATAAAAATGAATATACATACAGTTTACTGGGAATGTAAGCCAGACCAACAATATTTCATAAAAGTGGTTTATATAATTTCATTTCCTTTTTTATTTTGGTAAATGCCAATTTGTAAAGGGAGAAAAAGAAAGTGAGAATGAAAATCTCCATATTTTTGAAGTACATGGAAGTCAGCAAGATTGACTGTAATGGCTACTCAAGCCTATGTGGTCTGCCATATGTTATTCTAATTTTCTTTGTGGTCTAAACGACAAGCTGCATTGAAAGTGCCTAAGGAGTATCAAGAGGGTTTAAAGCAACAAAATCTCAGATTTAGTTCTTGTATGTTTGAAGAAAAAGAGACTGGTAACTTAGTCAATGTGGTCATTGAGAGATTTGAAGTAGATAAGCATACATCTTGACTAAGCTCATTTCTGAGTTTATCTTCTGTTTAAGAATAAAGGATAAGGATGGTATATTAGTTCTAGTCTAATATTTGTCAGATAGAAAGCTAGAATTATGCAGTCATGTGCTGCATAAAGACATTTAGGTAAAAAACAAGTGACATATATGAAGGTGGTCCCATAAGACTATAATGGAGCTGAAAATTTTCTATTGCCTAGTGACATCATAGCTGTCATAATGTTATAGGACAACATATTACTCATGCAAAACTATGATGGAAAAAAAAACAAGCAAAGCATCATGGACGTATTTCTGAAAAGTGTAACATTTCCTGCAGATGAGCCCCAGACAGGTGCTTGAGGAGGTCTTATAGAAGAAGACATTGAGACATTGTTATCATAGGAGAGGACAACTCCATGTGTGTTATTGCCCCTGAAGACCTTCCAGTAGGACAAAAGGTGGAGATGGAAGACCACAATGTTGTTGATCCTGACCCTGTGTAGGGCTAGATAACTTGGTACATTTTTGTACAACTGTACAAAGTGTTTGTGTTTTAAGCATAGTGTTATCACGAAAATGTCAAAAAGTTTAAAAAATTAGAAAGCTCATAAAGTAAAAAAGTTACAGTAAGCTAAGGTTAATTTATCATTAAAATATAAAAAGTAAATTTAGTGTAATCTAAATGTATCGTGTTTATAAACTCCACAGTAATATACAGTGATGTCTTAGGCCCTCACATTCACTTATTACTTATTTACTCACCCAGAGCAACTTCCAGTCCTGCAAGTTCCATTCATGGTAAGTTTCCTACACAGGTGTAACCCTTCTTTATCTTTTATATCATATTTTTGCTGCATCTTTTCTATGTTTAGCTATGTTTATCTACAAAAATACTTACCATTATATTATAGTTGCCTACAGTATTCAGTACAGCAACATCCTGCATGGGCTTGTAGGCTTCAGAGCCATAGGCTGTACCATAGAGCTTAGATGTATCGTAGGCCATGCCATCTAGGGTTGTGTAAGAAAAGTATACTCTGATGATCGCACAATGATGAAATCTCCCAGTGACCTTTCTCAGAATGTGTACCCACTGTTAAGTGACACATGACTGTTTTCGTATCCAGGTAAGTAAATCACAGACACCTCCATAAACTATTTCTCTCTCATCTGTCTGTCATTAAGGTTCTTTCCTCCCTCCCTCCCTTCCTTCCTTCCTTCTCGCCTTCCTTCCTTCCTTCTCTCCCTCCTTCCGCCCTCCCTCCCTCCCTTTCTTCCCTCC